>NW_006399835.1:8680048-8697143 GCF_000299155.1 Elephantulus edwardii | reverse complement strand
CAATGAATGAATCGAAATCCAGAATCTCTGTACATGCTCATTAAAATTATTTTTAAAAATATTTTAAAAAAAGAATAAACTTTAAAAATGCAAGAGACAACATTTCTGTAAAATATTGTATAACATTAAAAAGTCTAGAGAGAATTATGCTAACTTAAACATACTGCATAGGGTGTTAATGTAAAAATAGAAAGAAAATTGAGAAAGATATGTATAAATGTTCAAAATGAAAGAGAAGAAGAGGGGAAGAGGCAAGGGAGAAATCACTAGAAAAGCACACTTTAATGGGCAGAAAGGGAGTGAAGAAGTAGGAAAGATTTCACGAGGCCTTACAAATATTTGGTGATAATAGGCATAGATCTATATGAATTAATGAAATGATATACAATGTATATGAATGATTGTATAAAACACAATGTACATGAACTAAACACAATGTAAGTCAAAGATTGTATAAAATACAATGTACATGAATTAAACACAATGTATAAAAATGACTGTACTGCAAACAATAAAATATGAGTGTTTGTGGTTTTTTTTAAAAAAAGGAAGAAATCTACAAAATCAGTATACCAAAAAGAACTGGTTGTCACTGAAAACTTTCAGAAAGTAAGGGAACTGTATGAACAACTGTGATTTCCCACTAGCTTTTCAGGGTAAAATGATTTATGAAAACCAAAAAACTCCTTGAAATATATAAGGGTTTAAAAGTAATGACATGGCTCAAACTTAATGCTCAAACTTATTAGGTATTAATACACTTCTACACAAATACTTTTATTACAAAGAAAAGAAAAGGAAAACAAAAATATAAAGAAAGACCAAGTGATCTTTTATTTGAGTATTTTTTCAATGATGTCTTCAGGAAAGCATACTTGTCCTTGCCAATTATGACAACACTACACTCCTTTTTTTCTTTTTCTTTTTTTTTTTTTCTTTACACACATGTGAAAGTTGGGGGGAAAAATAGATGCTTGTGAATTGTGCGTCAGTGGAGAGTATTGAATATACCATGGATCAACAAAAAAAAAGAAAACTCTTGGAGGAAGTGCAATCAGAGTACTCCTTAGAGGCAAAGATGGTGAAACCTTATCTCACATACTCTGGGCATGTTGTGACGAGGGGCAGACCTTGGGAAAATACATTATACTGGGAAAGGCAGAGGGTCAGGAAAGAGAAGAGAACTCTCAGTGAGATAGATTGACACAATGACTACAGCGATGAATATGAGCATGACAGAGATGATGATGACAGAGGATGCAACAAGGTTCTTCTTTGTTGTTCTTGGGTCTCTATGAGTCATAGTCTCTTTAATGGTTCCTAGCAACAAACACAACATGTTTTAGAATGTTTGCTTATTAAGAAGCATTTGTCTTTTTATGTTTCAGAAACTTTTTTCTTTTTTTTATTAATTTTAATGAACATTTAGAGAAATTTTGGATTTCCATTCATTCAATGTTGCACTTTTGCCCCCGCCCCCCCCCCACCTGCCTTTCACTCTTCTCTTTGAAAAGTAAAATTCCTTCTTTGGTACACAATCCTCCCCGTACCCCTACCTCCACCTCGAGTACACTCCACTCTGCAACCTTCATTCCTGACTCTTATGATAATCATAATACCATATAGTATATTGCTTTTAAACTGTTCTCTCCCTCATCCATTTCAATGCAGTATAGATAATTTATCCAGTCAGAAACTCTTAACCACTGTATAACCAAATTCAACATTGTTAGCAGGTTAGATTCATAGTAAAAACGTATGAGGTTTCCAAATTTGTTGAATCATGCTGAAAGGAGAATTCCCGTCTTTCTCTCAAAGTCACTGGCAGATTTGAAGAGCTGGAGATATTAGGCATTTGATTTGACAGCCTAACCAACTATGAACCATACTATGTTGCTGCTAGGTATCCTGTAGTTGGCTATCACTCGTAGCTACCTTGTGAACAACAGACCTGAACATTGCTTTGTCCTGTCCCATCCTTACCTTCTCTGATATGATTAAGTCTATTTGTTATATTAGTCTATCCATCTTGTTGAGCATCTTCCTCTCTCTCTCATACTATCTACCTTTCTTAGCATGATGCCTTTTTTCCCCCAAGGGATTGATTTCTCCTGACACTCTGTCCAAAGTACGTGAATGAAGTTTCACCATCCTTGCCTCTAAGTTGCACCCTAGTTGCACTACCTGAAAGACAGACTAATTTGCTGTTTTTCTGGCTTATTGAATATTCATTACTTTTTCCACCACCACATTCAAAGATATTAGATTTTATTTTCTTAATGCTTACTTATTGTTTGGTAAAAAACAAAGCAACAAAACAATAAACACTGTATGTTGGATCAGATGCACATTAGTGTTTAAACTGACATCTTTACTCTTTACTTTAATAAGATCCTTGATGGATTCTCTGAATTAAACATGGTGGGTTGTTTTGCTTGTTTGTTTTGTTTTTAACTGTAAGTATCATGAGAATTAATTTTGAATTAAAGTAAAATGAAATTGTCGACAATTTTAACTTCTTCTCCATCTTTAATAGCATTTCCTATCTGGAGGACAAAAAGCTGGCCATCTGACTGGAAGAGATCTATATTTGCTCCCATTCCAAAGAAGAGTGATCCAACAGAGTACAGAAATTATTGAACAATAACATTGATATCACATGCAAGCAAGATTCTGCTGAAGATTATCCAAAAACAACTGGAACAGCATATCAACAGAGAACTGCCGAAAGTGCTGACTGGGTTTAGAAAAAGTCATGCTACTAAGAACATCACAGCTAATGTCAAATGGATCTTGGATGAAAGCAGAGAGTACCAGAGGAATGTCTATCTGCGTTTCATTGACCATGCAAAGGCATTTGACTGTGTGGATCACATCAAATTATAGCTGACTCTGAGAAGAATGGGACTCCCAAAACTCTTGATTGTTAAACTTATATTTAGACCAGGAGGCAGTTGTCAGACAGAGCAAGAAAACACTGCATGGTTCAAAATTGGGAAGTGTGTGCATCAAGGATGTATCCTGTGTCCTTATCTTTTCAATCCATATGTGAAACAGATTATTCAGGAGGCTGTGATCTATGAGGAGAAATGGGACATCATGTTTGGAGAGAGACTCATCAACAATCTTTATTATGCAGATGACACAACCCTGCTAGCTGAAACTGAGGAGGACCTAAAGTGCTTGCTGCAGAGGGTCAAGGACTGCAGCCTTCAATATGGATTGAAGCTCAACATCAAGAAAATAAAGATTCTCACCACAGGGCAATTGGCAACATCATGATAGATTGTAAAGAGATTGAGATTGTCAACAGCTTCAGTTTGTTTGGGTCTACAATCAACACTCTTGGTATTAGCAGCCAGGAAATTAAAAATCAAATTGCACTGGGAAAGTAAGCTGTCAGAGATATCTCCAAAGTATTGAAAAGTAACAATATCAGTCTGGAAACTAAGGTGCGCCTTATTCAGTCCATGGTCTTTGCAATTACTACTATGCATCAGAAAGCTGGACAGTGACTAGGGATGATAGAAGGAGAATTGATGCCTTTGAGCTGTGGTACTGAAGAGTATTGAATATACGGTAGACTGCTAAGAGAAAAAATAAGTTTGTCCTAGAGAAAGGTGAAGCCAGGCTGCTCCTTGGAAGAAAGGATTCTGAAGCTTCATCTGACATACTTTGTACATGTTTCAAGGAGGGATCAGTCCTTGGAGAGGGGCGTCATGCTTGGGAGGGTGGAGGGACAGCACAAGTGAGGAATACCGTCAATGAGATGGATTGTTTCAGTGACTGAGGTAATAGGGGTAGGTGTATCAGAGACAGTGAGATTAGTGCAAGATAGAGCAGGGTTTAGGGCTGTTGTACATAGGGTCGTTATGAGTCACAGTCAACTTGGCGGCACATAACAACAATAACAACCATTTAGCCAATGGTTGAGTTTTGTTTCCTTCATGTTGAGATGTAAATGTATATTGAAGGCTAAAGTCTTTAATCTTCTGTAGTAAGTGTTTCAAGTTCCCTGTGCTTCTGCATACAAGGCTGTAATTTCCATAACATGCTGTTGGTGAGTCTTTCCCCAATCCTTTTTAATATAAACTAACTTTTCAGATTATTTGCTCAACAAATAAGTTGGATAGATATGGAGAAAGGATACAATTCAGATGCACATTTTTCCTAATTTTAAGCCACATGGCGTTCCCTTGTACTGTATGAACAACTGCTTTCTGGTCTACATATAGGTTTCATATTCACTGTATGTTGTTGTTGTAGTTGTTGTTGTTAGATGTTACCAACTCAACTGCAAATCTTAGTAACTCTTTGAAAAATAGGTCTGTAAAACAAGAACAAAACCAAAACAGATCTGAATTAACCCTATCTTGCATCGTTTTCATGATCTGTCATACTCAAGCCTATTATGGTTCTGGTTGTTGTCAGATGTCATCGAGTCGAGAACAACTCATAGTGACCCTATGAACAAAGGATCTGAAAACAATCCTGTCTTGTACCATCCTCACATTTCCTGACTCACAAGAGCCCATTGCAGCAGTTACCTTGTCAATCCACCTATTGAGGGTCTTTCTCTCCTTTGCTGAACCTCCACCCTTTCCAGTATCATGTCCCTCTCCAAGAAATGTGTCCAAATACCTCCTAATAATATGTCCAAAATATGTGAGGTGAAACCTCATCATTATGGCCTCCAAAAAGCACTCGAGCTGCACCCCCTCCAAGACATATCTATATGTTTTCTCGGCCATGCATGGAATGTTCAGTGCTCTTCTCCAACACCACAGCTCAAGTGCATCAATTCTCTTTCTGTCATCTTTATTCATTGTCCAGGTCTCAGATACATAGTTTGTAATAGGAAAGACCATGGCCTGAATCAGATGTCTTTAGTCTTCAAACTGGCATCACTACTCCTCAATAATTTGGAAACATCCAAAGCTGCAGATTTTCCCATTGCACTGTGTCACCTTATTTCCTGACTGCTTGTACCAGGGTGTTAATTATGGATTCAAGCATGATGAAGCTGTTGACAATTTCAATCTCCTCGCCATCCATCATGACACAACCATTCATCCAGGGGTAAGCATCTTTGTTTTCTTGATATTGAGACACAATCCATACTGAAGGATGACTGATTGATCTTTTTTGAGAACCTTTTCTTCATTTTCTGATTCTCTACCTTTCCTAGTATGATATATATCTCCAAAGATAAAGTCCTCCTATGAATATATTTAAAGTAAATGAGATGAAATTAAACCATCCTTGACTAAATGGAGCACTCTACTTCCACTTTCTTCAAAAGAGAATTGGGGTTTTTTTCAGTTTATGATATATGCACCAATTACTATTAATGCATCTTGATTACATGCTTAATCACTTTGAGACCAAAAAAGTTGGTAGTAATTATTGGTTTTTCCATCTTTGAGCTTTCATAGTTGATGTCTGGTTTAATTAACCAAACTTCCTCTTATACATATGGATAACATCCAATCACAGCACTGAACTTAAAGATGGATCATAAAATGCTCTTTTTAATGATGAGTGCTGTACCCTTCCTTTTTAATTTGTTATTTTCAGCATAGTTGTTCTTGTTGCATGCTGTTCAGTGGAATCTGCTTCATAACTGTCCCTACAATGGATTTTCAGAGGCTGTAAAATCACCTGAGGGAAAATTGCCTATCTTTGTTTGCCTACAGAATAAGTGGTGAATTTGAACTGCCTGCTTTTGCTTGGCAACTCAACTTCTTACCACTAGGCCGCCAGAGCTCTGGCCTTTTCGATCATATTACTGTCTAATTAATAATGCCAATAACAGTCCATATCAGCTCCTTAATGCCTAAGATGTTGATCAGTATGCATTCCATATCACTCTTTATATCTTTAAATTTTGCTACGTTCATATTTCTTACATTCCATATTCAAATTAATAATGGATATTTGCAACTGTTGCTCCTCATTTTTAACCTTGAAACATCAGTAAACGAAAATCCTTTGAAAGTCACATTTTGCGTGCCTTCCAATATGAAGAATCTTCCAATCTTCTGGTACTATAATCAACAATATTTTTTTTCCATTTTCTGTAAGGTTTTTGAAGGTCTGTAATTTCAGAATCTATGTGTGGAATCATTCAGGAGGCTGGACTTTTAGAGGAGGAATGTGGCATCATGATTGGAGGAAAATTCAACAGTTTTCCTTACTAAAACTGAGGAGGACCTAAAGTGTTTGCAGCAGAAGATCAAGGACTGCAGTCTTCAGCATGGATTGAAACTCAACATCAAGAAGAAAAAGAGTCTCATCACTGTCCAATTGGCAGCATCATGATTGAGATTGCTAATAATTTCATCTTTCTTGGTTATATAGTTAATACTGTTGGTACCAGTAGTCTGGAAATCAAAAGATGAATTACATTAGGGAAATCTGTCATCAAAGAACTCAAAGAATGCTAAAGACCAGTGATTTCAGTCAAAAGACTAAAGTGTGCCTTAGTCTAAGGTGTGATCTTCTCAATTACTTTTTTACTTATCAGAGTGTGGGACAAATGATTACGATTACAGAAGAATTATCAATGCATTTGAGTTGTGGTGCTGGAGAAGAGTAGTGAACATACCATGGACCACCAGAAGAAAAAAACAGGTCTGTACTAGAGTGTGAAACTAAGTTGCACTTTGGAAGAAAGAATTTTGAAGCTTTGTCTCATATAGTTTGGTCGTGTTGCCAGAAGGGACCAGTCCTTGGAGAAGGATATCATACTTGGAAGACTGGAGGAACTGTGGAGGAAAGGAAGACTCCAGATTAGATGGATTGATATAGTACCTGGGGCTATGGGAGGTGGTGTGTCGGAATTAGTGAGACATGTTCTGGATAGGGCAGGGTTCAAAGCTATTGTGCCTAGGGTCAATATGAGTTTCAGGTGACTCAACAGCATCTAACAACAGTAACAATAATTTCAGAAGAAAATTACTAGTCTGTGTCTTAGTCTGAAAGTGGAAATGGCAGAAAATCATTACATAGTGACCATAACTCATTTTTATGTGTTGAATAGTCTAATATGCATATTATATTCATGAGATAACTTTAAAGCAAATTTTTATGTTGTTGTTTTTGTTGTTGTTGCTATGTGCTGTTGAGTCACTTGCAACTCATAGCAATCTTATATACAATACCCCTGCTCCATCTTGGGCTAACCTTATTTTTCATGACACACTAATCCCCACTACCCAAGTGACTCAATCCATCCATCTCATTAAGAGTTTTCCTGTCTTGTGCTGTCCCTCTACCTTCCCAAGCATAATGTTTCTCTCCAAGGAATGGTCCCTTCTTGTAACATGCCTAAAGTACGTCAGATGAAGCTTGAAAATACTTGCCTCCAAGGGGTAGCTTGGTTTCAATTTCTCTAGAATGAACCTGTTTGTTCTCCTAGCAGTCATTGTATATTTAATACTTTTCTCCAGCACCACACAACTGGAAGGCATGAATTCTCCTTCTATCATCCTTACTAATTGTCTAGCTTCCTGTCAAACTAAGTAATTGTGAAGACTATGGTCTACATCAGGCACACCTTAGTCTCCAGACTGACATCATTGCTCTTCAGTACTCTGGAGAGGTTCCTGACAATAGACTTTCCCAGTGCAATCTGTCTTTAAATTTCGGGCTGCAAACTTAAGCTGTTAACAATCTCAATCTCTTCACATTGTATTATAATGCTGTTAATGAGTACAGTGGTAAAAATCTTGGTTTTATTTATGTTAAGCCTCAGTCCATACTTAAGGCTGCAGTCCTTGACCCTTCGCAGCAAGTGCATGAGGTCCTCCTCAGTTTCAGCAAGCAGGGTTGTGTCATCTGCATAACATCTCCTATTAAGCAAAGAAGATTAGCAATTATTATTGATTTAATTTTTGTAATATTCCAAGTGAAATTAACTTTTTTCTCTAGGAAACATATTTCTTTTTCAAATAATCATTGTTAATTTTTCATATTGTAACAATGATTATTTGAAAAAGAAGTACATATCCTAGAGAGGTAAAAAAAGTTAATTTCACTAGGAATGTTAAAAAAAAAGGAGGAAGGAAGGAAGAAGTTCAAGCTGCTTTGAAGGAAATAGCAAAAAATACGGCCCCAGGAATAGATGGAATACCAATTGACATATTTCAGCTAATCGATGCTACACTGGATGTGCTCACCAAGTTGTGCCAAGAAATCTGAAGAACAACCACTTGGCCAACTCACTGGAAGAGATCTATATTTGTTCCCATTCCAAAGAAGGGTGACCCAAAAGAGTGTGGAAACTATAGAACAATATCACTGGTTTCACATGAAAGCAAGATTCTGCTGAGGATTATCCAAAAACAACTGGAACAGCACATCAGCAGAGAATTGCCAGAAGTCCAGGCTGGGTTTAGAAGGGGTCATGGTACTAGGGACATTGTAGCTGATGTTAGATGGATCTTAGCTGAAAGCAGAGAATATCAGAAGAATGTCTACCTGTGTTTCATTGATTATGCAAAGGAGTTTGGCTGTGTGGATTGTAACAAACTGTGGCTGACTCTGAGAAGAATGGGAATCAAAGAACACTTGATCGTTCTAATGTGAAACTTATACTTGGACCAAGAGGCAGTGGTCAAAACAGAACAAAGAGACACTACATGGTTCAAAATTGGGAAAGGTTTATGACAGGGATGTGTCCTATCTCCATACCTTTTCAACCTGTATGCAGAACAGATTATCCGGGAGGCTGGGCTCTATGAGGAGAAGTGTGATGTCAGGATTAGTGGAAGATCTATCAACAATCTAGATGTGCAGATGACACAACCATGCTTGCTGAAAGTAAGGATGACCTGAAGTGCTTGTTGCAGAGGGTCAAGGACTGCAGTGTTCAATATGGATTGAGGCTCAATATCAAGAATACAAAAATTCTCACCACTGGACCAATTGGCAGCATCAGCATGGATGGTAAAGAGATTGAGATTGTTAACAACTTTAGTCTGTTTGGCTCCACAGTCAACACTTGTGGCACCAGCAGCCAGGAAATTAAAAGAAGTATTGCCATGGGAAAGTCTGCTGTTAGGGACCTCTCCAAAGTACTGAAGAGCTATGGTGTCACTCTAGAGACTAAGGTGCATCTGATACAGGCCATGGTCTTTACAATCTCTTGTTATGAATCAGAGAGTTGGTCAATGACTAGGGAGGATAGAAGGAGAATTGATGCCTCTGAGCTGTGGTGCTGGAGAAGAGTATTAAGTGTACCATGGACTGCTAAGAAAAGAAACAGATTGTTCCTGGGGATGGTTAAACCGGACTGCTTCTTGCAGGCAAGGATTCTGGAGCTTCATCTGGCATACTTTGGGCATTTTTTAAGGCGGGACCGGTCCTTAGAGAGGGACATCATGCTCGGGAGGATGGAGGCACAGCGTAGGAGGGGAAGACCCTCTATAAGGCGGACTGATTCAGTGACTGGTGTGTCGGAGGCAGTGTGATTGGCACAGGATAGAGCAGGGTGTAGGGCTGTTGGAAATAGGGTCATTATGAGCCACAAGCGAATCGAAAGCACATAACAACAACAACAATTTGGAAAGAAAAGCAAATAAATAATCTTAGGGAAAAATAATTATAATTTTTTTTCTTTTTTTTTTCAAATAAGACAATTTTATACAAAAGTGCGTGACAAAAAGCTATAAAATTATTGATCAACTAATAAAAATTACCTTTTTAGCTGCTCTTGAGGCAAGAAAAAATAATTTATTTGTCTTCACTAAGATTTAGGTCTATTGCAACAACTGCATTGCCTTTAAAGCCAATTTCTAGAGTCCCTATACATTTTATATCGTATATTTCAAACATGTTGAGTTTTTAAAATAAGAATTAAAAAAAACCATTTTTTTTAGTGCCAACTATTCAACAGCTTGTTATATGTTGATTATTTTGACAGCAGCTGTAGTTCTATGCATGATTCTTCTTAACTGAGTGAAAGTTTGTTGTTTAAAATTCCCTATGGCCTCAATAGTTTAATATACAAAGTCATACAGTAGTTTAAGAAAATAGTTTTAAAAAATTTTACTCATATCAGAGAATTCTATTTATCATATTACTTTTGTAATTTGTCATGGTAATTCACGGAGGAAGAGCAGCTTATCTAATAATTAAGTATAAATATATTTGACATTTTTTTCCATAAGAACATTATTCAAGTTGTTAGGTAAGAAATGAAAAGTTTCATAGGAAATATCTCATACTCATTAATAGAAAACTTTTCCCTTTGATAACTTCATATTATGAATATTGATCATTATGCTTAAGTCAAGAATTACTATGTCACTACTTATACTAAGATTTTACCGGTATGTATTAACTATTTTGCCTTGAATTGCTTTTACTTTATCTGGAATTCAGTAGCATTTCAAGCTCAACAAAATTCTTTTTGAAATGTAGTTACATATAAAAGCAATTATTCAAATTAACAAACAGCAGCAAATGTTATTTTGACTTGTATATGCTAAACTTTCTCTCACAGATCTTGCAGATATCATGAAAAGTGTTTGCGGATTCAATAGTGACACAATCCATGATCTATTAGAAGAACTAAGAAGTGATAGGATGTTAACTGACATATCATTAGAAATAGCATTGAGAGTAGACCTAAGCAAACTCAGAAAAGGAAATGCACTAAATTATGGAGATTCTAAGGCCATCTGACACATTTGAAAGAACTTTGCATAATATACCAACTGAGAATTATTCTACATCTGCTTAGAGAAGCCTGAATCTTGTGTAACTGTGTAGAACAGGTTTGCTTTGTTCCGAAAAATGACAAGGGATCCAGATTATTGTAATAAGATAATGATATAATCAATTTTAATTTTTACAGAGTCATATTTCTACTTGCAGGGTTAAGACACTCAAGGATAACATTATTACTACTCTGTCTGGCCAAAATGAGCTATGACTACAAATACTGTTGTTATGTGCTGTTGAATCACCTCTTACTCATAGGGACCCTATGCACAACTGTTCTGAATCCTGCCCTATCCTGAGCCCATCTCACTCTCTCTGGTAGACCCAATCCCACTGCTCCAGTCACTGAGTCAATTAATCTCATCTTGAGTCTTCTCTCCTATGCTGTACCTTCACCTTTTTGAGCATGTTGTTCTTCTAGAAGGACTAGTCCCTCCTGGACTTGTGTCCAAAGTATGTGAGAGAGAGAGTTTAAAAATATTTGCCTCCAGGGAGTAGCTTTGTTTCACTCTCTCAAGGACTGACCTGCTTGTTTTTCCGGCAGTCTACGGTATGTTCAATACTCTTCCCCAGCACCACAACTCAAAGGCCTAGATTCTTCTTCTATCATCCTTAGTCATTGTCCAGCTCTCTGAAGCGTATAAAGAAATTGTGAAGGTATAACCTAAATCAGGTACACTATAGCCACCAGACTTACCTCATTGTTCTTCAGTACTCTAGAGAGATTCCTGGCAATAGTTTCCCAGTGCAATTAATCTTTTTGATTTCCTGACTGCTAGTGCCAACAATGTTGATTGTGGAACCAAGAAAGTTGAAGTTATCAACAATCTCAATCTCTTCTCCATGCATCATGAAGCTGTCAATTGGTGAGGACATTTGTTTTCTTCAATGTTGAGCTTCAATCTATATTGAAAAATATATTATATTGAAGGTCCTTGACTTTCTGCAGCAAACACTTCATGTCCCCTACAGTTTCAGCAACTAAGTTGTGACTACAGACATATGTATATTCATATTTATACACATATATATTTCATAATTAATATCATGGGGATTTTGGAAAAGCCATAAAGTTTTAAGGTCTAACATATAAATTACATAGTACCTAAATGCAGCTATTTCTTAACATTACAATATGTTGCATTCGTTACTACATTTATATTCATGCATACATTTAAACATTATAATATAATCAGCTGTCCTTAATACACTATAGAAAACAATAATGACGTAATATCATATTTATAAATGGGATTATCAAGAGGAAAGAAATTTACTTTCTTGGCAGCTTATACTTTCATCCTCGTGTCTTACATTAATCAAAGTTGAGTACATGCCTTGTAAACTATTCTTTGATACTTTTATTCATTCTTTTCTCAGAAATTCTAGAGTATTCACTGAAGCCACAGGAAGTAGAAAGTTTAGTTGTGATTAGAAATAGATGGTATTGAGTTTGAGATTTAAGGAAAGAGGTAAAATGAATGGAATGACGTTGATTTTTAAATTCAGCTCTATAAAAGATTATGGAATCTTACCAAAAATACCAGGGGCTGTAGAAATGTGTTCTTTGTTAGTGAAAAAAGGCCACTGAAACGTGCATACTACTAATAATGGAATCAGTCCAAATTGTCTTGTTAGTCACTATTGAGATTTTTCTGCATGAAATAAAACTCTACATCTTTACAGGATAAGAGAATAAAGTGAAAAAATGATTTTTGTGCCTTCTTAGTGATGTCAGGTCAATAGATCAAGTCTATTGCTGTTGAGCCAGTTGTAACCCTTGGTAAATTCCTCTACTGAAGGGTAGAGCTGCACTATATAATATTATTTGCTCTAATCATTACTAAGTATTACCAGATTTATTTTTTTGGAGGGGCAGTACTTATAGTAGAGCTCAAGTAACCAGTCGTTAATTTGATTTTTGCACAATGTCTGTCATGGTGAGATCTTAATGTTAGGTCATAGAAGTGAATAATAGAATAAATATGCAGGTACTCACGTGCTCCCCCCCACCATGAAGGGAAAATAAAAGCACATATTTTTGAAGTTAGAGGAATACAGTTTGAAATTTTATTCAAGTACTAATAAAATTAATATTTTTCATCTTAGTCTGATCTATAAACTAGTTTGATGATACTTTCCTTATAATAGTATTATGAGGATAAAATGATATAACATGTAACGTACATGACAAATTGTAAACATTTTTTAGTGAATTCATAGTGCTACGTAAGTAGTTGTTGTTGTTAGGTGCTGTCGAGTTGAATACAATTCACAGTGACTCTATCAACAAAAGATCTGAACCCTGCTCTATCCTGTGCCATCCTCACACTTCCTAACACACTAGAGTCCACTGCAGCAGCCACCATGTCAATCCATCTGGTAAAGGGTCTTTCTCTCTTTTGTTGGCCCTCCAGCCTTCCTACCATCATGTCCCGCTCTAAGAAATAGCTCCTTCTACCAAAGCATGTGAGGCAAAGCCTCATCATTCTTCCCTCCAAAGATCACTTCACTCTGATGCATCCTCTCCAAGACTTATCTCTCTGGTCCTTTGTCTGTCCATGGAATGCTCAGTGCTCTTCTCCACACCACAGTTCAAAGGCATCAATTCTTCTTTTGTCATCCTTATTAATTTTTCATCTCTCAGATGTATCACAAGTGATTGGAAAGACTATGGATTAAATCAGATGCAGCAGCTTAGTCCTCACACTGACATAATTACTCCTCAATAATTTGGAGAGGTCCCAAACTGCAGATTTTCCTAATGAAACGTGTGTTCTTATTTCATGACTCTTGGTACCAAGGATGTTAATTGTGGATACAAGCAAGAGGAAGCTATTGTCAGTTTCAATCTCCTCTCTATCCATCATGATGTTGCCTAATGATGTAGTCGTAAGAATCTTTGTTTTATTGACATTGAGATGCAATCCATACTGAAGGCTGCATTCCTTGATCTTCTGAACAAGTGCTTCAAGTCCTCCTCACTTTCAGCAAGCACAATTTTTTCATCTGCACAATTCAGGTGATTGAAGAGTCTCTCTCCAATCCTGATGACACACTCCTCTTCATAGAGAATTCTGCTTCTCAAATAATTTGCCCATTACAAGATTAAATAACTACAGAGAAACAATACAACCCTGATACATTCCCTTCCAAATTTTAAACTATGCAGTGTTCCCCTAGTCTGTTCACACAACAGCCTTCCAGTGCTCTGGGACTCTCATTCTTCTCAGGGTCAACTACAACTTGTTATGATCCATATAGTCAAATGCCTTTGCATAGTCAAAAAAGCACAAATATACATTCTTCTGGTATTCTTTACCTTCAGCCAGTATTCATCTGATATCAACAATGATATCCCTGGTTCTCTGCCTCTTCTAAATCCTGCTTGAATCTCTGGCAGTTCCCTATGTATATATGGTTCCATCCATTTTTTAGTGACCTTCAGCAATATTTTGGTTACATGTGCTGTTAATGATGTTGAGAGTTTCCATATTCAACTGGATTATTTCTCTTGGAAATGGGGACAAATTAAATGTCTTCTTTCCTCTTGATTTGCAAAACAGTACTCTGATCTTTAAGGGGGGAAAAGGGTGTGATAGTGACAAATTCCAATAATTATAACTTCAAAAGATAATAGAAGCAATTAAAATACTTATTGAAATTATTATTAAAGATTATTAAAATGTAGGATGCATGAAACATTATGTATTATCATTGAAAGACTTAGAAATGTGACAAATTAAATTTAAAGAATTCCTATTATCTATGATAGTGGGTCGTGCCAATCAAATGCTGCCAAAAGAAGTCTAAAGAGAATTAATACAATTTTATAAAAGGTTTGTAAAAAGAGTGAATGAGCTGTAAGGATGACAGAAAGGTAGTTTCAGAAAAGATATAATGTGTAGTACATTTCTGGATTGAGATTTTATTTTCATGGCCATAGAAATGGCAACTGGAAAATGAGAATGGTGATGGGGAGGAGAGTGAGATTGATCTTAACATTTTCTGTAATGAAACAGACATAAATGAGGCCAAAAGAGCAGCAGCGGTTTTGGATTCTTGGATAATTAAATAAAACAATAATAGGAGAGCTATAGTTATAGTGACAACCAAAGAGAATGAATCTCCATCACACTGTTTTCTGTTGAAGAAAAGATGAACATTTGAAAATTCATTATTTTGTATGGAATGGAGCTTCAGAATCACTGGAGATTTTCATTGGAATTTCTGTAATCCAAATGTCATTCCAAAGATGTGGCCACCAAACAAGATAATGAATTATCAATGATGTATACGGATGAAGCAGTAAATGAAAAACCAATGCACGTTTGCTTATGTATACACTAGGAAACTTCTTGTTTTTATGAAAGAGATAAAAATCTTACAGTAGACAAAACTTTAATCTTGGCTGTCAATATTTATATATGTAATACCTTTGTTCCTTAGTTATTACTTATGTAAAAAGTAAGACACGGAATAATGTTGATTAAATCTGCAAAATGTATACAATACTGCACAGTAAAGCTACCACCTTCATTATTATCATTAATACCAATAAATATAAATATTGTTGACTTGGTATGAAAAATCTCGCTTAAAATTTAAGTCTCATCTTCCTTCCTGTATAATGTTTATGTTTAATAATTTCTGGTTAGTCCATCTGTATATTTCATATAAAGAAGTTAAATAAATATATATTCATGTAGTGTCCACTTTAAATGGGTATGTTTTACCATTTAAAGAATTATACTATATACATTTACTTTACAATTCTTAACCTACCTGAAATAATGATATGAGTGTGGTTAAGCATGACAAGGCATAGATTATATATAATGAATACAACTGAATACATGTCAGACTAGCTGATTTATCTCTCTTAAATGTAAGTTATTTGTGCATTATTAATATAAGAATTATTTGGATCATTTATGTTCAAATGATGCATTACTTAGATATTAAAGGGGGGGGAATCACCACTGTTTAATTCTCTAACCATTACATTTTTATCCCAAGTAAACACACACACACACACACACACACACACACACACTCTCTCTCTTTCTCTCTCTCTCTCTCTCTCACACACACACACACACACACACACATTTACACTTGGCATACATAATAAAATTCATCCTAATAAAATGTACATATATAATCTACCTGACTATTCTTTATCAATATATTCTATTTTGTATAATAAACTACTTTTGCAGATGTAAAATGTTTCATATGCAATTATTTTTGGGTTACTACAATGTGATATCCTAAGAAACCAAAGACCATTATTGTTGTTTGTTATTTTTGTTATGTACCATTGAGTCACTTGCGACGCATAGTGACATATGTACATACAACAGCTCTGAAACTTACTCTATCCTGTGGCAAAATTATTGCCTCTCACACACCTACTTCTATTTCCCCAGTCACTGAATCAATCCATCTCATCGAGGATCTTCCTCTTTTGCATTGTCCCTCCACCCTTCCAAGCACGATGTCCCTCTCCAATGACTGGTCTCTCCTTGCAACATGCCCAAATGATGTTAGATGAATCTTCAGAATCCTTGCCTCTAAGAAGTAGCCTGGTTTTATTTTCTCTAGGATGAACTTGTTTGTTCTTCTAGTAGTCCACGATATATTCAATACTCTTCTCTAGTATTACAGCTCAAAGCATTGATTCTCCTTCTATTACTCCTAGTCCTTGTCCAGCTTTCTGATGCATAGCATGTAATTGTGAAGACTGTTGACCGCATTAGGCACACCTTAGTCTCCAGACTAACATCATTGCTTTTCAGTATTCTGGAGAAGTCTCTGATAGCAGAGTTTACCAACTCAATTCAGATTTTTATTTCCTGGCTGCTGGTATTATGGTAGCCAAGCAGACTGAAATTCTTAACAATCTCAGTCTCCTCACCATCTATCATGATGCTGCCAATTGGCCCAATATTGAGAAATTATGTTTTCTTGATGTTGAACTTCAATCCGTATTCAAGGCTGTAGTTCTTGACCTTCTGCAGCAAGCACTGCAGGCCCTCCTCAGTTTCAGCAAGCAAGGTTTTGTCATCTGTATAACACAGGTTTTTGGTGAGTCTTCTCCAAATCCTGATGCACATGATGATATTTACAAGCTTTCCAAATGTTGATTGTTCAGTCTGGGTAGAATTTTTAGAAGAAGATAAAGAATTTCAAAGACAATGACTTTTGCACCTTGCAAATGTATTATTATTCTGTTTTATATTTAGACTATGTAAGTGTTTCCTTGAATAGTGAATTGTGATTTCGTATTAGAATTACAAACTAAATTGTCAGTTTCTTGTGTTTGGGGAGAACATTGTTTAATTGGTACAGCACTTGTCTGTCA
>NW_006399835.1:8678454-8679452 GCF_000299155.1 Elephantulus edwardii | reverse complement strand
TAGTATTCCATTGTGTGAATATACCACAGCTTCTCTAACCATTCGTTTGTTGATGGGCACTTAGGTAGTTTCCAACTCCTTGCTATTGTGAACAAAGCCGTGATAAACATGGGTATGCTTATATCTGCTTGGATATCAGTTAGGGTCTCTTTGGGATATATTCCCAGTAGTGGAATTGCTGGGTCAAATGGTATCTCTATTTGCAACTTTTTGAGAAAGCGT
Source organism: Elephantulus edwardii (assembly GCF_000299155.1). NCBI lineage: Eukaryota > Metazoa > Chordata > Mammalia > Macroscelidea > Macroscelididae > Elephantulus > Elephantulus edwardii. The sequence goes on along the minus strand of NW_006399835.1, from coordinate 8,679,230 downwards.
CATACCACCTTCCACAGGGGTTGCACCATTTTACACTCTCACCAACAGTGAATCAGGGTTCCAGTTTCTCCACAACCTCGCCAGCATTTGTTGCTTACTGTTCTGTTAAATTTTGTTATTCTGACTGGGCTGAGATGATATCTCATAATTGTTTTATAAATATATACCTCTATATCAAGAGCTGGAAGCAGGAGTGGCATCCACTTCCGAAATGGCTTGCCTCCGGAAACTCTATGTATGAACAGTGCTCAGGCCGTTCATTCATAGGGTCGCTATGAGTCCTCTATGCCTCGACGACATCAAACAACAACAACAATATCAAGAGACAAAGAGGAAGAAATTGAAAATTCTTGCCAAATGTGGCAGTGTGAAATTGATTGAACATGCACTCAAGAAGCATTAAGGATAATTGGTGCCTAGAATGCAGAAGTTGGGGAAAATGTAGAAGGAATTGTTCTTATTATTTGCTATCCAGCCAAGTACAACCCATAGCAACCCTATAAACAACAGATCTGAACCCTATTTATCCTGTATCATCCTCACACTTCCTGACACACTAGAGCTGATTGCAGCAGTCACTGTGTCGATCCACCTGGTTGAGAGTCTTCTCCTTTCTCTACTCTCTGCCTTTCTTAGCATCTTGTCTTTCTGCAAAGAATATGCCCTTCTAGCAACATGCCTAAAAGAATACGAGGTGAAGATTTGTCATCTTTGCCTCCAAAGAGTTCTTTGCCTGCACTTTCTGCAAGATATATAGATATAGATATAGATATAGA
>NW_006399835.1:8661006-8678267 GCF_000299155.1 Elephantulus edwardii | reverse complement strand
AGATATAGATATAGATATAGATATAGATATAGATAGATAGATATATTTCCTTCTGGCAATCCATGGGATGTACATTACTTTTTTCCAACACCAACAGCTCAAAGGCATCAATTCTTATTCTGTATCCTTATTCGTTGTCTAGCTCTCAGATGCATAGCAAGTGATCAGAAAGATCATAGCTTGAATCAGATCCACCTTGGTCCTCAAACTGACATCATTTCTCCTAGAAAATTTGGAGCGGTCCCTAACTGCAGACTTTCCTGGTGCAATATGTCCCCTGGTTTCCTCACTACTGGTACCAAGGGTGTTGATTGTGGATCCAAGTAAGGTGAAATAGTTGACAATTTCAATCTTTTCTCCATCTTTCACGATGTTGCCTATCTGTCCAGTGGTAAGAATTTATGTTTTCTTAACATTGAAATGCAATCTGTATTGAAAGCTTTGATCTTCTGCAACAAGTGCTTCAAGTCCTCTTCACTTTCAGCAACAAATGATTGTGCTATCTCCATAAAGTATCATGTGATTATTTGTCTCGAAGAGGCCAATGCCTGTCCATCTCAGCTCCTAAATGCCTAGAATGTCAATCTTTGTGCATTCTATTTTGTTTGACAACTTCTATTTTTCTTTCATTTTAACATCTGTTTCTCTTGATTTTGCAGTGTCCTCCAATCTTAACTTTGATAATTTGTTTTAATGGCCACACAGAGACCACAGTAAGAGACTACTTACTGAATTTATTAGGGAAATTACAAGTTTTAATTCAGGCTGGAAATGCAGTTCTTGGTTCAGGATTGCATCATTTCAGCTGTCCTTGCAGGCAGGCTTCTGTCTGATCCTTTTGCCTTGCTTATGTTAAGTGTTACAAAGTTCTTTTAGTCTTACCAATTATGTACTGTTCCTTTCTCTTAGTAAACCATTGCATAATGGTTCCTAGCTCTAGCTTGATGGATTAACAGATCTGGCTTAGTTCTGTCTCACATGAGTCTGGTTTCTACCACCTCTGTTGCTGCTGTCATGACTGTTGATATTTGTCTGCTTTCTGGGCTGCCATGACTTCCTCCCACTCTGTTTCTTGGTATTGTTATGTGCCTTTTGGAATTTCTGGCCTAGCAGGTATGCTGTACTCTCTTCTTCTTCTTTCTCAATACTAGTGAGATTCTTGTTTTCTGCTTCTAATGCAGGTCAGTTTAAATTTAATGAAATGACAACACAATGAGTGATATCCACTTTAGTGTTAACGCACTTTATTCACATATTTTTTTACTTGTAGTCCTTTCCTTTTTTCAAGTGTATCTACTCTAAATTCTCATTTTCTTCTAATAAACTAATAATTCTCTTCTAATAAACTTCAAAAGTGTATTATTCCATCATTCTGAAGCTAGGGAAGGGAGTATCCCTTTATAATCTTCATTCAATGAATCATTGCAGCATAAACGCTATTATTTCACACCCACTGCTCCATCCACCTCACAAACCAGGAAGTATTCAGGATGCCCTTCATTTTCTTAGAACGAGATCTAACCTAATTTATGCACATTAGGCCCTTTATTTTCTAAATGATTTATACCTCTTTAATTTTTTTTTCTTTTTCTCTAATAAAACAGTTTAGTTAGCTGTATCTTTCTACTTATTATCCAACAAACTGGCCATACATATTCTCTCTTGTATGTCTTTTTCTTGTTCATCCATCCATTAATTTATTTACGTAATACTTAATTAGGATTTCATGTTATCTTTAGCTAATGGGGATACAGAACTGCAGAAATTATGATTTCTTCTAATACTGGGAGATACAGGAATCAAGTCATGTATATCATCATATTACAAAGCAGTTTGTATTCTAGCAAAGGTTTTATGCCTCTGCCTACATTGTAAAACAGTTTACATCTTCATTTTAAATATGAAATTTTTTGTACATGCTGAACCATACAAGAGCTAATATTAAAAATAATTTTGCAGTTCTCACTTTGAATTAGTAAATATTAACTATTTGTCATATTTGTTGAAGATATTGTAACTTTATAACCATATAAGCACAACTCACTTATCTAACCATTAGAAGCAGCCCCTTTTGTATTTTCCAAAGTTGTTTTTTTTTTTTTTTCACTTACATATGCTATTTTGAAATACAGAGGCTCTTGAGGCATAGACTATAGGGAGTTGCATTGCTAACCAAAAGGTTATACATTTCTGGTGGTTTGAATCCTCCCATAGCTCTGTGAAGGAAAGATGGACAATATCCTCCTATGTGATTTATAGCCTCAGAAAGCCAATGGAGAGTCAGCTATGAGTCAGGTAAACTCAAAGGCAATGAATTTTGATGGTTTTGAGTTTTTTAATTCTGAAAAATTTAATTTCATTTACACAATTTGCTTAACTGTATACAGAGAAACTAAACCTACATATAAGTAGCAATTACTTTTTTTAAAGTTTAGCTAATAGAAGAATGTTGTTGTTACACAACAACAACAACATTCTTCTATTAGCTAAATCAAATGAAAAATATTCTTTGTGTGCGTTTGACTCATATTCACCATGATAAATTCTCCAGAATTAACTAGCTTTGTGCGTATTGTTCATCCTTCAAGATTTGCCATTCCTTGCCAAAAGTTAAGCTCTTCCCAGTATAACTATTGTCATGAAATTTCATTTCCTTCTGGAGGATTTTTCTCCCCTCCTATAATAGTATATTCTGCTACAAATAAGTCTCAGATAATGTCTTAAATATGCAATAGTAAGATACTAAGAGATTCAAATTATTTCATTTCCATTAACACAATTTTGGGAATGTCACTACCTTTCCTCTGGTAAAGAAATAAAGTAAAATTTATGTATTTACATTTTGGTTGTTCTCTTTGTTTGTTTCTTAGTTTGTTAGTGGCATGGTTGATAGCAAGATACACCGGTAACTGAAAAATGGAGGACCTCCTGAGGTTCTGTCTACCAGACAGTCTGCAGGACAAAAGGTTGGCAATCTCCTCCCATTACAATTTAAACCTCCAGAACTGGATGACAGTTGGCTATAAGTTATAATAAACTCAAAGAGAGTATATTTGGCTGATGGCTATATTTTTGCTTTAGTAGAATTCTCTGAACAGATATTTGATCCTGAATATGCAATCACACTTTAAAAATGCATAAACAAATATTGGGGGGAGGGTTGGGAGGAGAGAAAAGTGCAACAATGAATGAATGGAAACCCAAAGTCTCTGTAAATTTTCATTGAAATGAATAATAATTTTTTTTAAATGGTAAATAAGGAAAAATGCATAAACATGTATCAAGATGGTTAAAAAGCAAAAGGCAATACTTCCTATAGAAATTATGCTCTAATTCAAAATACCGTAGTTTATTTCTATTTAGAACATTTAACAACTCAATACGACCTATATACATCTACTGAGTTGAGCCATATGAAATTATGATATTAACATTACTACTCTGTGGAAATAACAAAGGGTATCATACTTTGTACTTTTTTTTTTTACTATCCATTACTCTTTCTTCATGTGCTATTTTCTAATGGAGTTTTGGCAGGGAAGGAGTTGTGCTGTCAAATCAAAGGCAGGCAGAGATAATTTTATTAAATGCACTAAAAGTATGGACAAACATTATTTACCCTCTTATAAAATCCTAAAACATAAAAAAAGTCTCTTTATTGTGATTGTCATTGCACTCAGGAGAGGTCCTTGACAACAGATTTTACCCATGCAACTCATCTTCTGAATTCTTTTTCTTTTTTTTTTCATCTTCTGAATTCTTAACGCTCGTGAGCTAGTGCCAGGAATGTTGATTGCACATCTGAGCAAGACAAAGTCATTTACAACCCCAATCTTTCTCCCATCTATCATGAATCTTTTCCATTTATCATGACATTTCCTGTTGACCTAATGGTGAAGATATTTGTTTTCTGGTCTAATGCTGAGGCTATTTGGTTTTTTGATGTTGAGATGAAAAATCCATATTGAAGGCCGCAGTCCTTGATCTTCTCCACCAAATGCTTCATGTCCTTTTCAGTTCTGATGAGTAAGATTGTGTCACCTGCATAACACAGGTTTGTAATGAATCTTCTTCCAATCTTGATATCATACTCTCCTTCATAAAATCAAGAAAGATATGGAGAAAGGATGTATCTCTGACACTCCTTTGAACCATGCAGTTTTCCCTTCTTCTGGTCAAACTAATGTACTTTGTTTTATTGTGATCTACACAGTCAAATGCCTTTGTATAGTTAATAAACCAAAAGTAGATATCCTCTGGTACTCTCTATTTTCAGCCCTGATCCATCTGACATCAACAATGATATCCGGAGCGCTATGGCCTCTTCTAAACCCAGATTGAGTTTCTGGCTGTTTTCTGTCAATGAACTATTTAATTCATTTTTTTTATAATTAGCAATATTTTGCTTGTATGCGATATTTGTGATATTGTTAGATAGTTTCCACATTCTATTGGATCACTGTTTTTGGGAATGGAAATAAATTTGGATCTCTTCTAGTCAACTGTCCAGGTTGCTGGCCTCCAGATTTCTCGGCACAATCTGGTGATCACATCTAGGGCTCTGTTTGTTTGTGAAATATGTCCATTTGTATTCCATCAATTCCAGGGTATTTTTTTAAAATAAAAATCTAATTCCTTCCAGGCACTTTGAACATTCTCCTTTATTATCATTGGTCCTTGATCATACAATACTTCCTTCCTCAAATGAATCTGTGTCAGCCAGTTATTTTTAGTACAGTGACTCTGCATATTCCTTCCGTGTTCTTTGGATGATTCCTGGATCATATAATATTGTGCCCATAGCATCTTTAAGAATTGCAACTTGAGGCTTAAATTTGTTTTTTCTGTCCTTTACCTTGAAAAACCCTGAGCATGTTCTTTCCTTTTGATTTTCTGACTCCAGTTTTTTCATATTTCATTATAATCAATAACAATATTATTTTATTATAATGAGCTGCCCTTTAAAATCTTCTTTTTAACACTTTAACGTCCTCATTTGTCCCCCTTCATTTTGGCTTTTTGACATTCTCGTGCAATATTCAGAGTCTTTTCTGACATCCACTTCAGTCTTTTTTTCTTCTCTGCCTTTGTAATGCCCTTTGCTTTCTTCCTGAGTGTTAAGTCTTGATATCATTTCAAAGCTCATCTCATCTTCATTCGTTAATATTCAATCCCTCAAAAATTGTATTTTTATGTTTTTAAATTCAGATGGGATAGGCAAATGGTCATATTTTCATTTTTGTGGATTTGTTTTTATATTGTTTAGCCTCACTTAAATGCTACAATCTGCAACAACCAAACATAGACTATGGAGCTTGTCCAGGAAGCCTGGAGCTCCACCTTCCCCATGGAGCACTTAAATTACAGAAAGAAATGGTTACATCTTGAGTCTTCATGTTAGGGGTTAATCAGCGATCACGATCAGGTTTCTGGTCCCCTGGGGAAGGTAGAAATATCAATGTCAAATATCTCAGTTTTTTTTGTTGGGGAAGTGTGCTTGCATGTTGTTGCTCTTACTAGCTTAGATACATATATATTTGCTTGTTTATCATCTATTCTTTTGGTTTTGTCTATAAGATGTACTAATGCAGAGCTCCCAAATATAGGCAGACTGAGAAGATTCAACCATCCACTTTTGAAATACAGGTCCTTTAAAAATCTTATGAATAATAGAGCACTCTTAGACTAGTACCCTTAGATTGGGAAATACAAAAATGAGGAGGAATAGTTGCAAACATCCCCTAATAATTGGAACACAGAATGCACCAAGTAAGAGTGTAGGAAAATTAAACATTATTAAAAAATAAAAATAAAATTGTTAAAATATTATTCATAATAAAGAGAATGCATAAGTATTGACACACTGGGCATTGGCAAGTTGAGACAGATTGGCATTGGCCATTCAGACTCAGACAATCATATATGATCTCTACTATGCAGTGAACAAAACGTGAGAAAAAAAAACAGATTGCATTTATACTCAAAAAGATCATATCTACATCCATCCTGAAGTACAGTGCTTTGAGTGACAGGATATTGTACATACACGTACAAGGAAGACCTGTTAGTACCACTATCATTTGAATACATTCACCAAAACTAAAACCACAGAAAGGGAAATAGATTTCTATCAACTTTTGAAGCCTGTAATTGCAAAAGATTAATTAATAATAGTTTGTGACTAGAATGCAAAAGATGGGAACAAGAAAAAAGAATCAGTAGTCAGAAAATGCTCTCGTGGCCTAGTGACAAGAAGCTGCACTGCAATTGAAGGCAAGTGGTTTGAAGCCACCAGCTGCTCCACAGGAGAAGGATGGGCAATCTCCTCCCATGAGATTAACTACCTCTGAAAACCCTCTGGAGGGTCAGCTATGGGTCAGTTCTGACTCTACAGTAAAAAAAGGTCAACAGTCAGAAAATGCAGGTTTGCTGACAGAAATGAGGGTGCAGATACAATGTTACAATTGTGTATAATCAATGATTTAATCATTACAAACACCTATCCTAAAAAATACACATATTGTGACTATGGACTTCACCCAATGCACTTGACAGGAATCAGATTGACTACATCTATAGAATGAATTTTTAGAAAAGCTCTATTACCAGCTGTGAAAATGAGACCAAATGTTGGCTGACGAAGAGACCAACTATTCATGTGCAAGCTCAAACTGAAGCTAAAGAAAATGAAAACAAATCCATAAAAATATTTAACACACAACAATCAACATCAATCACATAAATAAGCAACAGAATGACTATTTAAGAACACCCTTTATAGTAAACTAAAAGAGGTATTATTATGCTGTCATTTAGAATAAATTAACATTCAAATACATTTTGTCAAAAGTTAATAAAAGTCTAAACATTTGTTGCTGTTGTTGTTGTGTGCCATCTAGTCAGAACCAACCCATAGTTGACCTCCAATTGGGTTTTCAAAGGCAATTAATTGCATAGTAGAAGATTGTCTATCCTCCCCCTCACCTCTCTACAGCAGTGGTGGATTTGAACCACATGATTTGGGGATTGCACCATGGTTCTTAACAGTAGGCCACCATAGCTCCTTCCAAATATATGAGAGAAATTAAATACTGAGAAACAATCTTGATTCATGTAGATGAAAAGATACAGTGTTATAAAATCATTTGTCTGATGTAATGAAGAGCAATGAGGTCAGTCTGGAGACTAAGGAGTGTCAAATCCAGACCATGGTCTTTGTAATTACTTGCTGTAGACCAGAAAGCTGGACAATGACTAGGGATAATAGAAGGAGAATTGATGCCTTTAAGCTGTGGTGCTGGAGAAGAATTTAAGTATATGATGGACTACTAGGAGAACAAACAGATATGTCCTAGAAAGGGTGAAACCAGGCTCCTCCTTGGAGGCAAGGGTTCTGAAATTTTTTTCTGACAAACTTTGGACATGTTGCAAGGAAGGACCAGTCATTAGAGATGGACGTCATGCTTAGGGGGTGGAGGGACAGCGCAAAAGAGGAAGATCCTTGATGAAATGGATTGATTCAGTGACTGGGCTAATAAGATAGGTGTGTCAGAGACAATAAGTTTGGCGCAGGATAGAGCAGGGTTTAGAGCTGCTGTACATAGGGTCGCTATGAGACACAAGCAAATCGATGGCTCATAACATCAACAATGAAACAATTTATTCTCAAAATTTTTGATAACCAATATAATGTCAATTATACTCATCAGCATTTTACATAGATCAGAATAGAATTCAAATGCATGTAGAAAGTCAAACCAATTTTAAAAAATAAGCAAAGCAAGGCAAGACAAACTGTCACTGGATGTATATTCTGTTCTAAGATTAGTACCAAACTAGTTCCTAAAATGCAGAAGTCAACAATTTCCCAAATGTTTGTTCGGCTTTACCAGTCCATTAATTCCAATTCAGTTTTTCCTCCTTGTTCAGTTCCTCTAATCTCCTGTGGCCCTTGTGTTCTGTGATTCCCTAGAAGATCTCACAGAGACTCAAATCTATCAGGGAAATTAATCCCACAACTGAACAGCATTGCAGAGACTGGTGAGAAAGAAAATGGCTAAACATTTAACCTTACAGTCATTAACACTGTCACAATCTTTGTAAAAATATATTACTTAAGGTATGATTACCAGTCCAGGATTATACATGCAGATTAGTGAAATAAGACAGAGTGTCTACAAACTATTGTTGTTATGTGTGGTGTATTTGATTATGTTTCTTAGCAACTCTATAAAGAGTTGATCTGAACTTTGCTCTATATTGTGCTATCCTTATGACCTCCGATATACTTAAGCTCATTGTTCCAGGCACCAAGGGACTCTCTCTTTTTCTTTAATCCTCCACTGTTCCCAGCATGATGTCTTTCTCCAATGACTGACCTTTCCTGACAATATTCCAAAGTAGGTGAGACAAAGTTTCACCGTCACTGTCTCTAAGGAGTAGCCTAGTTGCACTTTCTCCAAGACAGACTTGTTTATTCTTTTATCAGTCCATGGGATATTCTGTCACCTTTTCCAATATGAAAATTCAAAGACATCAGTCTTTCTTTTGTAATTCTTATGCTTCATTTAACTTTCTGATGCGTAGGAAGTAATTTAAACTATAACGGCTGGATCAGGTGTGCATTAGTCTTTAAACCAATATCTGCTTCCAAGGACCTCTCCAAAGTGCCTAAGAGCAATGATGTCTACAAATAAGTATAGATATTTTGTTAATGTTGATATATAATTAAATTAGTAACATATAATTGTAAAAAAGGGCACATTATTCAACATCAGATGTGAACTAATTAAGTTGATGTACTCTACATATATAATTAATACCTATTTATATAAAATACTGAATATAGTGAAGAAAAAAATTAACTATTACATGACTATGGGAGACAATTTTTATGACAGAATGCTCAAAAATATTTATAAGATTTTATTTGAAAATGACCAAAAAAGAAAATTGTATCAACACAGTGAATGGTTAACAAGCAGAAGTTAAATACGTATAAAACAGTGAACCAGTTTAGGAACATATATATTTAAACAGTTTCTAAAAGAAGGAAATAGCAACGCAACATTTTACTTTAAAGGAGATATTTTTTCATTGTCATTGCAAACTGTAAGGTCAGTCTCAACCCACAATAATTCTTTGTACACAAAATAAAACAATGCTCAGTCCTTGCATAATGTATATGATTGTTTTAGACACTTCCTAAATCAAAAGACAAATTGCTTTGGGAAAAAGCTTCTGTCATGGCCTCTTCATAGTGCTGAAAAGCAATGATGTCAGTATAGAGACTAAGGTGTGCCTAATCCAGTCCATGGTCTTTGCAATTACTTGCTATGCGTTAGATAGCTGGACAATGACTAAAGATGACAGATAAAGAATCCATGCTTTCAAGTTGTGGTGCTGTAGAAGAGTCTTGAACATAACCATGAACTGCCAAGAAAACAAATAGGTCTGTCTTGGAGTTGGTGAAACCAAGTTTCTCCCTGAAGGCTAGGATTTTAAAGCTCCATCTCACACACTTTGGCACACAATCAGGAAAGACCGGTCCTTGGAGAAGAACATCATACTCCAAAAGGGTACAGGGACAGCACAGGAACAAAAAACCTCAGATGAGATGGATTGATACAGTAACTGGGGAAATGGGGGGTTGGTGTGTTGGAATTAGCAAGATTTAGAGCTGCGTACAGAGCATTGCTATGAATCACAGGTGACTTGACATAACAACAACAAATTCATATCACTGAAGTCTTCCTCTTTCCAGTGAAATGCATGAAATTGTGCTGTTTCCCTAGTAATGTGGAAAAATGCAAATTAAAACAATTAGAATTTCATAATTCAAAAAAGATAGAGAAAATATTCCTTTTTTAAAAAAATTTAATACACTTAAAATTTTAATTTTAATTTTAAATACATTTCTAATTTAAATTTTAATATACTTCTAATAAGTCTAATTATTACTTTCTTGAACAATTTTAGAAAGCACTTTGGCAAAATTTAAGAAAGAAATATGTATATATCCTTACCTACTAATTCTACTTTTATTTACACTTCTCATGTGCACAGAGAAAACATTTATTTGGGCATTAATGGGAAAACTAATACTCAGAAATCTAAGTATGTTTACTAGTATGATGGAATACTTCTTACAAGTTAAAATGTAGTTTGTATATTTCAATAAATTAATCGTACATATTTCAATAAGATAAATTTTTAAATATCAATGCTGAATGATAAAAGAAAATTCAAGAACTATTTAAATGAGGTTATTATCTAAACATATTGAAAATCACACTTTGCACTCTATGTATTTTACTGTATATAGTGGTGGTGTTGTTGTTATGTGCTTTTAATCACCTGTGTCTCATAGTGACCCTAAGTACAACAGCCCTAAACCCTGCTCTATCCTTTGCCACTCTTATTGTTTCTGACACACCTACCCTCATTACCCCAGTCACTAAATCAATCCATTTCATCTAAAGTCTTCCTCACTTGTGCTGTTCCTCCAGCCTCCCAAGCATGACTCACCTCTCCAAGGACTGGTCCCTCTGTGTGACATGTCCAAAGTATGTCAGACGAAGCTTCAGCATCATTGTCTCCAAGAAGCAGCCTGGTTTAACCTTCTCCAGGATGAACCAAGAGGTTTGTTTTCTTAGCCATCCATGGTATATTCAATACTCTTCTCCAACACCACAACTTAAAGGCATCAATTTTCCTTCTATCATCCTTAGTCATTGTCCAGCTGTCTGATGCATAGCAAGTGATTGCAATGGCCATGGCCTATATCAGTTGCACCTTAGTCTCCAAACTGATATCATTGCTCTTCAGTACTTTGGAGAGGTCTCTGGCTGCTGGTGCGAAGAGTGTTGATTGTGGAGTTAAGCAAATTAAAGCTATTTACAATCTTAATCCCTTCACTATCCATCACGATTCTGCCAATCAGCATGGTGGTGAGAATTCTTTGTTCTCTTGATATTGAGTTTCAATCCATATACTTGTATATATATTGGTGGGGATTAAATATGAATTAAAGTGGTAACTCATTGATATTTATGACTATATCTCATGAGAAAGGACATAATAAAATTGTATTAAGTAGAAACAAAAGAAAAATCAGGTAGAATTTCTATTCAAAATCTAAAATATGTTGTCTGTCACATTTTATATTAATTTTTCTCCATATGAAATTTCTTACTATTTTGTTGTTTTTGTGCTTTTTTAATATATTATCTAATTTTGTTCTTATTCTAATTTTTTCAATTGACATTTCATTTAAAACTTTGCTGATTTATTTCTATTTCTTGTCATTTCCTTATGATTTCATTTTAATTTTCCCCTGTCTATGCATGTTTTCCCCATATCCTTGAGTATACGTATTTAATGTTATTAAATTTCTTTTCAGTTTTCTTTTTGATTTCTTTAATTTAAGTCTTTATTGCGTTTCAACTTAAAATATCAGGAGAGAAAAATAAAACCTAGGGTAATTTCAAATTAGTCACACACCAGGGCTTATCTTCATAAACTTCAAGAATGATAGTTTATAATTAATCACTTAAATTATATTCTAAAGACAGAGATAGGTTATGAAAAACCATGTAAGTGATTCTTCCAGTAAGCAATGAGGTATTCTAATGAAAGTTTATCCTTTCCTTGTCATCAATTTTGTTTGTTTTTAGGAGACACCTCTCCTTGAAACAACACATCTTGCGGGGGGGGCGGGGGGGGGGGGGGGAAGGTAAAGAACCAATGAAAGAAAGGACAGCCCTCAACTCCATAGATTGACATTACGAGTGTAAGAAGATTAAAAAGAAGCTCATAAGTTTGTTTTCTTTGGGTTCAAATACTTCCTTGATATCATCTTGCTACTCACGACTTTGAAAGCTGTTAACACATAAATAAAAAGCATTTGCTCATTCAGATTTTTATTCTTACTGTTACTAGCCTTGTTCCAGTTGACCTCAAAAGGTCTTTGCTTTTTATCCTAATAAAGAATTACTTAGAACAGGCATGTGGATAAACAAATTTTGTTTTCACTTGCAGCAAGTCAAAGCAAAACAAGTCTTGGGAAATTATGCCTCAAAAACTTAAACTTTGAGACAATACTTATAGGTTATGATAAGAATATGGAGAAAAATCATGTTTATTTAGTCCTTTTAGGAAGGAAGGGTGGAATTGTCTTACAAAAGGAGATATTGTGCAACCAAGACGCACAATATAGCTAATCTTCAAGTTGTAATCTGTGTGGTTAGTTGCTCATAACAGCTTTGTCATTGCAGAGGCTGCAGTCATTGCTGCTTTCTCTGGATGGTCAGACTACAGCTCCTTTTACTTTCTTTTTTTTTTTAATATGCACATGCAGGACAGAGGAAAATTTTGCAGCTAATCTAAAACAGGACTTTTTAATAAAGTTAAAGATTGCTTATGAAGAAACCCCTGGACTGTTTTATTATCTGAATTCTATGGCAACTTGTATAAGGTGTGCATATCTTGTGTCTGGCCTTCTTGACCTGAGCTGTTTTGCAGGTAATAGTTTGCTACATCAGAAAACTGAAAACCTCTTTTCTTTCTAATAGGAATTGACTAGGAAGAATTGATCTTCCAGTGGGCTTTCCAAGGCTGTATAAAACAGCGAGAGGAGATTTCCCACATTTTATCCCACTGAGTTGTTGGTGGATTAAAATTACCAGAGAAGCACCACTTTTAGATTAGGAATGTAACTTTCTACAGACTGCACCTTCACAGCTACTAACAATAGACAATAATGATAGCTTTATATATCCTATCCGATAAAGAGGGACGATAAAAGTAGAAACACAGGAAAGTTTATGATCAGTACAAAGCTAACAGTACTCAGCTAACGACTTTTCTTTCTATTTATTGCTAAAGTCGTTCTGGCGGTGCAGCTTGTAGCATTGTGTAGCTAATAAAAAAGTTTTAAAAATCCCAAACTCTGCGTCTCTAGTAAACAAAATATTAGTATTAGTTGTATGCTACAATTATAATAAGTCTCCTTCCCTTTAACCTCGTATTTCTGATATCTATTCTCCACTTTACAGGCCGAACTTGCTCCAAAACAGAAATATGACTTTTGCCAAAGCTCATGAAGACAAGCATAAAACTACAACACACTCATTTTGCTTTCATGTTACTCTTTAATATTTTTCTCTTTATCCTTTGCTTAGACTGAAAATTTCAGACACAACAGTATCTTCTTGTAACTGACACACCCTCATACTTACAGCCTAAAAATTATGTTTAAACTTGTATGGTCATCAAATTTTAGTCAAGTTATCAAATATTGCTTAATATTAAACCTCTATGCAGTAAATGAAACCAATACTAACATGAATATTGGACATGGCCATAGTTAGAACCTTCCATTTATCACAAACCACGATTTTCTCTTTAGGGAACATGAACATGATCCTTCTATTTTAATATTTTATTATATTTTACAGATTTTTATATAGACTATGTACAGAATGAATGAAAACAATAATTAATGAGGTGAAATAAAATTATTAAGTGGGATGTGACCCACTTGAATGAAGATCTCAAATGCGCTAATTTACTTTCCATGAAAAGATAATTATTTATTTTATATTATTCTGATATTTAGCATTCCTTGCCCACTTTTCCTTCTTCATCTACCTTTTGTCAGTTCTCTTTTCCACTTTGTGATGTAAAAGTGATTGAAATTATTTAAATGACTTTAAAAAGTTTATGTCCCAGTACCCAAGTGGGAAAAATACTTAAGTATACAATTAAGATTTAGTGCACAAAAAACAGCAGGAACACAGAACATTAATTATTATTGCTCTTATGAAAATTGCTAGGAAATGCTTCATGGTAAAGGCAATTTTCAGTTGGATGGTGTTTAAGAACTCTCCAGCTAGCTCAGAAAGACTGGACATTTCATTTGGACCAAACACCATGCTCAATGATGTAGCAGAAAGAGACATTCAATGACAGCGCTTGTTCTGGGAACGGAATTAAAGATATTAATAGGCACATAAGTAACAATAGATTTCCTAGATAGCAATGATGAGATCAAAAAGAGAAAAAAATTATTTTGCTATCTTTGTAGTTCATAAGGAGTGCTGATGGAAAAAGCCTCTTGGGAGTAGTGCTGGTATCCCAAAGGTCATGCTTCTTTTGGCTGTCTCAATCTACTGGTAGCTCTTCAGGAAAAAGATAAATAATCTCATCCTTTGTTACTTACAGCTTTGAAATCTCAAAGAGAATAGGCTATGGGTCACTTCTGGTTTTAAGGCAAGGAGGGTTTTTTTTAGTCCAGTAGGTAATGAGGGACTATGGATACTTTCCAGTTTTGGAGTGTTAATTGTTTCATGTATTAGACGATTCTCCATGAGTCACATTGACATAGAGACTGCAACAATGAGACTAAGCACAGTGGTATTGTGAGCATGATAAGAAACGAAGGGTTTGAATCTATTGTACGAGGATCAATATGCGTTAGAGTCAACTAGAGGGAAATTAACATCAAGAATATTAGAAGATAACTCAAGGGGCATTATCCCATGCAATTGAAGAGAAAGACATTAAAAGCAGATGATTCTGTTTGGATGAAATGGCAGGTATTTATACAAGAGGAAATTAAGTGTTTGAAAAAGAGGAGCTAAAGAAACTAAATCATATTGATCCTTCTCCTCTGTTTCCAACTTTTGTATTTCTGTCACCCATTATTGTTAGTGCATGCCAGTTGAATGTTTGATCAATTTCTGACTGTAAAATTGGTAGAAATTATTTATTTAATTTTATTTGGCTTAGGTTGTTGTACATATATTTTAATGATGGTGTTACCTGTATGTGTGTGAATAGTTCCCTGTCATTCACAATCTTATAATTCCAGATGGATTTGTAGAAGCCAAAGCAGTGATATTGAACAATATCATTAATACCACACACAAGCAAAACCCTGCTGAAGACCATCCAAAAACGATTGGAAAAGTACATTGACACAGAACTATCAGAAATACAAGCTGGGTTTAAAAGAGGCTCTAGAACTAGGGATGCCATTGCAAATGTCAGATGGATCTTGGCTGACAGTAGAGTGTACCAGAGGAATGTTTGTGTTTCATTGGCTATGCGAAGTCATTTGACTCTGTGAATCACAACAAATTGTGATTAACCTTTAGAAGAATGAGAATCCCACAATGCCTGATTGTGCTCTTATAAAACCTATACTTAGACCAGGAAGCAGTGGTCAGAACACAAGGAAACACTGCATAGTTCAAAATCAGGAAAAAAATGTGTCAGGAATGTATCCTGTCTCCATATCAGTTCAATCTATATGCAGGACAGATTATTTCAGAGGCTGGACTTTATGAGGAGGAATTTAGCATCAGGATTGTGGGAGACTCATCAACATCTTGAGTTATGCAGACGACACAATCTTACTTGCTGAAACTGAGAAGATCCTGAAACATGTGCTGCAGAGGGTCAAAGGCTGTAGTCTGCAATATAGATAGAAACTCAATATCAAGAAAACGAAGATTCTCACCACTGAGCCAACTGACAGCTTTGTGACAGGTGGAGAAGAGATTGAGATTGTTAACAATTTCAACTTGCTTGGTTCCACTACCAACACTCTTAGCGTCAGCACTCAGGAAATCAAAAGACAAACTGCATTGGGGAAGTCTGCTGTCAGGGACCATTCCAGAGTGCTAAAGAACAATGACGTCAGCCTAGAGATGACAGTGTGCCTGATCCAGACTACGATCTTCTCAATTACCTGTTAAGCATCAGACAGCTAGACAATGATCAAGGAGAAGAGAAGAAGAATCGATGCCTTTCAGCTGTGGTGCTAGAGAGGAGTACTAAACATGGACTGCCAAGAAAACCATCAGGTATGTTCTGGCAAGGGTGAAGTCAAGCTATTTCTGTGATGCAAGAATTTTGAGGTTCCCTCTCTTATATTTTGGGAATGTTACCAGAAGGGACCAGTCCTTGGAGAAGGACATGATGCTTTGAAGGTTGGAAGGACAGCACAGGAAAAGAAAACTTCAGATGAGAATAATTCATACAATAACTGGGGTAATGAGGGTAGGTGTATGAGAGACAGTGAGATTGGTTCAGGATAGAGCAGGGTTCAAAACTATTGTGTATAGGGTCACTACAAGTTCTTGTCGACTCAATGGCACTTAACAACAACAATATCTATAGCAACAACACAAAGTTGAGAAGTTTATTAAACTCAAAAGGAATATATTCAAGGAATTATTCTTCCTGCTGAATGTCTTTGAGACGAAACAGACTCATAGCGGAACCTCCAGCAGGTTTTCAGAGGCAATGAACCACACGGAGGGAGACTGCACATAATTTTCCTGTGGTGTAGTTAGTATATTCAAACCACATGCCTTCAGGGTTGTAGCACAGTTCTTTCCACTAGGCCACCAAGTTCCCTATTTGCATGACATCATTATGCCCCTCCATGGTAATGGATAAATAATGGAAACAGAAGAGGTTCTCTGATAGATAAGCTCTCAGTCTAAGATTTTAGAAGATAAATATCCTAATCTATCTGTCTCTTTCCCTCCACAGTTTGAAAGCTAATAGATTTAAAAGTGATTATAAGAAAAATAAAATGATTAGTGATGAAGTTTGAAAAAGAGAAGGACAAAGAGTCTTTTTTTTTTTTTTTCTAGTCTACAAGCCATTTTTATTTCTTTGGAACTTTTTAGGTTTCTCAGGGGACGTTAAATCAGGGTTGAAGAGCTTAGGAGGACAGTGACAAGCTCAACAGTGAACTTCCAGATTTCCAACCCAGGTCACCACCGGTCATTCCATATCCATTCCCAGCTCACCTGCCATTTAGAGTGAAGTTTGTTTAGGAACTGGATGTGTGGGGGTGGGGAAACGGAATTCATTGGTTCAAACAACATGAAATTTCCGCTGTTGTGAGATGCTGTTAAGTCGATTCTGACGGTTACCTTGTGTGTAATGTTGCTCTCCTTGGAGGCATTCTCACTATTGCTGCTCTATTTGGACCCATTGGTGGAGCCATTGTGTGAATTCATCTACCTGTGGACCTTCTTTGTCTTTGCCAACCTTATACAAAGTGTGATGCCCTTCTCCAGAGACCGGTTCCTCCTGATAATATGCCCAGAGCAGGTGAGACAGGCTGTCGTCTTCATTTCTAGGAGCACGTGGCTGTACTTCTAGGACTGATTTGTTAATTTATCCAGACAGTCTATGGTGTTATATGCAGTATTCGTTGCCAACATTGTAATTCAAGTGCA
>NW_006399835.1:8656265-8659551 GCF_000299155.1 Elephantulus edwardii | reverse complement strand
ACCAGTGGCATCATGTAATATTTGTCCTTTTGTGACTGGGATATTTCACTCAGCATAATGTTCTCCAGAGTCAACCATTTTGAATAATATTGCATGAGTTGAGACACAGTAATTAACAAAATGTATGTGAATGATAAAACATGCATGATTGAAAAGCAGTATGATTTTTAAACTTCCACCACTTAAATGAAAAACAATTAAATTTTTTAATAAAGTAAAAAAAAAAGAATTGGAAAGAGAAATTTGGTATAATTAAAAGGTCAAAATCAGTTCTAAATAATTTGTGCCCAGAATTAAACTTTTCAGAGCTCCTGATGTTATTGTTGTTGTTCTTACTTCCTTCCATTTAGTCAAGTATGACTCCACATGACACTATGAACAATTCCAACCTTGTTCTATGCTACGCCATCCTCGTCTTCTCAAACACATTTTGAGCCCGTAACTACAGTCACTGCGTCAATGCACTCTCCTGTTTTTCTTTTTCCCAAGACCTTTCACCTTTCCAAACATGATTTTCCTTTCCAAGGAATAGTGTGGTGTTTTTTTCCAAGGTATGCCCCAAAAGACAAAGCTTTGTTATCTTTGCTTCCAAGGGATATTCTGGCTGCACTTTCTCCAAGATATAAATATCTGTTGTTTTGGCAGTCAAGTGAATATTTAGTACTTTTCGGTATACCACAGCTCACAGGCATCAATTCTTCCTCTGTCTCAGATGTATACTCAGTGACTTAAAGATAATGGCCTGCATCAGGAGCACCTGTCTTTAATTTGACATCACTGCCCCCAATAATTTTGAGAGGTCCCTGGAAGCACACTTGCCCAGGGCAATATGTCTTCTGAGTTTCTGACTGCTGGTACCATGGTTGTTGACTGTGGATCCAAGTAAGATTAAATTGTTGACAACTTCAGTCATGAGGTTGTTTATTGGTCCAGTGGTGAGTGGTTTGGTTTTTGGGGTTTTTTTTAAGTAATTTTCTTTGTCATCTTGAGGGGTCCTTTGAAATCTTATGTTCAGCTCTTTTATTTCAGCATTTCTTCCCTTGCCTTTGGCTTATTTATACTCTGGTTCAATTTTCAGGGTCTCTTCTGACATCCATTTTGTTCTTTTTTTCTCCTCTGTCTTTGTAGTGATGTTTTGCTTTCTGCATAAATAGAGAGGTAATCTCCTCCTGTACCAGTCAGATATGATTTGATGGTACACATAAAAAAAAATTAAGAAAAAAGAATGGAGTAATTTTTTTTTCTTGATGATGAGATACAATCCATATTGAAAGCTGTAGTCTCTAATTTTCTGTAGCAAATGTTTCAAGTTCTCCTCACTTTCTACAAATAATGTGTTATCTGCATAATGCAGATTGTTTATGTCTTCCTTTGATCCTAATCCCACATTCTTTTTCAAATATTCCAGCTTCTTGCATGTTTTGCTCAGTGTAAAGATTGAGTAGGTGAGGAGAGAAGATGTATCTCTTACCGACACATTTCTTGATTTTAAATCATGCAGTTTTCCCTTGTTATGTTTAGTCTAAGTATTAGTTTCACGTAAACACAATTAAGTGTTCTAGGATTCTCATTCTTCTAAATGTTTTCCAAAATTTGTTGTTATCTACATAGTCAAATGTCTTTGCATAACTGATTAAATATAAGTAAATGTCATTCTGTTATTATCTGCTTTCAGCTAAGATCCATCTGATGTCAGCCATGATACACTCAGTGCCATGGTTTCTTCTAAATCCAGCTTGAAGTTCTGGAAGTTCTCTGCCAATGTACTGCTGTAGCTCGTTTGGGAAAAATTTCAGCAATGTTTTGCTTGCATGTGATATGAATTACATTGTTTGGTAATTTTCACATTCCATTGGATCCTCTTTCTCGGTAATGGAGACAAATATAGACCTCTTACAGTCAGTTGACCAGACAGCGGTCCTCAAAATTTCCTGTCACAGCCTGGTGAGCACATGTAGGGCTATCTCTGTTAGCTTAAATATGACAGTTGGTATCTCACTGATGCATGTGGCCATATTTTTGGTCAGTGCTTTCAGTGGATCTTGAAATTCTTCCTTCGTTACCATTGGCTATTTTTCATTTGGTACTTTCTGAAATTTTTAAGTGTCATTCTTTTGATCTTCTTTTGATGCTTCTTGGTTAGAAGTAGATGACTATAGTCCATCCGGTTGTACAGAGCTTGCACAAAGGTTATCATTGAAAGGTGCAGAGTAGTTGGCATATAGAGGAAACAATATATCAAAATAATAAAATCAAAAGCTGTCAAGAAATAGATTATTAGTTCCTTTTCAAAATCCTATTCTGTTTGGAAGGATAAATAGGTGAAGAAAGAGAAGGAAAGGAATCTATCTTTGTGGAAGAGTAGAACATTGTTGTTGTTGTTTTTATGAACCTTTCAATCAGAACCAACCCATTGCTGATCCTCCAGAAGGTTCTCAGCGGCCATTGATTGCATGGTGGGGAGATACTCCCATGGAGCTGCTGGTGGATTTTAATGGCATACATTTGTGTTGGCAGTGTAGCTAATTGCCGCTAAGCCACCATGGCTCCCAGAAGATATGTAGGTCCACTCATATGCAGTAATTTTCTGTCAAGGATTATACTCATTCCAAGTGCTTCTCACTGGGAGACATGCAAATATCCCAATAGTAATTTATATTGAACCTCAATGGCTGAGGAAGGCTATAGTATTTATTTTGTGTAAAGGGAAATGTTGAACACGACCATATGCACTTTAGTCTGACAACACAAACACTCATTAAACATGTTACTACAGAAAATGACTTCTGGAAGCGAACTTGAAGCAACCTTTATGTAATTAATAATATATAATCTAAATATAAAGGGACGAATCTCCAAATTGAATATTGTCATAATGCATATATGCATAATATCATATGCCAATGTTGTCACAGTGTATATAGTGCAGGTATTCTTAAAAATAAACCCATCATCATTAAAACAACTATGGTATATCTTCTCACCCCAGTACAAATTGCAAAATTTAACGGAACAGCAAACAACAAATGCTGGCGAGGTTGTGGAGAGACTGGAACCCTTATTCACTATTGGTGGGAGTGTAAAATGGTTCAACCACTGTGGAAGGTGGTATGGTGCTTTCTCAAAAAGTCGCAAATAGAGATACCATTCAACCCAGCAATTTCACTACTGGGAATATACCCCAAAGAGACCATTACTGACATCCAAGCAGATATATGCACACCCATGTTTATCACTGCTTTGTTCACAATAGCAAGGAGTTGGAAACAACATAAGTGCCCATCAA
>NW_006399835.1:8641455-8655319 GCF_000299155.1 Elephantulus edwardii | reverse complement strand
AGAAGGCGAATTGTTGCCTTTGAGCTGTGGTGCTAGAGAAGAGTATTAAATATACCATTCACTGCTAGGAGAACAAACAAGTTCATCCAGAAGAGGTTGAAGTCAAGCTGCTTTTTGGAGGCAAGGATTCTGAAGCTTCGTCTTACATGCTGTGGACATGTTGCAAGGCAAGATAAGTCCTTGGAAAGGGACTTGCTTGGGAGGGCTGAGGGACAGCACAAGAGGAAGATGCTCAATGAGATGGATTTATTCAGTGACTGGGGTAATGGGGGTAGGTGTATCAGAGCCAATAAGATTAGCACAAGATAGAAAGCAGGATTTAGGGCAGTTGTACAAAGGGTTGCTATGAGTTGCAGGTAACTTGACAGCACACAACAACAATAATCTCTAAATGCTTTTTGAGATTGGAGAATTGCTCTCTGCTCTCTGTTTAAGTCTAGCAATTTTCCCTATTCTTTGATTCATGATTCTATTGATATTTCCTCAAGAATTAAAACTTAAGGTGTTTTTTTTTCTCTTGTGTACTGTTGAGTTGGCTCCAACTGCCCCAGGAGGAGATTGTCCCTCCTTTCTAGTGGAACATCTGGTAGATTCGAACTGAAACTTAAGATATTTTTGTTGCTGATGTTTCTGTTGAAGTGAGTTTAAAATTTTTTAGTAAAGTTTCAAGATTTGAACAGAAAATTAATGTGAGTCACATTTATGAATCAAGCACTGTTTTTCGTTTGGAATATAAAAGACAGATAAGTCTAAAAGAGCTGTAACATACTATTTAAAGAGGGTAACACAGTTATGAGAGCACCTTTATAGCTTAATGAGGAAGCTCATTAGTCAATAAAGGAAAGCTGCTTTTCAAAAACTTTTATTATAAAAGGAGAAAATGATTAAAAGACCTGAAAGATGAAAGATATGTGAAAATAACTACTAACATGTCATATATAGTTTTAAATCGTTTAATGAAGTTAGAAATATGTAGACATATAAAGGGCCATACAATTTAGAAATTTGGAAAGGGCACTAAACTTTGCAAATCTTGTATACTGTTTATCTTAATTCGACCAGGTAGCTAGAATATTTTATAAGAGGATATAAGAAAATAATAATATTAAAAGTAAAACTAAAAATATTGTTGTTGGTAGTGTCATCGTTATTAGGCACTATCATGTTAGTTCCCACTCATAGGTACAGAACAAAAGGTTGCTTAGTCGTGCACTATTCTTTTTAAAAAAAATTATTTTATACTGGTTTACATACAAAGTTCATAAAGTTCACGTATATTGTTTTTCACACCAGACCTTTCACCTTTCCTTTACCAATCCCTCCCTCCAACCATTAAATTGTGCAACCCTGTATTTAAGATGCCCCTCCTCTCCTTGGATCCTTGTACACACTCTACAATAATGGTCCATTACAGGTTTGTCTTTATGAGACTGAGTTCATTCACTAAGCATAATGCTCTCAAATCCTTCCCTTGTTAGGTAGTAATTTACACAATCATTGCTCCTGCATGCTGCATAGTATTCCATTGTTTGAATGTACCAAAATTTTTCAATCCATTCCATTGTGTTTGGGCATTTTAGGCTATTTCCATGTTCTTATAGTGGTGAATAATGTTGCTATGAACATTGGTGTACAAGTATCTCTTTGTGCCTCAGTTCTAATTTTCTAGATGTATATTCCAAGAAGTGCAATAGCTGGGCCATATGGAAATTTATGTCCAGTTTTTTTGAGTAAACACCTAACTGCCTTCCAGAGTGATTGTACCATTTTACAATACCACCAACAATGTATAAGAGTTCCTATCTTGCCACATCCTCCTCTTCAACATTTATTACTTGATGCCCAGCTATACTTGATCACTGCTACTGGAATAAGATAGTATTTCTCTGTGGTTTTTAATTTGCATCTCTCTTATTACCAGTGATTTTGAGCATTTCTCCATGTGTCTGTTGGTTATATGTCCTCTGTGAAAATTTTTTCCATGTCTTTCGCTTATTTTTTAATTGGATTATCACGTTGTTTTTTTGTTTGTTTTCTTATGGAGGGCTTTTCAGATTCTGTAAACTTTTGTTATAAGACACTTGTCTCCTTGTGCCCTGTTAGTAGATATTCTTTTCACCAAGTTGGAAAAATTTTTATGAACACAGAGATTTAGCTTTTAGAAGGTCCTATGCATCAATTTTATTTTCTTCAGATTACGTATTTCAGGCTGTATTTTGCAGTCCCTTTATACTATAGATTAGGCCTTCTAACTTTGGTCCCAGTTTGTCTCTTATGAGCTTCATGTAAACATTTCTCTAGGTCATATAGCCCTAGTCTGTCCACTTGCTGTACAGAGGTAATTCATGGTTACTGTTGTAACACTGATGTGTCAAATGTGATAATGGTTACCCATGGAGGACAGTGTTTGTTGGAGCTCCCTGATTCAAACAAGCTTGGAAGCAGGATTGGCATCCACTTCTGAAGTAGCTTGCCTCTGGAAACCCTATCAACATGAAGAAAGGATGAAAATTATACGAGAGTTCAGATCTTTTGTTCATAGGGTCGCTATGAATCACATACTACTCGATGGCACTTAACAACACACTAAGTCTCAGAAGAATGGAAACCCACTTGATTGTGCTTATGCAAAATCTATTCTTGGACTAAGAGGCAGTCATCAGAGCAGAGAAAGGAAACACTGCATGGTTGTAAATTGGAAAGGTGTAAGCCAGGGGTGTGTCCTATCTGTATACCTTTTCAATACATATGCAGAACAGATCATATGGGAGGCTGAGCTATATGGGAAAGAATGTGACATCAGGATTTGAGGAAGACTGCTCAATAGTATGTATTATGCAGATGACAGAACCTTGCTTGCTTAAATTGAGGAGGACCTCAAACACTTGCTGCAGAGGGTCAAGGACTGCAGCCTTCAATATAGATTGAAGCTCAACATCTAGAAAAAAAGATTCTCATCACTGGGCCCATTAGCAGCATCATGATGGACGGTGAAGGGATTGAGATTGTTAACAGCTTTAGTTTGCTTGGCTCCACAATCAACACTCTTGGTACCAGTAGCCAGGAAATTAAAAGGTGAATTACTTTGAGAAAGTCTGCTGTCAGGAACATCTCCAGAGTACTGAAGAGACATGATGTCAGACTGGAGACTAAGGTGTGCTGATACAGACAATGGTCATTGCATTTGCACGCTATTCACCAGAAAGGAGGACAATGACTTGGGATGATAGAAGAATTGATGCCTTTGAGCTGTGGTCCTGGAGAAAAGTATTGACTATAATGTGGAATGTTAAGAGAACAAATGGATTTGTCCTAGAGAAGGTAAAACCAGGCTGCTCTTTGAAGGCAAAAATTTTGGGGCTCCATCTTACAAACTTTGGGCATGTTGAAAGGAGGGACCAGTCCTTAGAGAGGGACATTATGCGGGAGGGTGAAGGGACAGCACAGGAGGGGAAGACCCTCGATGAGTTGGATTGACTCAATGACTAGAGTAACGAGGGTAGGTGTTTCAGAGAGGGTGATGTTGGCTCAGGATAGAGTGGGGTTCAAAGCTGTTGTGCATAGTGTCGCTATGAGTCACAGGTAACTCAATAGCACATAACAGCTACACTGGGATTGTGTTGAACGTGTAGATTGTTTTTGGTAGGATTGTCATTTTTACAATATTGAATATTCCTATCCATGAATAATGGACATTTTTCATTTCTTTAGGTCTTTCATTGTATCTTACAGAAATGTTCTTTAATTATCTTTGTACAGGTTTTTCATATCTTTAGTTAGGTTCACTCCCAAGTACCTCAATTTGTGGTTGGCTAATGCAAATGGTAATGTTTACTTGGTTTCTTTCTCTGAGTTCTCTTTTTTATTTTAGAGCAATTGCAGTGATTTTTTTAATATTAATCCTGCCACTCTGCTAAATTGACCTACTAGTTCTAATAGTTTTTTGCTAAGTTCTTCGGGTTTTCTGCGTACACCATCATATCATCTACATAGATCAACAGTTCAGCCATCCCTTTGCCAATTGGAATTCCTTTTATTTCCTTCTCCTGTCTTATTGTCTTAGCAAGTACCTCCAATAAAATATTGAATAGTACTGGAACAGTAGACAGCCCTGTGTGGTCCCTGTTTGCAGAGAAAATGCTTCTACTATTTCTCCATTGAGAATAATGGCCCTTGGCATATATGCTTTTGTCTACATTGAGGAATTTCCCTTCTATTACAGTTTTGCTGAGTGTTAATCGGGAATGAGTGTTAGATTGTGTCAAATGCCCTTTCTGCATCAATTACTAGGACCATATGGTTCTTTTTATTTGTTTTGTTAGTGGGGTGAATAACGTTGATTGTTTTTTCTTATATTGAACCAACCTCACATGCCTCTTGAGAATCCCACTTGGTCCTGAATTTTTTTTTAATGTGCTTTTGGATTCTATTGGCTAGGATTTTGTTAAGGATTTTTGTGTCTATGTTTATGAGAGATATTAGTCTGTAATATTCTTTTTGGTTACATATTTTATGTAGTTTTAGTATTAGGGTTATGCTTGCTTCATACAACGTATCTAGGAGTGTTACTTCTTTTTCTATATTTTGAAATAACAAGTAGAATTTGTGTTAATTCTTCTCTGAAGGTTTGGTAGAATTCAGCTATGAAGCCATCTGGTCCAGGAAGTTTTTGTTGTTGTTGTTGGGGAGGCTTTTATGACATGATCTATTTCCTCTTTTGTGCTGGGTTCATTCGAGTGTTTTACATCTGACTGTGTCAATCTAGGTAGGGTATGAGTTTCAAGGGGAATTTGTCCATTTCCTCTAAATTTTCAAGTTTATCTAAATATAGCTTTTTAAAATATCCTTTTTTTATAGATTTAATTTCCTCTGGCTCTGTTGTGAAGTCACCTCTATCATTCCTTAATCTAGTTATTTGTATTTTCTCTTTTTTTTCTTGTGTTAAGTTTGCCAATGATTTGTCAATATTGTTGAACTTATGAAAAGCTAGCTCCTGGTTTTATTGATAGTTTCAATTGTTTTTCTGTTTTCTATCTCACTGATTTCTACTCTTATTCTTATCATTGCCTTTCTTCTAGAGGTTGTTAGGTTAGGTTATTGTTCTTTTGCTATTTGATGAAGGTGTTGAGTTAGAGCATTTATTTTGCTTTTTTGCTTTGTTTGTTTTGTGTTGTGTTTTTTTTTTTGTTTTTTTTTTATGAATTTGCCTATTGCTATGAACTGGCTCCTGAAGACTACAATAGCTGCATCCCAGAGGTTATGGTATGTTGTGTTTTCATATCATTTGTTTCAAGGAACTTCTTTCTTTCTTTTTTTTCTTTTCTTCTATGAACCTTTTCAGATATTATCACTGTAAGTTTTGATTCTTAGTTTCAGTAGTGTAATACAAACTTATTTGTTTGGTTGTAGCAACTTATTTTAAACAATATTACATTTTCGTTGTACTTCAAGAGAATTATTTTGGATAAAATTTGATAAAATAAATGTAACGTTTGGACTGATTCTACCATACTGACATAATAAATATTTGTTGTATTGATTCAGAGCCTTTTGAGCACTTATTTCTACTTGTTAAGTGCATCTGTTGATGCTTTGCTGTGTGCCATTAAGTTGGAACTGACTCATAGCTGACCCTCCAGCAGGTTTTCAGAAGTAGTAAATGACACAAGAGAGAGATTACCTGCCCCTCTTCCTTGGAGCGGCTGATGGATTCGAGCTGCATGCCTTTAAGTTGGCAGTGTGACTCCTTACTACTAGGCTACCAGTTGATAGTGGGTATGATACACTCTAGCTGTGATTGGGAGGAAAAAAGAAAACACGATCCAAGATTCTTTTCTGAGCAGACTCTTCCTTTCTACATCTGCAATCTTCTTTTTTTAAACTGTAGAGACTTAGTGTCAGCTGGATGAGACCTCTTGCCTCTTGAAGAGAGGCAAGTATGGAATGCTCTGGGGGCTTGTGGCTTTCTTTTTGCCACAAGGGGGTGTCGGCAGAGTGGACTTGCCAGATGAACTGGGGGTCTCTGGCCCAGAATTCGCCAGCATTTAGGCATGCCAGAATGGTAAAATACTGAAAAGTCAGGCCATGCCTGCAGGGTGGGCAGAAAGTGATGCTACCAAGCCAAAGGTGGGTGATTTTTAATTCACACCCCTCAGGCCTGTTGTTTTCATTGTTCTTCATCAAACCTTCTTCTAGGTCTTATAACCCTGGTGTGTCCACTTGCTGTGAAGAGGTAACTTGTGGTTGCTGTGAAGCTGAACACTGTGACACTGATGTATCAAATGTGTTAATAGTTACCCATGGTGGACAGTGTTGGGTGGAGCTTCCAATTCAAACAAGCTTGGAAGCAGTAGTGGCATCCACTTCCATAATAGTTCGCCTTTGAAAAGTCTATGAACCTAGAGAAAGGATGAAAGTCACACAAGTGTTGAGGACTTTCATTCATAGGGTTGCTTTGAGTAGCCTATGACTCAAAGGCACTTAACAACAACAACAAGAGAGATCAGCCCTAGTGGACAGAAAGTGATGCTACCAAGACAAAGGTGGGTGACTTTTTTTTTAATTTTTGAAGGGGTGTTTGTTGTTGTTGTCTTATTATTAATTTCACTGAAAATTTACAGAGACTTTGGATTTCCATTCTTTCATTGTTGCACTTTTCTCACCTCCCAAACCTCACCCCAAGTACCCTCTTGGAAAAGTAAGAGAAAAATTCTTTCATTGTTTTACAATCCCTTCTGCCAGGTCCACTCCACCACACAGCCTTGGCTCTGGACTCCTGTCATGACAATCACATATCCCTTTTGAACAGTTTTCTCCCTCATCTGTTTCAATGCAGTATATATTATTAAACCCATCTTTCTCTGTCTCCTCCCAACCCCAATGTCAGTCCTGTTTTACAACAGTGGCACCATGCAGTATTTGTCCTTTTGTGACTGAGCTACTTCATTCAGCATAATCTCCTTTGCTTATTTACCTTTATCTTGTTGTGGTGGCTGGGTGACTTTTAATCCGTGGCACTCAGGCCTATTTTTTCTTTTCTTTTTTTTTTAATCAAATATTCTTCTAGGATGAAAGTCACACAAGTATTGAGGACTTTTGTTCATAGGGTTGCTATAAGTCACCTACGACTCAACTCAACGGCACTTAACAGCAACAACAACATAACTCAATTACTTTCAACCAAGGTGGTAGTTAGCTTCCAGATTGATGGCTTTATAAGCTTTCTGCTCACAAGGCTAACTTCTAGTTTTGTAGCATTGTGGTCTGAGAAGATATTTTGTATTATTTTGTGTTTTTTAATTTGATGAGGCTTTCTTTGTGCCCTAATATGTGACGAAGTCTGGAGAATGTACCATATGCTCTTGAGAAGAAAATGAAATGAGTTTTCGTTGGGTACCTGCTCATAATACATCCGCAGGGTCAAGTTGGCTGACTTTGTAGTTTAATTCTTCTGCATCATTGTTAAGTTTCTTTTGAATTGACCTATCTTTTGGCAAGTGTTATGTTAAATTCTCCTACCACTGTGTGGTGCTGTCTATTTCATTCTTCAGTTCTGTTAACTTTTGTTTTCTTCCTTTCTTCCTTCTTCCCTCCGTCCCTCCCTTCCTTCCTTTCTTGCTTCCTTTCTTTCTTTGACTAGATGTTGACCAATACTATGTTCTCATGATCTACCATGCCTTTAATCAGTATATAGTTCCCTTCCTTATCTTTTATGGAGATTTTCATTAGCAACACTGTTTTATCAGAGATTAGTATTGCCACTCCTGCCTTTTTGTGGATGTCTTTTGCTTGGTATATTTTTTCCAGTATTCTATTTTGAGTCTGTCTTTCTCTACAATTATTAGATGTATCTCTTGTAAATAACATATTCATGTGCTTTGCATTTTTATTCATTCTGCAACTCATTTTCTCTTGATTATTGCATTAAGTGCATTAATATTAAATGTGATTATTGACAGGCCAGTTTTTTTGGTTGCCATTTTGCTCTGTTTCTTTCTTTGTTATTTCTTGTTACTATGGTCCATTCAGTTTCCTTTGGTGTCTCTGTGTATAGGCCTTCCCTTAAAATTTTTTGTAGATTTGAAAACAAATATGAGAAATCATCTCACCCCAGACAGAATTGCAAAATTTAACAGAACAGCAAGCAACAAATGCTGGCAAGGTTGCGGAGAAACTGGAACCCTTAGTCACTGTTAGTGGGAGTGTAAAATGTGCAACCACTATGGAAGGCTGTATGGTGCTTCTCAAAAAGTTGCAAATAGAGATACCATTCTACCAAGCACTTTCACTACTGGGAATATACCCCAAAGAGACCATAACTGACATCCAAGCAGATAGATGCACACCCATGTTTATCGCAGCTTTGTTCACAATAGCAAAGAGTTGGAAACAACCCAGGTGCCCATCAAGAAATGAATGGATAGAGAAGCTGTGGTATATTCACAATATGGAATACTATGCTGCATTGAAAAACAAGGAACTCATGCAATATTATTCCAAATGGGTGACCCTGGAGGACATTATGTGGAGTGAAATATCTCAGTCACAAAAGGACAAATACTGTATGGTGTCACTGTTGTAGAATGGGACTGACATCAGGGTTTGGGTAAGACAGAGAAAAACTGCATAAATTATGTATATTGCATTGAAACAGATGAGGAAGAGAATAATTTAAAAGTGATATATGATATGGTATTATGGTTATTATAAGAGGAGCAAACTGGGGGAGGGGGAATGGCTGGGCAGGGAGAAAAGTGCAATAATAAATGAATGGAAATCCAAAATCTCTGTAAATGTTCATTAAAATTAATAAATAAAATTTTTAAAAAACTCTTGTAGGTTTGGTCTTGTTTTCAAAAAGTCTTTACATTCTTTCTTCTGCAGAAGATGTTTTATCTCCTTCATAATTATTGGAGAGATTTGCTGAGTATAGGATCCTGGATTAGCAATTGTTTTCTTTCAGTTTTCTGTATATGGCATCCCATTGTCTTCTTGCTCACATGGTTTCTGCTGAAAAATCATAATTTAATTTGATAGCTTTTCATTTCTAGTTGACTCTGTTTTTCTAGCACTGCTTTAAGTACTTCATCCTTATCTTTGAAGTTGGATAATTTGACTATGATATATCTTGATGTTTTCCTTTTTTTTCATCTAGTCTACTTGGTGTTTGCTGAACTTCTTGACTGTGGATTTCCTCATTCTTCATAATACCTGGGAAGTTTTATCCTAGTATCTCTTCCACAATTTTCTCAGTGATTTCCCTATCTCTCTAATATTCTGGAATTGCAATCATATGTATGTTATTCCTTTTTATACTATCCCACATAATTCTGTATTTTCTTCATTTTGTGTATCTGTGTTTCATTGACTATGCAAAGGCCTTTGATTGTATAAATCACCACCAACTGTGGCTGACACAGAAAAGTGGGAATCTCTGAAAACTTGATTGTGCTTATACTTGTACCAGGAGGCAGTTGTCAGAATTATGGAAGGAAACAATTGGGACAGTTATACACCAGGATGTATCTTATCTCCATACCTTTCAATCTAAAAGCAGAAGAGATTATCTAAGAGGGTGGCTCTACAAGGAGAAATGTAGAATCAATATTGGAGGTAGATTCATCAACAATCTGAATTATGCAGATGACACAACCCTGCTTGCTGAAACTGAGGAGGACCTGAAGCACTGGCTGCAGAAGGTCAAGGGCTGCAACCTTCAATATGGATTGAAGCAACATCAAGAAAACAAAGATTCTCACTGCTGGGCTGATTGGAAGCATCATGATAGATGGTGAAGAAATTGAGATTGTTAACAGCTTCATTTTACTTGTCTCTACAATCAGCACTCTTGGTACCAGCAGCAAGAATATGAAAATAAAAATTACATTGAGAAAGTCTGCTGTCCAAGAACTCTCCAAAGCAGTGAATAGCAACAATGTCAGTCTGGAGACTGAGATTTGCCTGATCGAGGCCATAGTCTTTGCGATTACTTTCAGTGCATCACAAAGCTGGACAATAACTAGGGATAATAGAAGGAAAATTGACACCTTTGAGCTGTGGTGCTGGAGAACAGTATTTAATATTCCATGAACTGCTTGGAGAACAAATGGGTTCAACCTAGAGAGGGTGAAACCAGGTTGCTCCCTGGAGGCAAGGATTCTGAAATTTTGACTGACATACTTTGGACATGTTGCAAGGTGGGAGACCAGTCTTTTGAGAGAGACTTCATGCTTGTGAGGGTGGAGGGACTGTGCAAGAGAGGAAGACCCTTGATGAGATAGATTGGTTCTGTTTCTGGAGTATTAGGGGTAGGTGTGTCAGAGACCAAGATTTGCACAGGAGAGAGCAGGGTTTAGGGCTGTTGTACATAAGGTATCTATGAGTGGCAGGTGACTCAATGACACATAAAAACAACATGTTTCCATTGAAGTTCTTGTCTTCCAGCTCACTGGATCTCTGTTCCATTTCTTCTGTTCTACTTTTTTGTCCTTCTAAAGCGTTGGACTTATCTGCCATTTCAGTCTTAATGTTCTAGATTGCATTGTCATGCCATTCTGTTATTTCTAGTACTGTGTTGTCAGTACCCTCTCTAACTTGTGATGATTTCTAAAGTTCTTATATCTCTTCACCTATAGTTTCAATTCTTTCTTCCATTTTTTCCCTTCTTCCATATTTTGCATGTTCTTCTGTGTTTGTGCAACTTCCTCCTCATCAATATTTTTCTTCTAGCTCTATGTCTCTGGATCATTTGCTTTCTTGTTGGTTTCCATTGTTTCTTTCATCATTTGGACCTTCTTCCATAGCTGTTCATATAACTCTTCATCAATATATTTTTTTTCTGGTTCTCTACCTGTAGGTTATTTACTTTATCTGTGACTTCCATTGTTTTTTCCATTATACATACTTTTACCTGTAGCTGCTGGGAGGTCTCCATATCAACATACATCATCTGCCTTCTTGACTCTGGGATAGTCATGAGGTCT
Organism: Elephantulus edwardii; assembly: GCF_000299155.1. Classification (NCBI taxonomy): domain Eukaryota; kingdom Metazoa; phylum Chordata; class Mammalia; order Macroscelidea; family Macroscelididae; genus Elephantulus; species Elephantulus edwardii. The sequence continues at coordinate 8,644,337 of NW_006399835.1, read as the reverse complement.
CTGATACTCTTTTTTGGTTTTTGTTGTTGTTTTATTTTTTTAGAAGGTTAATTTAATGTTTTTTAGTTGTTGTTGTTGTTGTTTTTCACCCATGGTGTTTGAATCTGCCCATTGCTTTCTTGAAATTATGTGAAGTTTTTCTTGAAGTTAGTTTGTTTCTATTGTGTCCACGAGAGTTGGTGGTGGTTCTTACATTGATAACATTACTAGTTAGATGCCAATTTAAAACATGGTGAGGTACTCATTCACTCCACTGTAAGACCTTTTGGGGAAAATTTGCCTTTCTTAAAGTCTTTGAGTTTCTCTCTCTCTGCATTGTGGCCCTGTAGTAATTTTGCCTTTAAGTAATCCCCTGATATCAACTCTATAGGCCACCTTTATATATGAAGTGGTTGAATGGTGTGACAACTAGTGTTCTATTCAAACCGTTTCTTATGCACCTTTTCTCCTGGAGCTTAATGTCTTTTTTTGTTTCTGAAGAAATAGGAGATTAGTGATCAGGGCTGCTAACTCAAGCATCTTGAGTGCAAGGAGTCTCAAGACAGCCCTCTCTCTCTCTCCCAGAGAGCTACAAAAATCCTTTCCCTCTGCCTGAAGTTCTGTGTACTAAAATCTCTGATCCTGTTTGCCCCTGGGATAGCCCTGCAGCACTGGAGGGAAAAAACCCCTATGGGGTTCCTACAACTCGAGATACCCCAGTCCTGTCTCCTCACAGGCAATGGAGAGTACTTGTTCTTGGCACAGAGCCCCTACCTCTCTTGACCTTTTCTCCTGTGGCTTTGTGTATCCCTTTATCTCTGGTGTAGTGGGAGATCAGACCCTGTCAGAGACACCAGTATGCAGAGGCTCCTAACTCAGCCTAGTGTTGCAGGGAGCCAAGACAATTCTTCCCTGTGCACAAAGTTCTGCGTGGCCCCTGGGAAGGTCCTACAGCCACGGAGGCAAGGACCCCCAGATGGAGGTATCTACAACCCTGGAGATGCTCCAGTCCTGTCACCCCACAGGCAATAGGAAGTACTAACACTTGGCACAGAGGCCCCATCTCTCCTCCTGCACTATTCTCTTAATAATTTTCTTTAAAGTTTAGAGTTTTAGTCATTGTGTCAATCTATTTCACCAGAGTGAATCTTTTATTGCCAACCTTCTATTTTACCAGGCATAATGTCTTTCTTTAGGAATTAGTTATTATTGATAACATGCTCAGATACATGAGATGAAATCTCAGCATTCTCATCTTTCATCTACATAATATGAAGGAGATTTGTTTATTCTTCTGATAGACAATGATATATTCATTATTCTTTGCCAGTACTATAATCCCAAGTCATGAAGTCTTCTTGAATTTCTTATTCATTGGCCAGCTTTTACATTTATATGAGATGATCAAAAAACATTATGGTTGTGGAAAGTGCATTTTAGTAATCAAAGTGATATCTTTGATTTTTAATTTTTAGGAGATTTTTTTTCAGTAGGTTTGTTCAATACATTGTAACATTTCCTCCTTCTTACAATACTTATGATGAGGACTTGAAACACTTGTTACAGAAGATCAAGATCAAGAAATGTATTAATTCTTGTGTCCTCAAGAATCCTCTTGGTTGTCTGCTCACAAAAGCGGAAGCCCTGACAACATGGTGGTTGAAACACTACTGTTAACCCACCAATTCCTTCCCCTGAGAAACTTGTGGCAGTTGCCCTCAATAAAGATGACAGCGTTTGAAACAGTTAAAAAAAAAAAAAGAAATGTAGCCGACATGGTTCAAATCTAACAGATGCTCTGCTGGAGAAGGGGGGACAATCTCCTCCTGCAGCAGTCAGATCAGATTTGATGGTACACACATAAAAATAATAAAATAAAATTTTAAAAAAAGAAAAAAATGCAGCTTTTGGTATGGATTGCATCTCAATGTCAAGAAAGAAAGATTCTTACTACTGGACCAGTAGGCAGTGTCATGATGGATCGAGAAGAGATTGAAACTGTCAACAGTTTCATCTTGCTTGGATCCACAATTATCAGTCTTGGTACCAGCAGTTAGGAAATAAGAATATACATTGCCCTGGGAAAATCTGCAATTAGGGACCACTCCAAAAAATTGAGGAGTTATTGATATTAGTTTGAGAATTAAGGTGTGTCTGATTCAGGCCATAGTCTTTCTGATTATTTGTTATGCATCCAAAAGCTAGACAATTAATAAGAGTGATGGAGAAGAATTGATGCCTTTGAATTGTAGTGTTGGAGAAGAGCAATGAACATCCCATGGGCAGCCAGAAGAACAAATGGATATGTCTTGAAGAGGGTGCTGCTGGAGTGCTTTTTTGAGTCAAGAATGATGAGATTTTGCCTAACATTCTTCGGTCATGTTGCTAGGAAAGTGTATTCCTTACAGAAGGACATGGTGCTGGGAGGAGTGGAGGATTGGTGAAGGAGGGAAAGATTCTCAATCAAGTTGATTGACACGGTGACTGCTTCAATGGATTCTTGTGTGTCAGGAAGTGTGAGGATGGTGCAGGATAAGACAGATTTCACGTCTTTTTTTACAGGATTGCGATGGGCTGTACTTGACTTGATAGTATATAACACCATCACCAACATGTGTGTGAGTTTGTGTATGTAACCTAATAAATTTTATTTGAAAAATATAGCCATATTTCTCAGTGCTTCTCCATTCTTAATGATTCCATTCTTATTGAAAGTTCAACTTTTCCTTGTATCCATTCCTATATTTGGACCCTCCAAACCAGAAAATGTACAATAATCTCTATTATTTGCATTTTCCCAAACATTAAACATCATTATTATGGAATTTGTCATATGCATTTTCATTTATGAACCTATTATCAGATTTTTTTCTATAATTATATTTTATTAATTTTCATAAACA
>NW_006399835.1:8632911-8635802 GCF_000299155.1 Elephantulus edwardii | reverse complement strand
TCTCTAACATCTACCTAGAACCAACTGCAGAGAGATAAAAAAAAATCCCCAAACATTTGTTAATGAAGCTATACCTTTCTTTATAGCATCCATAGCTCAAAGAAAATATCTGAAAAACAATGATAATGTAGAGAAAGCAAAATTAAATAAAAATCTAACGTAAAAAAAAACTCTGTTAAAGCACTGATATGAAGCAGATTTGGACCCCTAAATGCTTGCATTTGAAGATAAAGAATATAGCGAATCAAACATCTAGGATCCTATCTCAGGAAATTAAATGAAGAATAAATAAGCCCAAGGCAAGCAGAAAGAAGAAATCAATAAAGATAGCAAAAATGATTAAAATTTAAAATTAAAAAAACAGAATATGAAAGTATAATTCTTAAATAATAATAATAATAATAAAATGTGCAAACTTCTCACATGGTTATCAAAATAAAAGGAGCTAGCACTCCGAGAATGAATATTAGAGGTGAAACAGAATATTATTATTGATCTGTAAGGATAATAATCAACACTGCTTGGTACAAGCTGCCAGGAAACCAAGAGATGAATTTCATTGGGAAAGTTGGCTGTCAGGGACCTACCTCTCCAGAATACTGAAGAGCAACAACATCAGTCTGGAAACTGTAAAATCTTTGCAATTTATTGCTCTGCGTTAGAGAGCTGAACAATGACTATGGATGATAGAAAGGGAATTGATGTCTTTGAGCTCTGATGCTGGAGAAGAGTATTGGATATACCATGGACTGCTAGGAGAACAAACAGGTTCGACCTGGAGAGGGTGAAGCCAGGCTGCTCCTTGGAGGCAAGGATTCTGAAGCTTCATCTGACATACTTTGGACATGTTATAAGGAGGGTCCAGTCCTTGGAGAAGGACATATGCTTGTCAGGGGGGAGGGACAGCACAGGATAGGAAGACCTTTAATGAGATGGATTGATTTAGTCACTGGGGCAATGGGGGTGGATGTATCAGAGACAATGAGAATGACACAGGATAGAGCGGGATTTAGGGCTCTTGTACTTAGAGTCACTATGAGTCACAAATGACTCGAAGGCACATGACAACAAACAACAGGAATAATAAGAAAATTTCATGAACCACTTTATTATTAGCCATTAGGAATTTGAAAATGAAACCATGACAAACTGCACAAGCTGACTAGTTATAAAGTTATTGCAAAAATCAAAGTTGTAAGTAAAAAGCTCTTGAGAAAGAAATATAAGTTCAGATGTCTTCTCTGATAAGTTATAGGAAAGATTTTGTATAGAAATAAATCAGGTTTTATAGTCTTTTCCAGAAACATATTTTCTCAAAGAAAATATGTATTTCCCCACTCATTTTATGAGATTACTTTTCCTCAGATATGAACACTAAACCATGACAATACCAAAAAAAGAATATAGGATTATGTATCTCATGATCTTAAATTTAAAAAAAAATATTCAAGAAAGTAGAAATAACTTATTGCTGTGAGAACAAACTCATAGCTGACCATCTGGATTTTCCTAGCTGTAAAATAAAAGGAAGAAGATTGCCCTTGTTTCTACTACTGAGCAACTAGGTTGATGAATTCAAAAGGTCAGAAAAGTAAGGCCTTTGGGTTAGCAAACAATTCCCTGTTGACTAGCCACAGCTCTCAACTTCATTAGCATGAAATAAGAATCAACTCACAGTTGACTGTTAGCAAGAGGGAACATTTATATTAGCAGTGCAATTCACTAGAGACTACACCACTGGAGCACCTTCAATTAAAAAAAAACACAAAGAAACTAAAATGAAGCAAAATAGAAAGCAAAAATAAAGGAAACGATATATACCATATCTTTGCATCATAAATACACAAATCTCTTTTAGCCTTTGAAAATCAATGTATCATTTATAGAAGCTAAAGAAAAACATCATATGGCTTTATAAATTGGTGTGACTACAGTATGGACGACACTTGGTGATCTTGAAAGAGATTAGTTAAGTGAAAAACATAGGTGAATTGTACTGTTTTTTAAAAGATGAATCACAAAAGACTGCACATTAATTATTTAATTCACATGAAATGTCTGATATAGGGAAATATGTAGAGACAACCGATTTGTCCATGGTTTCCTTTTTTTTAAAGGTTTGCATACATTTATTAAAAAATACTGTTTTAGTTATGTACACTGTGGTTTATACCACCATTCATTTATATAAAGTTTCATAAAATCATTCATATACATGTATTTTATGTACCTAATTACTTGCTGGGTATGAGAGAGCTGGACAGTGACCAAGGATGACAGAACAATCAATGTCTTTGAGTTGTGGTGCCAAAGAATAGAATTGAACATACCACAGACTGCCAAGAGAACTAATGGGATTATTCTAGAGGGGGTGAAACCAAGCTGCTTCTTGGATGCAAGAATTTTGTAGCTCTATCTTACATAACATGGTGCACATGGCCAGGAGGGATCAGTCCTTAAAAAGGGCATCATGCTTATAAGAGTGGAGGGACAGCACAGGAGGTGAAGATCCCAGATTAAATTAATTGTCACAATAACCAGGAAAATGGGGGCAGGTGTATTGGAATCAATGAGATTCATCCAGAATAAGTCAGGGTTCAGAGCTATTTTGCATAGGTTACTATGAGTTGCAAGCAACTCCATGGCACATAACAACAATGATTATTGATCTAAGGGAAAGTAGAGAAATGGAAGTGATTTGATTTCTTATTAAGGGATAGAAATGTCCTAAAGTTGTGAAGGTTGCACAAATGTGAATAAACTATAAACCTTTGAATTTTATACTCTAAATGGTATATAAACTGTACTCAGTAAAATTCTTTTTTTATTATTAATAATTTTAATGAACATTTACAGAGAATTTGGATTTCCATTCATTCATTGCTGCACTT
>NW_006399835.1:8629659-8631150 GCF_000299155.1 Elephantulus edwardii | reverse complement strand
TGTAGTTTTCACATTCTGTTGGGTCACCTTTCTTTGGGATAGGAACAAATATCGATCTCTTCCAGTCAGTTGGCCAAGTGGTCGTTCTCCAGATTTGTACTATTCCCAAATATGGCTTTCCTAATCACATTCTGCATGGTTCAAAATCAGGAAAGGTGTACAGCAGGAATGAATCCTATCCCCATTTCTTATCAATCTATATGTGGAACAGATCATCTGGGAGGCTGGACTTTATGAAGGTGGCACCAGGATTGGAGGAAGACATAAAAAACCTGTGTTATGCACATTGCACAACCTTGCTTGCTGAAACTGAGGAGGACATGAGGTTTTCACTGCAAAATGTCATGGACTACAGTCTTCAATATGGATTGAGGTTAAATATCAAGGAAATTATAATCACCATTGGGCCAATTGGCAGTATCATGATAGAATGAGAAGAGATTGAGAATGTTAACAATTTCAACTTGCTTGGTTCCACAATCAATACACTTGGCACCAGCTGCCAGGAAATAAAAGATTTATTATACTGGGAAAATCTGCTGTCAGTGGCCCCTGGAAAGCATTACTAAAGAGTAATTATATCAGTCTGGAGATTAAGGTGCATCTGATCCAGGTCATGGTCTTTGCAATTATTTACTACGTATCAGAGAGCTGGGCAATGAATTCGAATGATAGAAAAAGAGTCAAAGCATTCTGTTGTGGTGCTGGAGAAGAGGACTGAACTTACCAGGGACTCCAAAAAGACCTAAGAGGTCTCTATTGGAGAGAGTGAAACCAAGTTTCTCCTTGGATGCAAGGATTTTGAAGCTCTGTCTCACATACTTTGGGAATGTTGCCAGGAAAGACCAGTTTTGGAAAAAGACATCATGCTTAGACAGGTGGAGGTAAAATGTATAGGAAAGAAAATCTGTGGATGAGAAAATTTGACTCGGTGTCTTGGGTAATGAGGGTAGGTGTTTTGAAGACAATGAGTTTGGCTCAGAGTAGGGTACTATAAGATGCAGGTGACTTGGCAGTACATAACAATAGAAAACAACAAACAATCATATAAAAAATTATATCGTCTTCATTTTGTTATCCCATGTAGAAGTCAAACAATATGAAGAGGTTACATGTAGGGCATGGGATCAACAGGCCTATTGTTAGTGTAATTTTGGCGTCAACATGTGACATGTGACATACAAGTTAACAATATATACTATACTCAGTTGAGGCTCCAGGCAACATGAAACAAAGAAACCAATCCCTCTCTGTGTCCTCTTTGAATCCTTGAGAGTCAAAATCTGTGAGCATATTTTAAGATGGATTTAACTCCTTAAATTTTGGTATAATCTGTTAAATAGAAAGTATAACTAGGAAGCTTAGAAGGAAAGTGAAAGGGGAAAAAAACTAAAATATAAAGCACAACTTTGTGGTGCACATTTTCATGGAATAGCCAGATATCAAAGAGTAATAAGAAAGATTTCTATACAGCTACAATAAATATCTAAA
>NW_006399835.1:8611636-8626075 GCF_000299155.1 Elephantulus edwardii | reverse complement strand
CACAGACCAGTGCTATACCACCTAGAAGAATGTTTGACAGGAAGACAATTTGAACCTGGCCGAGGGCCACAGATGACAATCACCCACCTTTGGCTTGGTTGCACAGCTTCCTTCCACTAGGCCAACGTAGCTCTCTCTTGGTCGTCGTCATCTTGTAAAGCTTAGGTAACAGAAATAATTTTCCAGTTTTATTAAGCATTTAAATAATGTATAAATGTATAAAATGATAGAAAACAACAACCACCAACAAAAAAGCACAGCAATGCTGTTGAATTGGAACCAACTCATAGTTGACTGTCTAGTGAGTTTGGGGAGTCTGTATATTGCATTGATAGATTTAAACAACTGCCTTCAGGTTAGCAGCTAACTCCCCATGGACTAATGAAAGGTTATTGTGTATCATCAAGTTGGAACCAACCCAAAGCTCACCCTCCAGTAGTTTTTCAGAGGCAATTAATCACATGAGAGGAGATTGTCCATCCTTCTCCCTCGGAGCAGCTGGTGGATTAAAACTATGCCTTTGGAATTGTAGCACGGATTTTTACCATGAGGCCACCAGAGCAATCTTTAATTGCTATAAGTTTTTACACACAATTCTACTAGAAGTCATGTCCTTTTTTTCTGAGACAACTCTTTTGACCCATGTCACTTATGTTCACACATATACCCCCCATTTTAATAGTTTGAATATATATTGAATACATTTATCAGAATTACCTTAAGGGCTCTTGGTCCTACTTTGGTGTTTTGAGCTACCAAAGCTAAAATTCCCATCTGCAGTTTTGTAGATAATAAGACTTTGTATGTGCAAATCTCTAAGTATTAAATAAGAAATTACAAGTGTCTTGGTTTTTTTCATTGTAATGCTATTGAATTGTCTCATAAGATTTCCAAGGTTATAAACTTACTGAAGTTCAAGGTAGTTTGTGAGTTTAAACTGCTGATTTTTCCATTCACACCCTGTAACTTAGCTATTTCACCATCAGGATTCCTCTAACTATTATGAACCTAATGAAATTCACTGTTGTCAAATAGACCCTGATTCATACGAACCCTATAGGGAAATATTCAACTTTCCCATTAAGTTTCTGAACCTATAAATCTTCATTGTCACAGACTGCCTCATCTTCCTTCTGTGTTGGAGCTGGTGAATTCAAGTCACCAAACCTTTTTTTTTTTTTTTTTTAACCCCTGAAATGTATTTTTTATGGTGATGAAGGTGAAAATTTGGTTTCCATTCAACAACTCATGCACCTTTTGTTTTGTGACATTGATAGCAACCCTCACAATGTAACAACATTATTCCCAATTCATTCCTGTTTTCACTTTCCATTCATCCTTCTTTTTTCTCTCTTCCAGCCTTCTGAGCTTTATCTATGAGGAAATTCTGCCTTTTGATCTTGCATGGTTGAAAATCACTAACCTTTTGTTTAGCTGTAGGTTGTTTTAACCACTGAACCACTATAACTCCTTCTGAGTTTCATTATCTCTCATTGCTGTCAGGTCAGAATTGACTCATAGCTGACTCTACAATAGATTCTCAGAGACAGTTAACCACATATGAGGAGTTTGCCCATTTTCCCCCAGAAACACTAATGGATTTGAATTTCCAGAGAGAAGTCACCTTTGGGTTAGCTGTGCAATTTAAGAATGAGCTACGCCACCAGAGCACCTTTCAGAGTGCAGTGTTGTTATGTACTGTCAAGTTGGAAGTAATCTATCTAAAGGGTTTTCAAAGGCAGTAAATGTCAGAGGAGACTGTCCATTGTCCTGTGGAGCAACTGGTAGATTCAAGCCTCATGTCTTCAAGTTAGCAGAACAGCTCCTTAGCACTAGGCCACCAGAGCTCTCTTCTAAAGATGTAATCTGAGTGCAATAGGAGACTTAAAATGACCTAAGCATTGTTGTTGTTGTGTACCATCGAGTCAAGAACCGAACCATAGCTGACCCCATGGTGGGTTTTCAGAGGCAGTTAATTGCAGAGGAGGAGATTGCCCATCCTTCTCCCACAGAGCAGCTGATGGCTTGAACCGCATGCCCACTGGATTGTAGAGCAGCTTCTTGAGACTAGGCCATCAGACCTCCCTGCGTTAAATACAACAAATATAAATTCAAACTCATTATCACTGAGTTGGAACCAATTCACTATTGACTTTTCAATGGGTATTTGAAATTATACTTTGAAAAAGAAGACACTGCCTATTTTTTTCTCCCTCTGAGCTGTTGATAGTTCCAAATTTCCAGAAAGATTTGATCTTTGGGTTAGCAGAAGATTTCTCTACAGAGTATGCCAGCAAAGATCCATATACATTAACATTATTAGTAATGAAATTAGTTAATTAGTTCTGAAATATTTATATTGAGGCTTTAGCCAACAGAGTACTAAAGAAACTTGATCATTGTTTACTTTGTTTCATTTAGTTATTCTTGTTACTAGCTGTCATTGAGTTGACTATGATCATAGCAATCCTATTAACAATGGATCTGAATATTGTCCTATCATACACCATTCTCATCATCTCTGATATATATAACCTCATCATTACAAGCAAATGTCAATCCATCCTATCTATTTTTTGCTGATTCACTAGATTCGCCACCCAGTATTTGATCTTTTTCCATGGCCTCTCATAACAATATGCTTAAAGTATGTGAGGTGGAGCTTCACTACCCTTGCCTCTAAAAAGAACACTTGTTGCACTTTCTCCAAGACTTATTTATTTGTTACTTTGACAGTCCTTGGGATATTTAGTCCTCTTTTACAACCTCACAACTCAAATGCATTGATAATTCTTCTGTCTTTAATATTCTTTGTCTAACTTTCAGTCATATAACAAGTAACTGAGAAGACCATGTTTTAAATCAAGTGTGTCTTGGTCTTTAAACTGAAAACTGACACCTCAGCACCTTGGAGAATTCTTTGACTGCAGTTCATTTTTCCAGTGTAACACCTCTTTCGATTTTTTGACTGCTGATATCAGTGGTATTGGTTGTAGAACCAAACAAAATTAAATAGTTGATAATTTCAAACTTTTCTGTATGTAACATGAAGATCTTTGTTTTCTAAATGTTGAGGTACAATCCATATTGAAAGTTGTTGTCTTTGATCTTCTGCAGCAAGCATCTCTAGTAGAAACTATACAATAAATCCTCAGGACATAGAAATGAAATGGTATCTTATTTCCTAAAACAGCCCAGATAAAATACTTAGTGGTCATCATCTTTTGTATGTGTATTTTTTAGAAAAACAATTGAAAGATTACATAGTTAGTATTATGTGATAATGGTGGCTATGTTTTATAGAACTTTTAGAAATAAACTTTCAAAAGTTTCACATTATAAATGAATGGTTTCATAAATTGCATCCACAAAAATTACTCTAGCCTGCCAGAATGAGTGAAGTAACAACATAGAATAAAAGACTTAATACGTGCCAAGAAATATACATTTCAAAAGACTTGTGCATATCTATGCACAAGTTAAAAGTAAAAGTTTCGATTTGCTGGAGAGTAATCAATTATCTAGGAAAGACTACAGAAACCTTGAATTGTGCCCAACTTGACTAACCATTCACTTAGCATTTAGTCTACCTCCAAGTTAGTATCACTAATGGCTGGTTAAGTCAACAATCCAGAGTATTCTGAACTAATAAAAAGGAATGTTAAATATATGTCTTCTGGATGCCTCTTTCTAGAAATTACCTGCAACACGGTCACTATTAGCCATTTCACCCAGAGATTTTTAACCATAGATATTGACAGAATGGAGAGAGTAAAGTATGGTGGATTCAATTTAGCCCAGGAGATAGCTAAGTCTTGTTAATTTGTTTTTAAATAAAATTATTCCCCCCCCCCAATCCTTGGGAAGGGAAGATGTCATCATTATTATGTGTACTCACAATAGTGTTAGTTTCTGTATCTGAATACCATCATTACATAAGTTTAAAATAAGAGATAGGGGGTTTTTTTTAATTATTATCTAGGAATTTACATTAAATTAGCATTCGTTCTATAGGTCAATGCTGACTTTCTCTTTATTATTATCTTTTCTTCTTTTCTCTTTTAATTTCTTATTTCTTTTTCTTACAATTATACCGTATTTGGAAAGGAATACTTCTATTTCTGCCATTTGAATTAAAAAAATGAAATTCTTAATAATATATGAACTAAAATAAGGATCAGATAAGTGTATGTTTATACCACCTTTAAACTAGCTATATAATGACTAATGTCTGCCAAAACACTGGCCTAGAAGTACCTAATGGCTGAGGAGTAGAGTGTTGCACTGAAAACACAAAGGCAGACAGTTCAAATCTACCAGCTGCTCCACGGGCGAAAAATGAACAATCATTTCCCATGTGATTTACAGAGTCTGAAAACCTGCTGGAGTATCAGGTATGTGTCAATTCTGACTTGACAGCACTTAACAACAGTCCATAAGGATCTCTGCCACATGGCATGCTCCATGTTGAGTTACTAATTTAAAGGCCACAGATTTCTTGTGGTTTGGATCATGTACCTGCTTCTAAGGAGAAGGATGAATGATCTCTTCCCAAGATATTTACAGCCTCAAAAATCCAATAGAAAGCTATGAGCCAGTTCTGATTCAACAGCAATAAGCGAGTTAACGACACATGCTGGGCAAAGATACTATATTCAAAACAAACAAACAAAATTTTCAGACCATAAGAACAATGTATGACCAAACCATGGAGGGTGTCTTATCATTCTTCATAATACTCATAAACAATGGCTTTATTGAATATATAGAGTTTTGTTTGAATAGTCAATCTTATCTACCACATTTTTCAGATTGACAAGGTGAAAGTCATCATTTACTTTTGTTCTAAAAAAGTATTTTAACCAGAAAAAAAATCAACGAATTAAAAGAGGCTCAGAAAATATACCAGTCTATATCATAATATAGACCATAATATAATCCAGTTCCTAGATCATAATAATAATAAAAAATCCCTTGTTGTTCTTGTTATGTGCCGTCAAGTTGCTTGCGACTCATAGTGACCCTATGTACAACAACCCTAAACTCTGCTCTGTCCTGTGCCAATCGCATCGTCTCCTATATACCCGTCCCAATTACCCCAGTTACTGAATAAATCCACGTCATAGAGGGCCTTCCCTTCCTGCGCTGTCCCTCCACCCTCCCAAGCATGATGTCCCTCTCCAAGGACCAGTCCCCTCCTTACAACATGTCCAACATATGTTAGACGGAGCCTCAGAATCCTTGCCTCCAAGGAGCCACCCGGTTTGACCTTTTCCCTCTTTGATTTTCTTAAGAAAATCAAAATACACTTGAAAACTTTTTTCAGTGCATCATAATATTTTCAGGGTGCTCTGGTAGCCTAGTGGTAAGGCAATGTGCTGCCAACTGAAAGTCAGGAGGTGCTATGAAGCACCATGAGGTGCTATGGAGACGATGGACACTCTTCTGCATGATCTACAGCCTCTGAACACCTGTCAAAAGGTCAGCTATGAGTCAGATGTGACTTCTCCAGGGAGAAGGATGGCAGTCTCTTCCATTGTAATTAACTGCCTCTAAACCCTTGCCAAAGAGTCAGCTATGGATTAGTTCAAACTCACGACGACAACAACAACAACATGATCTTATTAGGAACAACATATAGTAAAGGGAAAATGAAATGTGACATTTAAATAAATATGAGAAAAAGTTAGACTGGCTCTTTTGCTGCCAATCCAAAAGAATGCAGTTCTAATCTATGAGCCACTTTGCTGGAGAAAGGTGGGCAATATTCTCCTGGGAGATTTACAGCCTTTAAAAACTCAAACAAACAAACAAACAAACAAAAAGACACCTCATTAGAGGTTCAGCTATGAGTTGGTTATGACTCAATTGCACTTAATAGTAACACTTTATACAGGTGGTTTCAACTTCCATATTACTCAAAAGCATTTCTTTACCTGATATTGAAAAGAAAGTATTTCCTCAAGTTTATATAAATAAAGTGTAAATATTAATAAACTAAATCACTATGAATTTTGTAAGAAATAATACAGAATACTTAAAAATATAAGAAAAATAATAGGAAAAAGTTAATTTATTTTGATGTTCTAAAAGAATACATATACTAAAATGATCAATTTTGAGAAAGTGAAAATAAGTATCATTCCTCTGTATATATATTCATGTTCAATGTTGCTAAGGGTTCTTTTCCATTTTTAGTTCATTTTAGATTTTTGTCCACATTTACAAAACTCTATTCAGCTCAAAGCAAGATTTATGGATTAAGGTTGTAACTTACTCCCGTCTTTATATCACTTCTCGACAATAACTATCTGGTAACATAATTGATAAAAGTTGTGCAGCTAATCCAAAGGCCACACTCTGGAGATTAGAATCAACCAATAGCTCTATTAGACAAAGATGGACAAATAGCTTCTTTTTCATGACTTTTTTAAATAGGCCACAATATATTGTTCCATGATCCATAATGAACAAAGTATCAATTTTTGTAATTCTAAGTTTACCTAATGGCACTTCTAAAAATTCAAAGGATTCTTTTATGTATTTGATGAAAAGTATGTTGAAAGTTTAAGAAATTAGGAAAAATAACTAAATTAAATATTATTATGATTAAACTGAGGAATGTGGAAATGGATTTTTTTGTTATCATGAAGGATTACTAATTTAAAAGCATGTGGTTAATAAATTGTATGGCATCTATGGTACAACAATAGCAACAGCATTTGGTAGATAGATAGCATTTTACCAAAATATTGTATATATTTTACTGTATTTGGTATGTGGGTCACAATTCATCCTAACCACTTTATCATGGCGTCTTATTTTGAAAAAATTAGACATTTATTTTGTTCTAATTCTCCAAACACTATCTTTCTAAACCTTAATAATGTTTTCCTGCAACATAATTTGTTAAAATAGTAGATATTTGAATACCAAAATAGCCTCTTAAGAGTGAAAATATGAAGCCGGTACTTGATGGATAAAAAGAAGAAATTTTAAGTCAAGTGTTGCATAGCAAGTATACGGTACTTTAAGCCATGAGTGCAATGTAAAAAGAGTACTTTGCTTTTCAGTTATCAGGAGACCTTATCAGAGCAATTTGTTAGTGACTGAAACAGTCAATTTATGCTTACAGCTGTATACTCTCTTCATTCACCATGTTCTGGGGTGGTTGTGTTTTTTTTTTCTGTGGAAACATCTGGGGCAAAAATGAAAACGTATTTTCAAAGAAATCAACACGGTTGAGCATAAATCAGGAAGCCTTTGAATCAAAATTACTTATTTCTTTAGAAATGTAGTTTCAAGCAATTCTAGGGTATTCAGACACTAATGTTAGCATGTTTTTTTAGTTTTTGATGACATTTAGCATAGATATTAATGGTAACTCCATTAAAGCCAGATTTTCTACACAAGCAGATTATTCCTTTATTCATTTCTGCAACCCAGAATATTTTTCACTGTTAGGCATGCACAGCTTCATTCTAAATTGCAGTGTGTGGCATATAGTTTATTACATGCATGGAGAAACAAACATTTTTCAAATTACAAACATTTACAAGCAGGGAGATTTGAGCAGACTCACATTTTATTTCTTAAGTATCAATACATTAAGCGGATTCTCTAGTATAATATCAAGATTAAAATTTTCAGTAGGACAGATGGAAAGGGTTTTTTAAGCCCTTCCCCCCCTTTTTTTTGGGTACACATACAAAGATCATATATTTAACAAAATACTCCTTATTCATTCTGATCATTGGGTTATGTACAGATTCATTTCTATGTCTGCTTGTACTTGTAAGGGAAAATAAGGTTTAGTCTCCCAAAAGTTTTCTTCCCATATATGAAAAAATTAATCATAAAGAAGACAGTCTTCTGATTGTCTCAGTTTTAGTGACTATCTTTCAGTGTTAGTGATTGTACTTTAGTACAAGAGCCTTACTGTAAGTGATCCCTTGACAGAAACATAGAAATACAATTCTTCTCACCATTAAGATATCTTAGCACCTATAAATATATATGGAAGAGAACTACTTCCCTTTAAATGGGGAGTTTATAGTTCTCTTGAGGGTATCTTCCACCTGAGATATGTGTATAATTCTTCTTTGACACATTAAATTGGAAATCCACTCTTCCTATCAGGTCCAGATATGGTCCATATGGTACAGCTGAAATCCTATATTGCTTTTTTAAAAAAAAGTTCGAAAGTGCAAGTGTTATAACTTCACCTTACACAATTGCTTTTACTTTGTGTAAGATATCTTTATATTTACTCATGTGTACTCATAAAACAGTAATTAGGATCAAATTTTTGTTTCTTGGATAAAGAGAGACATTCATAAGATATGAAACTACGACTACCACTTAGGAAATATTTTTCTCACATATCAAAAATTTTCTATTACAATTGTAGTATGCAAAGCACATACTATTTATGTCAAGATTCTAGCAGGAACAACATCTTTGAGTTGCCATTTTCCACATATGATTATTTAAATTTTATGATACCATTTCTATTTTGGAAATACCACACTAATAATTTCATTATAGCTTTTAAATATCAAACAGCTAAATTTTCTAATTTGTGTTATATTTATTTTACATATATTTTTTTGTGTTATGAACATATGGTGATTATTGACAAATCATATACAGAGTCATTTCCACAATAATCTGTTTCGGCCAATGAGTGATACACTGATATTTTGCTGTTGGAAATATGCCTTTTTATTACCCAGTTTTGTTGCAGTTTCCCATAAAAACAATTGGTATCCACATCATGCTAGAAAATCTTAACTGAAATGACCTTTATCTTTACATAAAGGATAAAAACGTATGTAGAGTCTTTCATTAAACTTCTAGAAACTTCAAAATTTTGAGTTTAATTCACAACTTAAAAAGTTGTTTTATTATTGATTTGTACTATATAATTCACAGGAAAAATATGAAATTTCTCTCTGTGTTTATGTGTTCACCTAGCTGTTTAATACTTAGTAGATATCCATATGGTGATGCTAGCCAGTTTTTCTTTAACTCATTTCATTTTCTTGTTTTGAGTTATTTTTTAATAGTTTTACTTTATTACAAAATTTAAAACTTTTATAATAAGTAAGAGTTTTTACTGTCTCCTGCTGACATACATTTCTCTCTGAATTTTTAATGAGATGGCTTTTTGACTGGGATTTCTGTTAGAAAGAAGATATATTAGTTTGGACTATAGAGTATGATCAGAATGATTATACCAGTTATGCAAACACTGATATATGGATAACCTAAAGTTTTAATTGCTGGGAAAATATTAAGTTTTACAGTGTTAAACTATTGCATTCACTTTTCATTGTTAACCGTTCTAATTGTTTAAGAAATGGCTAATTTTTATAATTTTGAAGTTTTGTTTATTTTGTTCTGGTCCTAAATAAATGACAGATTGAGATTTGTTTTAAACTTTCTTTTAATCTGTGTATTTATCTTTTATTGTTTTTTTTTTAAATTTTACTAATTTTAGTAAACATTTATAGAGATTTTGGATTTCCATTCATTCATTGTTACACTTTTTTCCCTACCCCAGCCCCGAGTTCGTTCCTCTCTTCGAAAAGCAAAAAGACCAACTTC
This sequence comes from Elephantulus edwardii, assembly GCF_000299155.1. NCBI lineage: Eukaryota > Metazoa > Chordata > Mammalia > Macroscelidea > Macroscelididae > Elephantulus > Elephantulus edwardii. The sequence goes on along the minus strand of NW_006399835.1, from coordinate 8,616,466 downwards.
TTTGTTGGTATACAATCCCCCTGCCCCAAATTCACTAACCATGGAATCTCTTAAGACCTTTGTTGTTGTTGTTGTGTACCATCAAGTCAGAACTGACCCATAGCTAACCCTTCCAGCAGGTTTACCGAGGCACAGGAGGAGATTGTTCATCCTTGTTCTGTGGAAAACCTGGCGCATTCAAAACACATGCTTTTAGGATTGTGTGCAGACTCTTACCAGTAGCGCACCAGAGTGCCCTGAACTGTATTTTCCAACAATAAGCACTGTGTTGAGATTTATTTATGTTGTTGTTTTAACATGTGTTTTCTTCTTCCATGTTTCCTTTAAATTGATACTTTATCCATGAATTTTATACAAATTTTTATTTTCATTATTTTGGAAACCTTTATAAATGACATATTTTTCTCCTATCAAAATAACAAGATAGCAGTTTATATCTCTTTTCTATTGAAATCACTTCAACTAATTGTTGTTGATTCTTGATACTTTTCCATTAATTACTGATTTTCCAAATTATAAATTATTCTCTAATAATCTTTTTCCCAGGTGAAGGTGATGTGTCCTCTAGGTCTGGTGTGTTCTGGAAGACAAGCACAGGCCAAGTGACTGTAAGAGATCTGTATTTATTGCCATTCAAAGAAAGGTGACTCATCAGAGTGCAGAATTATCAAACAATACCATTAATATCACATAAAGCAAAATTCTGCTGAAAATTGTCCAAAGACGATTGTAACAGCCTGTTAACAGAGAACGACCAGATGTGCAGGCTGGGTTTAGAAGAGGTCATGATACTAGGGATATTAAAGCTGATGTTAGATGGGTGTTGGCTAAAAGCAGAGAGTACCAGAGATATGTCTATCTGTGTTTCATTGACTACTCAAAGTTGTTTGACTGTGGATCACAACAAACTGTGGCTGACTCTGAAAAGAATAGGAATCCAAGAACATTTGCTTGTCCTTTTGTGAAACCTATACTTGGACCAGGAGGCAGTTGTCAGAACAGAGCAAGGAGACACTGCCTGGTTAAAAAATGGGAAAGTTATACATCAGGGATGTATTCTCTCTCCATACTTTTTCAATCTACATGCAGAAGAGATCATCCGGGAGGCTGGGCTGTATGAGGAGGAATGTGGCATCAACATTGGAAGAAGATTCATCAACAACCTATGTTATGCAGATGAAACAATGCTGCTTGCTGAAACTGAGGAGGATCTGAAGCACTTGCTGCAGAAGATCAAAGACTGCAGCCTTTAATATGGATTGAAGCTCAACATCAAGAAAACAAAGATTCTCACCACTCAGCCAATTGGTAGCATCATGATGGAGGGTGAAGAGATTGATTGTTAACAGCTTTCCTTTGCTTGGCTCCACAAATAAACACTCTTGGTAACAGCAGCCAGGAATCAAGAGTTTAATTGCATTGGGAAAGTCCCCTGTCAGGGACTACTCCAGTGCACTGAAGAGCAATGACATCAGTCTGGAGACTAAGATGCTCCTGATCCAGACCATAGTCTTCGTAATTTCTTCGTATGCATCAGAATGCTGGACAATAACTTGGGATAATAGAAAGAGAATTGATATCTTTGAGCTGTGGTGCTGAAGAAGAATGTTGAATATAACATGAACTGCCAGGAGAACAGCTTCATCCAAGAGAGGGTGAAGCCAGGCTGCTTCTTGGAAGCAAGGATTCTGAGGCTTCATCTTACAAACTTTGGGTATGTTGCAAGGAGGGACCAGTCCTTGGAGAGGGACATAATGCTTGGAAGTGTGGAGGGATGGAGAAAGCGAGGAATACCGTCTAGAAGATGGATTGATACAGTGACTGGGGTAATGAGGGTGGGTGTGCTGGAGACAGTAAAGTTGACACAGTATAGAACAGATGTCAGGGCTGTTGTACATAGGGTTGGTATGAGTCACATGCAACTCAATAACACTTAACAACAAGAACAATACTGAATGGACTAAAAAAAGGGGAAAAAAAGTCTTGGTAGAAGTGATCCAAGATGCTTTGTAGAGGAAAGGATTGTAAAATTTAATCTCACGTAGTTTGAGCATGTTTAGAAGTAAACAATCCCTGGGAAGTGTATCATGCTTGTGCAAAAGAGTCCGTGAAATAGAGAAGACTCTTCAAAATGAATTGGCTTCTGCTATGTGTTTGCTGATTTTCTTCTTCCTTAGTAATCAAATTTTTAATTACTTGACAGCTAAAATAAAATTGTAAACTTATCTATTTTTCTTTGTGGTCTGTAATTTTTTCTTGTTTCCTTCATATGTTTCTTAGGAATAATAAGTTGTTGTTGTTAGGTGCTGTTGAGTTTAGCATGACTCTTAGCAACCCCATGAACAAAAGATCTGAACGCTATTCTATATCACACTTCCTGACACACAAGAGCCCATTGTGTCAGTTATTTGCAGGGCTTGCCAAAGAACTGTGGAATAATACCAAAAGAAATGTAAAAGAATGTGTTTTCAAAATTACATGGGCTGGAAAGTCTGAAATTCAATGGGTAGATAAGGAGTGTACAAAGTCAAAGAGGATTCACATTAATTCCTTCATCAATTTCTTTATCTGAGGACTTTCATTGATTGCATGAGACCCACTCATGTCATAGAGTGTAACCTTTACTTAAAAAAAAAACCAAAATAAAGCACAAACAATTGACTATAAATAATCATAGTTGCAAAATATCTTCACAAAAACATAAACTAGTAAATGTTCAAACAGTTGGAAATTATAACCTAGTCAATTTGTTCATGAAATTAGCCATCAGTTTAGAATGTTATACTTTTTATAAATTGTTATATTCATAATTTTGAAATAACCTTGCTTTCTTTAATAAAATTCTAGCCTATAACATCTTCTTGGTTTAGAAAAAAATATATATACATAGCACATATTCACCCACAAATATGTATGTTATACACGGCAAATTCACTGGAAGAGATCCATATTTATTCCCACACCCAAAAAAAAAGTAACCCAATAGAGTGTGGAAATTATTGTACAAAATCACTAATAGCACACACTAGCAAAATCCTGCTGAAGATTATCCACAGAACTGGAACAGCACATTGACAACAAACTACCAGAAATACAAACTGGGTTTAGAAGAGGTCATGGCACTAGGGGCATTATTGCCAATTTCAGATGGATCTTGGCAGAAAGCAGAGAGTACCAGGAGAATGTCTGTTTGTGTTTCATTGATTATGCAAAGGTGTTTGACTGTGTGGATCACAACAAATTGTGGCTAGCCTTGAGGAAAATGGGAATCCCAGAACACTTGATTGTGCTTATACGAAACCTTTACTTGGACCAAGAGGCAGTCTACAGAACAGAGCAAGGAAAGGAGTGCATCAGGGATGAATCTTGTTCCTATACACTTTCAATCTGTATGCAGAACAGATCATTTAAGAAGCAGGACTTTATGAGGAGGAGTGTGTCATCACGATTAGAGGAAGACTCATTAACAATATGCAGATGATACAATATTGCTTGCTGAAACTGAAGAAGATCTGAAGTGTTTGCTGCAAAATGTCAAGGACTGAAGTCTTCAATATGGAATGAAGCTTAATATCGAGAAGACAAAGATTCTCACCACTGGACCAGTTAGTGGCACTATAATAGATGGAGAAGAGATTGTGGTTGTTAACAATAACAGCTTACTTGGATCCACAATCAATACTCTTAACACCAGCAGTCAGGAAATCAAAAGATTGATTGCATCGGGAAAATCTGCTGTCATGGACCTCTCCAGAGTGTTGAAGAGCAATGATGTCAATCTAGATACAAAGGTGCACCTAATCGAGGCCATGGTCTTCTCAATTACTTGTTATGTTTCAGAGATTGAACAATGACTAAGGATGACAGAGGAGGAACAGATGTCTTCGAGTTGTGGTGCTGGAGAAGTCTTGAACATACCGTGGACTGCTAAGAATACAAATAGGTCTGTTTTGGAGAGGGTGAAGCCAAGTCTCTCGCTTGGGGGCTAGGATTTTGAAGCTCCATCTAACATACTTTGGGCTTGTGGCCAGGAGAGACTAGTCCTTGAAGAAGAACATCATGCTCAGAAGGGTGGAGGGACAGTGCAGGAAAGGAAGACCATGGAGGAGACGGATTGACACAGTAACTGGGGCGATGGTGGTTGGTGTATCAAAATTAATGAGGCTGGCTCAGGACAGGGAAGAGTTCAGAGATGCTGTACATAGGGTCACTATACATCTCAGGTGATTCAATGGCATATAGCAACAAAAGCATACTATATTGGTTGTTTTTAGAGAGTTATTGTATTTTTTTGTGTGTGGTTGTGTTGTTGTTTTTTTATTTAAGCCTCTTGTTTAGAGTAAAAAAAAATCTCATAGAGGGCCTTAGTATTGAAAATTGGTTGTTATTACATTTTGGAGGAACATTTTTCTAAATGGTGCAGCAATCTTCTGTCAATTTGCTTTGCTGAGGTAACCTGGGGTTGCTGTGAACTTAATGCCATTGGGGTGTCAAATGCCATCATGGACAGTGTTTGATGGAGATCCCAGTTTAAGACAGGTTTGGAAGGAGTGACATCCACTTCCTAAATAACATGCCTTTAGAAACTCTATGATCTTTAATAAATGCTGGTAGTTATAGAATGGCTTCGGGTCTTTGGTTCATAGAGTCACTCTGAGTTGTGCTAGACTCGAAAGCAATCAACAATAACAATACACACACACACACACACACACACATATATATATATGTGTATATATATTTTTACACCCTCCCATATGTATGTTGTTAGTAGATAGTATTTATATGACTATAACACAGGAGAATTGACGCCTTTGAGCTGTGGTACTG
>NW_006399835.1:8609302-8610069 GCF_000299155.1 Elephantulus edwardii | reverse complement strand
TTGATTCACATCTTTGTTGACTTTAAATCATGCAGTGTTACCTTGTTCTGTTAGAACAGAAGTTTCTTGATTTATGGATAGTTTTCACATGAGCACAGTTAAGTGTTTTCATATTCATTTCAATGTAATCCATAATTTGTTATGTGTGTATATATTTAAATACAGTTATTATTGGTTTCTTTTTCAGAAGTATTACTATAATGTATTTTTATCATAATTCTAAAGTTAATTATACACTGATGTTTAAAATAGATTACTTTCAGGAAGCTTCTATACGAAGGTTTCGATTTATCCATTTTTCTAACTAGTATCCAATTATCTTGTAAAATTTTAGATTTTAAACACATCAATCATAGTTATTTAAAGTCAAAATTAGTATTTATAAAGTACAGATAATCCCTTAGAACTTCTTTGATTATTTTATAATAGTTTTACTTCCCTTATTTTCCTTTCTCCAATCTTTTCTTCCTTTCTATTACTTTTCCCTTATTTTTATGTACTTGCTTTTTTGCTATTAAACTGTAAAAATACTATGTCAATAATTTAGAGTCTTTGAGGTATAATCATTTTCTCCATATATAATTAAGAAATTTTGCTTCCAAGGAGTTATACATAGTAGGGACAGATATCTTCAATATATTGTTATCTAAGATGAGTTTAGGCATTTGACTGTGTGGATCATAACAAACTGTGGCTGACTCTGAGAAGAATGGGAATACCAGAACACTTGATAGTGCTAATGCAAAACCTATACTTGGACCAAGAGG
>NW_006399835.1:8604854-8606979 GCF_000299155.1 Elephantulus edwardii | reverse complement strand
TGACACAGTGATTAAAATGGCATTACTTCCAACTAAAAGATTAATAATTTAAACCCCTATGGAGAAAGAAATGATTAATGGCATATTAAGTTTATAGCATTGATGACCCGGTTGGGAATTCCACTACTAAGAGTCAGGATTAATTCTTTAATCTAAAATTTTTGCCTTAAATTATTATCTATTAGAAAGAACCCTGCTGACATAATAATTTAAAGAAATGGATGCTAAAAATAAATTCATAGTTTTAACACATCAGCACCCATGCAGAAGAAAAATGAGGCAGTCTGGTTCCTGAAGACGTACTCTTGGAAAAGTTATTTTTCCAAGTGTCATTCTAAGTCAGAATTGATTTCATGGTATTGTGAGTGTTTTGTTGTTTGTTTGTTTTTTTGGTTTTTTGTTGTTGTTGTTTTGGTGTTGTTTTTTTTTTCTTACTTTTAGTGTTGTATTGTTTATTTGGTTTGGTTTTTGGAGTTTTATTGCTTGCTTTGTTTGTTTATCATCCTCTTGACTAATTACCTCTTTGACTAGTTTAATGTGCTCCTACATTTTCTCATTCTAGTTTTTAATTAGGTAATTGAATTTCTTTTTTTTAAAAATTTACATTTATCAATTTTATGTAGCATCTGTTTTATGCTCAATTCCTTACCATTAATTAAATTCCAGCTCCTGGAAATGTTCCATCCAGTTACAGAGTCTAAATCATGACAGAAACACTGCTTCGTTTCTCCCATAGAATGGCTGGTAGATTTGAGTCAGTTATCTTTCAATTAGCAGCTTGACACTTTATAACCTATGTCTTCAAGACATGTCTTCCATGTAATTACACTTCAGTATAAGGAAAATAAAAATTCTCACAACTGGATGAATAAACAAAACATATACATAGAAGGTTGAAGTTGTCAGGGAATTAAATTTACTTGGATACATAATCAGTATCCATATAGTCAACAGTCAGGAAATCAAAGGTGTATTGGGTAAATCTTCTTTAAAGAATCTCTTTAAAATACTGAAAAGCAAGATTATTACTTTAAATATTTAAATACCAAGATGTGCCTGACCAAAGTCATAGTTTTATTAATTGCTTCTGTGCATATGAGTTAGACAATTAATTAGGGATACTGAAAAGAATTGATGCCTTTGGATTCTATTGTTGAAAGCGAATATATCATAGAAAGACAAAAGAAAAAAATAATCTCCAAACAAGTGCAGCCATGATATTATTATTTAGAAGCAAAGATCATAAAACTTGGGAATATATACTTTGGCATATTACCTCTCTTAACCATGCTTGGGATGGAGAAAGTAGAAGGTCAAAGAAAAAGAATTTCAGCTAAATGGATTGAGATTGTGACTACAATTCTAGGCTTAATCACAGTAGAGATCATGAGGCTAGCACAGGGGCAGGCAGGGTTTTGTTCTACTGCACATAGGAAAGTTTTGAGTCACAGCAACTCGATGACACATAACAACAACAGCAATATTTTTCTGGTATAAATATTAATTTTCTTTTATTTCTTTCAGCATAAAGACCATTTCCTAAAAAAAGTATATCAAGGAATTATAAATAGTTAAACTATAATAAAAAAAGACCTATAAACCTATTCATAATCTGTTGAAAACCAAAATAAACTTCTAGCTTATGAATAAACCCTCATTGTCATTGAGTTAGAACCAACTCATAGCTGACACTTTTTAGCTGGTTGTATATGATGTAGAAAGAGATTGTCTATCTTTCTCCTGAGGAGCCACAGACTTGAACTCCTAGAGATGTGCAGCCTTTGGGTTAACAATACATCTCCTCTAGGGACTAATCCACTAGGGTTCCATCATTCTTATTGGCTCATAATTTAAACTAACAGCTTGAGTTACGCATTTCGGTAAAAGACATCAAGTACTTAACTAAGAAAATATTAAAACGGAAATATCCTGTAAGATATTCTCTTAAAGTTGTTGTTGTTTGTTGTTGTTATGTGCCGTCAAGTCGCCTGCGACTCATAGCGACCCTATGTACAACAGCCCTAAACTCCTCTCTGTCCTGCGCCAATCGCACTGTCTCTGATACTCCAATCCCAATTATCCCAGTCACTGAATCAATCCACCTCATAGAGGGCCTTCCTCTCCT
>NW_006399835.1:8582778-8604589 GCF_000299155.1 Elephantulus edwardii | reverse complement strand
TCACCATCCATCCTGATGCTGCCGATTGGTCCAGTGGTGAGAATCTTTGTCTTCTTGACATTGAGCCTCAATCCATATTGCAGGCTGCAGTCCTTGACCCTCTGCAGCAGGTGCTTCAGGTCCTCCTCAGTTTCAGCAAGCAGGTGAACTCAAAGTTATAACACATAAATACATCTAACCCTCAGAAAGGAAAAGAATGTATTTTAAAATAGTCTCACCACACAGTTACTACGCAGTTGGCTTGAGCATGAGAGGGATTATGAGAATGGTTCAAGATAGGGCAAGTTTCAGATCTATTGTTCACAGAGTCACTATGAGTCATAGTTGACTTGAAGGCCCCTCGCAACAATAAATTTGCTGAATGATTTATTTGTCACATTCATTGTGGGACCAGATTTTTATAAAGTAATAACAGGACTCCTTTGTTATCTAAGAAAGTTTAAAGCAGAAGAGTTAATGAAAGGAGAATCAGAAAATGTTAAAGTAGGATGCAATAAACTTAAGACATTTTCCTCTTTATGACACATAATTGTACATTTCTCATGTTGTTGTTGTTGTTGTTGTTATGTGCCATCGAGGCGCAGGAGACTGATAGCGACCTATGAAGGAGAGTTCTCGACGCTCGGGTGCCTTTCGTCCTCTCTCCGGATTCATAGGGTTTCCAGAGGCAAGCTATTAAGGAAGTGGATGCCACTCCTCCTTCCAAATGTATATGAGCAATTGAATTAAAACCAATAAACAAACAAAAACCAAACTGAAAGTAAAAAAAAAAAAAAGCACAAAACAAATAATAAAAATAAAGCAAACTTGTAAGAGCTTATATATTACCTAATTGAACCTGGAACAGCACTTGTAGACCCTTGAAGTCTACGAGCATCTTGTGTGCAGAAATCTAAGGCCTGTATTCAGAGGCTGAATGTATTTTGAGCCCCAACTTAAATCCAGACTCCATTCTGAATCCTTCTAGGCTTCTTCTCTAACCACTGAATTGCCAAAATGGCCATGGCCTTGCCACACTTTCTCAATGAGAGGCAACTTTGCCCTCAGGAAGAGGAGATTTGTTGACTAGAGTACTAAGCGTATTATTCTTGGAACAACAACAATAACAAAAAGATGACATTCAAATCAGGGCAAGAATTAAGATCTCAATATCATCGTGACCACCAGTCAAAACATTGTGAAGTGCTTAAATGAAAATGCATACTTTTAAAGAGGAGAGCAACCAAGGTTTAGGAGTTTTAATTGTCAAATATGAATATTGTAGAAGAATCCTTGTTTTCATATTTCCTCATTCTTTATTAAAGAATGTGTGTTTACCATTTCCATCTGTGTTTACTGAATTTGAAAATTGTATAACTTTTCTGTATAATTAAATGCATACTTTAGATTGTGAAATGCATAATTATAACATGAAATATGTATGTGCTGAGAAGTAATGTGCATGCATCATTTAATATGTACTGAATTAGATACACTTTGAATGAAACTCTATGATGTACAATATATGACTAGAAGAATTATCCTTTGAATAACCAATTCTATAAACAGCCATGAAGTAGGGTAAGTATATAAATCATTCAGTGGAGATTACCTAAATAGGAGCAAAAGGAAGAGCTACTTGCTTCTAACACTAAGCTTATAATATAATGTTCTTATCTTTTTTTCCTAGGCAACAAAACAGTTATGTATTTGTCTAAAACCACAATCAATTATTGCTAATTAATAGGAAGGCAGAAGTAAGTTAACTTTCCATCTGTTGATTACATACTGCTTCTGGCATTGTGGAATAAAAGCATAAGAAATGAAAGAAACACAATTCTTAGACATAGATTTTGGTATTGGAAAGAGCTTCATCTGCATGGAGTGCGGGACATCTGGTGTTGATGCCTTATGGACCAGACATGTATTCATTTCCAGGTGTGATTCAAGATGCTAACAACCCAGGGGGCTGTGGGTGTTTAGGGGAACAATTCCTGTACTCTTGAATTCCTGAGAACTATTCACAATCTAGTTCAATATGCTATCTCTGTTTGAATTACTAAAAATTTGAATGTTAACAAGCCACCAGGTGGCTCTGGGGTAACTGAAGCAATAGGTCAGGACTTAAGTGCTATGTTTAAACCATCTTTACACAGTTGGTCAGTAATTACAAAATCAGTATGGAGACTATATATGGAGAAAAACAATAGCTCTTTAATTTTTTATCTTTCTCCACTTTTATTATAAATAAGGCTTAAATATTAAGCTTTCCATACAAATATATTACATTAGGATCTTGCTAAAAAGATTATATTCAGTGTCAGAAGTTATGATCCTTATCACTTATCGCAAATTATTAAATTCTGCATGAGATATCAACTATGCGACAATGTAATAATTCAAATTATTATTTTTTATATGAATAGATTTCTTTCCATTTTTCATCTGACCAGTAGCCAGCAACTACCCATGAACTTCAGGGTATCAGACAGATGTCCTTTCCTGAAAAGAAAAGCTTTATTCTTTGTATGTGTGATTTTGTTGTGTATAAATGGCCAAGTGAAAATAGAAAATATTAAAGAACAAAATAAATAAACAAAAGTAAGAAAAATGCACTTACAAAAATAATATTTAAAGTTCATTTTAACGACTAATATAGAAATATAAATTTGTGATGTCATGAAATTGAGAGGTATATAATTATTTATGTTATTATATATTTAATCATTGTTTTAAAAAATAACAAATGTTTCCACTAATGCAAGATATCCACTCATTCACTCATTGCAATAAGTGAGAATCAACCATTTCAACCTCTAGTGTGTTTTCAGAGGTTATAAATTGCATCCACCTTTTACCACAGAGAAGTTGTTGGATTTGAATCACCTGACTCTGGGTTGGCAGTACAACTCTCCAGCAATTAGAGTTACTGCAAGATATTAGCAATACAGAAAACTCTCTCTCTCCGTGCGTATGGGGGTGTGTGTGTATTGGAAAGTGGTATATTTGATTTCCCTCCATTTTCTCTGTATTTTTGTTCAGTACACTTGGAAGCACTCTGAAGTATAGCCTATTAGTAAATACAGAAAGATGGGGGAAGTAGTAAAGAAAAAAAAATCAAAGATTGTAGTTAGTTGTTATTTATTTAATGGGACAATATTGTATGGAACACAAAAAGAAATTGAGTATTATTATTATTATTGCATATTTGAGGTATATTCTTACACTCAACATGCAGAGACTGATATACTAAGTAAGAAAAAAATTATGTAGACTCATGCATTGTAGAAATAGTATGTAAATTATCTAAAGTATTTATAAAATAATTTTAATGTTTATTATTCTGTTATGTAAATTTTTAATTAAAAAATTAGTGTATCCCTTTCATTAAGAAATTATTTTCACTTTGAAAGCAACAAGCACATGCTTTCCTTTAGCCTTGGATTTATAAAACTTCATAAGAACAAGTTTTGAACTTCTGACTTCCATTTAATCTTCCAACAAACACTGGAAGTTAAAAGACTCTTACCAGCCAGAACAAGTGACTCAAATGACAGTGGTCATGGAGAGAAAAATGCTAATTTTTATTTCCTGTTTAAGTTGTTGTTTAGGTTGTCCATTATACAACTAACATTTTCTCCTTACAACCTTATACATATCTGGCTCTCTCTTATATCCTCTTCCAACATATAAATTTAACATCCATTTACAATTTTAGTCAGTTGGTCTTTACTGCTATCATTGTATGTGATTATTTTTTTATTAATTAATTTATGGAATTCTAAAATCTCTGTAGATGTTCATTGACATGAAAAATAAGTAAATTAATTAGTATGTGATTATTTTAAAACCTCTCTCTTCTCTTACTTTCTACACTAAAGGACAAATAAATTAACATGAAAAGTGTTCAAAATTGTTCATATATTTTTTATTCAGCTTGTTGTTGTTGCTGTTAAAGGTCAGGTTGTTGCGACTCACGACAAATCTATGTGTAACAGCTCTGAAACTTGCTCTATCCTGTGCCAACCTCATCTTCTGCAACACACCCACCCCCATAATCCTAGTCACTGAGTCAATCCATCTAGCGTCTTCCTTTCCTGACCTGTATCTCCCACCTTCCTAAGCATTATGTCCCTCTCCAAGGACTCCTTGAAGCATACTGAAAGTATGTCAGATAGAGCTTCAAAATCCTTGCTTTCAATAAGCAGCCCGGTTTTACTATCCAGGAAAAAAAAAAAACAAACCCAAAAACTGTTAGTTTTCCTAGCAGTCCATGATATATTCAACACTATTCTCCAGCATCACAACTCAAAGACATAAATTCTCCTTGTATCATCTCTTGTCCAGGCTTCTGATACATAAAAGTAACTGCAAAGACCATGGTCTGGATCTGGCACACCTTAGTCTCCAGATTGTATTTAGTTAGCAGTTTATAATCAGCATGAACTCATGGATTGCTATTTTATTTAAATGTGACAATCCTTATTGTTCTTACTTATTATGATGAATAAATACTAGGCTGGTACTGAACACTAATCTTGAATCAATTCCATCTGAATTACAAGATCATCATAAGAATAGGTTTGAGGCATTAAACACCAATGATTGAAAATCAAATGATTTGTGGAATGATATCAACCATGAAGAAAGCAAAGGGTGATTATAAAAACAAAAAGATTGAAATGGATATTGGAAGATTGCACTGGAGCATGAAGAGACCAAAACAAAAGGATAGCATGTTTAAGTGAAAGAACTGAACAGAAGAATACAACGGGTAGCTCAAGAAAAAAAGCGAAGTATTATAATGGAATGTGCAAGGAACAGAAACTAGAGAACAAAAGTGGGAAGAACTCACACTGCACTTTCCAGGATAAAATAATTGAAAAACAAATTTGATCTTCATGTCACAGTATTGAAAGATGCTATGGGCAAGATACTGAATGATCCAGAGAGCATCAAAAGAAGATGGAGACAGTAGTAGTCACTGTACTAAAAAGAATTGATTGATACTAAAAAGTTTCAGGAAGTGCCATATGAACAGGTAATGGTAATGAAAGAGGAAGTAGGAGCTGCATTGAAGGCATGGACAAAGAATGAATAAGGCTCCAGGAATCGATGGGCTACCAATTGACTTGTTGCAATTAACAGATGAGGCCTTTGATGCACTCACCAGTCTAGGCCAGGAAATTTGGAAGACAGCTATCTGGCCAATGAATTGGAAGAGGTCCATATTTGTTCCCATTCCCAAGAAAGAAGATCCAACTGAATGTAGAAATTGTTTAATAATATCATTAATATCACATGCAAGCAAGAAACTGTTGAATATCACTCAAAAATGGCTGTAACAGTACACAGATAAGGAACTGCCATAAGTTCAAGCAGGATTTAGAAAAGGCCTTGGCACCAGGGATATAATTTATGATGTCAGATGGATCCTGACTGAAAACAGAGAATAACAGAAGAATTTCTATTTGTGCCTTATTGACTATGCAAAGACATTTAACTGTGTGGATCATGTCAAGTTATGGCTGACACTGAAAAGTATGGGAACCCCAGAGCAGTTAATTGTGCTCATGAGGAACCTATACCTGGACCAGGAGGCTGGTGTGCAAACAGAGCAGGAGATCACTCAATGGTTTGGAATTGAGAAGGAAGTGTATCAAGGTTGTAATCTCACTACATACCTATTCAATCTGTATGCTGAGCAAAGTAGCCTGAAGTGGACTCTATGAGGAGGAGTGTGGCATCAGGTTGGGAGGGAGAAAAATTAATAACTTGTGTTATGCAGATGACACAACCTTGCTTGCTGAAAGTGAGGAGGGCTTGAATCACTTGTTGCATAAGATCAAGGAATGTAGCCTTAGGTATGGATTGCATCTCAATGTCAGGAAAATTAAGATTCTTACCACTGCATCAATAGGTAGCATCATGATGGATGGAAAGGAGATTGAAACTGTCAAAAGCTTCATCTTGCTTGGATCCACAATTAACACCCTTGGTACAAACAGTCAGGAAATAAGTAGGCACATTATACTGGGAAAACCTGCAGTTAGGGACTTTTCCAAAGTATTGAGGAGTAGTGATAACAGTTTGAGGACTGAGGTGAGTCTGATTCAGGCAATAGTCTTTTCAATAACTAACTGTACATCTGAAACCTGTATAAAGACCTAATATTAACCTAGAACTTAGAGGAGTAGTCAATAGCCAGGCTTGTCAAGTGGTATCACTGAATATCCTTTATGAAGCTTCCCTGATATATTTAAATTTCCTAATTGCTTTTGGGGAAGGGTAAGTAGGATACTTCTTAGATATTCAGATTCCATACTAGAATCTCTTGCAAGTTTTACCCTTTGCATATCTTCTTTCTGTTTATATTCTTTAGTATTATTAAAGGGTTATTGTGTTTATGTTGTTTTCATTAGTTCTCTGAGACACCCCCACCCCAATCAGTATCAAACTTAAGATACATAGAGTTCTATAAGGGAAACTGGTGGTAACTGAAATGATGGAGAAATTGGAAGAGGGATACTTTTTCTACCTTATACGATTCAAGTTGGTTCTGACACTTTTGGTTAAAAGTTATCCTTTTTGTTGATATTGAAAAGAGTTGTTATTATTACAATACTTCCAACTATTATATATTAAATATGTTCCTCAAACTATGTTTGCATCATAGTCTTCAAACTATGAACATGATCCTGTTTAGAAATGCAGGTTTGGAAGTTAACATGAAGTCATAAATAGGGCTTTTCAAAGTTAACATGAAGTAATTCTGGAGTAGGAAAGATCCTGACAATGAATAAGCCCTGTTCTTCTGTTTTTACATACATACACAGAGAAGGAGACAGAGACAGACATAGACTTGATAACCATGTGATGACAGAGATAGATACAGGTACAACTCAGGAAACACTAATGATCATTTCCATCAAAAGCAGAGACTCACAAAGAATACTGCCTGTTTAAGAACTTTCAGAAGGAATCAAAAGAACTGAATCTCAATTTGGACAACTAGTCTTTAATGTTGCAAGAAAATGTATTTTGTTATTTCAGTTGTGCCACCAAATGTATAGTACTTTGATATGATTGTTGTTGTCATGTACAATTGAGTCAGCACAGACTCAAAGCTGGCCATCTAGTGGGTGTTCAGAAGCATTTAATCAGATGAAAGGTGACTCACCATCTTTCTGCATTGAGACAGCTAATTGATTCACACTGTGTACCTTTGGGTTGACAGTGCAGCTTTTTACTGCTAGGACACTGTGTTAAACTTTTGGAAACTAAGAAATGAAGTAAGGACATACAATATCAGGTTAGAAGCCATAGTTAAGAACTTGACTAATTAAAAAAAATAAAAATAACTTGGCTACTAATGGAAAGCTCAAAAGTTTGAGTTGATCTGATACTCTACAAGGGAATATGACAAACTGGTTCAAAATATTATATGTTTGGGAACACTGTGTAGCAATGGGGCACTATATTGTCATATAGTGTCATTCTGAGTCAGAATCAACCCAATGGCAATGGGCTTGACTACCAAACTGTGGTCAAAGTTCCTGAAGTTTCTTAAGAATCACCAAGGGATACAAGGTAAAATTCTATTATTAATAGAATTTCAGAATTTCAATAATGCATTGAGTTA
Source organism: Elephantulus edwardii (assembly GCF_000299155.1). NCBI lineage: Eukaryota > Metazoa > Chordata > Mammalia > Macroscelidea > Macroscelididae > Elephantulus > Elephantulus edwardii. The sequence continues at coordinate 8,596,968 of NW_006399835.1, read as the reverse complement.
TGTTGATTTCCTTCTAAAGTCATGACCACTAAGGGGTAAAGAAATGACTTGATGTTTGGATTAGTGATAAAGTATGAAAGTAAAGAACACAGGATTTCACCCTGTAGAATGTATTTTCTAAATCAAATTGCTTAAAAGTGACAGATGCATGTTCTCCATTCTTGAGTTTGATGTTATTTATAGGTTAAATTGTACTCCCCAAAATAGACAAATTTTTGCCTCAATACTTGAAGGTAATTATACTTGAAAATAGAATTTTTCTCTTATTATGTTAAGAGAGGTATAGATCACAACATAATCACTTTTAAGATATAAAAAGGACATAATAAACAGAGATAAAAAGACACTAATAAATACAGAGACTCATACAAGAAGACAGAAGCTAAATAAGAACCTCTGTACAAGCAAAGAAATGTCAGTTTTTACTGACAGACATCAAAGTAAAGGATATAGATCCATAGGAAGAATGCAGACTTAAAACTTTAATTTGGATTTTTTAGCCTCAAAAAATGTGAGATTATTTTTTTATCTTCTTTAAATAAATTCACTAGGTTGTTTGTGTTATACAAAAAAAAAGGTAATAAAAACAATACTTTAAGGGGAGCTCTGGTGGCCTAGTGGCAAGGACCTGAACTACAATCCCAGAGGCGCATGGTTCGAATCCACCAGATGCTCTGCCGAAGAAGGAGGGACAATCTCCTCCTGTACCAGTCAGATCTGATTTGACGGTACACACACAAAAAAAATAATTAAAAAAAAAACCAAAAAAACAAAAAAAAACCCCAATACTTTAATAATTTCAATCCACCTACTGATATCTAAGGAGGTTTGGTGTAGTCCTCATGAAGTTGTACGGCTAACCCAAAGACTTCGCATCTCTGGTGGTTCAAATCTATCAGCAAAAACTCTAGGAAAAATAGAGGATCTCTTTTCATATGATTTACGGCATTAGAAACACACAAAAGATCAGCTCTGAATCAATTAGGACTTGACAGACGTGAGAGAGACTGATTTCTAGGCGATTTCTCCAAGCACTGAATACTTCCACTAAAGTTGGATAGTAGGCAATGTTTTCTAATCTGATTATCTCATAATTCTATATAAAAAAAACTAATTTCATATCCTACCATCTCCGGATGCCCTATCTTTTACAGGTGGGGACAAGTAAAAGATGGGGAGGCAGGTTAAACATTTTATTTATATTATAGCATCCTACAACTAGAAACAGTAAAAATAATGATATTTTGTTTTCTTTAATTATACAACAAGGGTTATTTCTTTGAGCCCAGAATTCATTCATCAATAAGTAGGTTCGGCTAGCCTATTGATAATTCAAATAACTTGGACATGCTTTCAGGAAGCATCAGTCCTTGGAAAAAGACATCCTTCTGGGAAAAGAGGAAGAAAAGAAAAAGAAGGAATAATTTCAGCAAAATAGATTGACACAGTGACTATATAAATGAGCTCAGGCATATCAAAGATTGTGAAGATGGCACAGAATAGGGCAAGGTTCATATTTGTTGTTCATAAAACTGCTATGACTCATACTTAAAGGAATCAAAGGATAAAAGCAACAATATTGGAAGCTCTGAAGATAAAGTTTTTTAACGAGGTGTAGAAGGAATTACTAGAAGTTATGACCCATTTTACTCTTGCAAAGCTTTTAGATTTCCAAGTATCTGTGTGTACATGTGTGTATGCATGTATGTGTGTGAGCAAGCAAGAGAGAGGAAGAAATTGTTAAAACAGTTTTGGGAGAGACACTTTCCAGTAAATATTATATTTTGCTTAGATGGTTTTGCAAACATGTTCATCTATATCGTTATTCTCTTTATTGGTGACATAGAAAACTCATGATAAGATAGAACTCTGTATTGTAGGTCATCAGAACATGGGATGAAGGTTCTGAGTGGTAGGTCTTCACACCGGAGGTAAGGCCAAGGACTCAGGAAGGGACCAGAGAAATAAAGAAAGTTAAAAACAACTTTATTAAGTAGGTTTCCAGGCAGAATTTCTTAGTCTGGAGAGACAGAGACAGGCAGAGAGACAGACCCAGGGAAATACCATGCCCTAAGTTGACTAGGGCAGGTTTTTATAGTAAGGGTCTTTAGGCTGAGAAGGGAGGGACATCCCATTGTGGTTTAGCCAGGTGTGTGGTCTTCTAGAGAGAGAAGGGAGGGGCACTCCATGGTAGTTTAGTCAGATGGGCAAAGGCTGTTCACTCCCTTTGTTGACATGTTGATATTCTTTGAATCCTTCATTCTCCCTTTGACTTTGGTCCAGGCCTCTGAGAAAAAGGGAGACATTCTTTCTGGATACTTCTTGCTGAACAGGGGCAAAGACATGGTGCTCAGAAGCTGGACTTAGAAGGCCCAGAACCAGTAGCCAGGGGAGACTATGGATGTCACAGCAGCTGGTTCAAATTGGTAATTTCTTTTGTACTGTGAAGAATTAAAAAAGGCAGGGCGATTAATAACAGTATGTATGAAGAACTAACTAGGGCTTGGGGTCTGAGTGAGGCAAAGAGTAGTGGGGGGAGCGATTAGTAATAATACGAAAAGATACTTATAGCTTGGTATCTGAGTGAGGTGAAGAGTAGTGGAAGGGAATGATTAGTAACAATGTACAGAGATACTTTAGGGTTTGGGATTTGAGTGAGATGAAGAATAGTGGGGCCCACCATTTGAGAGGTGTAGGAGGTCTGCTCAGTGAAAGAAGCATGTTTGACCTGGGAAAAATAGTGCTAACAGGGGTTAGTTATGATCTTAACTGCTGTGGGGGTAGTTAGGGTAACTGTGTAAAGTCTGTGTTAGCGTGGTTGAAGAGGTTTGAATGCATGCTATTTGATGAGTCCTGGGGCGACTCCAGCTGTCTGGTCTAGACTTTCAGGCAAGGGTCTGGGTTTGGGTCTGCAGTCTGAATGGTCCTGGAGTAATTGTCTAAGGAGGAAAAGGCAAGGAAGGTATGGTGCTAAAAGAAGGGGTCCAGTGGGTTGGTTATGGTTCATCAAGGAAGAATGAATGAGGTGTTGCTTGGATAAGGGTTAAGGAAATATGGAGTAAGTGGTTGCTTTTTACAGTTTATGGAAACTACAGCATAGACTGTACTAATGGTTACCTTCAGAAGTCATATAAGAGCTACTGTCAACAAATAGAGTATGGTCTGGATTAGGGATGGGTTGGTCAGGTAGAGAGGTAAGTAAAGAGCCCATATCTAGGACTTCAGGGCAGTCATGGTCATAGGTCCTGGTGTCTACTGGAAGTAGGGTGGCCAGGTTGAGGTACGGTGATTGATGGTTAATATCAGGGTTCTTGAGAAAAAGTAGATGGAGATCCTGTGTCTGCCGGGGGTGAGGGGAAGAAGTAAAGAAGGATAGATAAGAAGCAGTGGGAAAGCAGGCCTCATGGCTAAAGAAGACTTGCAGAGGGCTTCTCAGGATGAGTCTAAGCTTTTCTTTAGTGAGGAGAGCTACAGCTGCTACTACTAGGGATCACAAGCAGGGTTTTCATCGCTGGGAGGTGATATCAATCTGCTTAGAGAGGAATGCAATGGAAGTACAGGTGGGTCCAACAGGCTGAGCCAAGATAACAGCAATACTCTGTTTTTCAACAATACATAGACACAAAGTTTTAGATGGATTTAGCAATGTGAGGGGTGGGGACAGTAAGAGGAGATGCTAGAGCTTGATGAAACCTTTTTAAACTATCTGGGGTGATTCTAGGATTCCTTGTGGGGTGGCTTTTGCAGCATCATAAAGGAGTTTTGCTAGTAAGGAAAAGTTGGAAATCAAGTGTCTCAGGAAACTGATAAAGCCAAAAAAATAGAGGATTTGATCAGAGTTTTAGGTGCCTGGAGGCTTTTAATGACTTAGCGAGTGGTAGGGGTCAATTGAAAACTGAGATAAGTGACTATGGGGAGAGACAGCTGGGCCTTGGAGGAGGATACCCTGTATCCCTTGGAGGCCAAGAAGTTAAGAATTTGAACAATATGAGTTCATGAAAATTGATATGAGGGGCAACACAATAAAACATCATCAACATATTGCAAGGAACACAAGGGGATAAGAAGTTTATTTAAAAAAAAACAGGTGAGTAATAATGGGTTTTAAACTTTTGCAATGTGTGGAGAAGGGGAATTGAGGTTTAGCAGGGAAAGAGGAGGGGTCTTTCAGAGTAACAAGAACAGGTTGATGATGAGAGGCTACAGATGAAGTAGAAAGATCCCATACAACGGAGTTGACAACGTGTGGTGATAGGGGTAGTGCAGAAAAGGGCTCAGAGGTAAAAAGTGCTATGGGAAATAGAACTAAAGGCTGGTCAGGCAAACTTGGTTTCCTTGAAACACGGCTTTGAGTTTAGAGAGGAGGTTAGTCTCTACCAAGCAATGGGGTTGGGTGTGTAGGGATAAATAGAAAGGAATGAGTGAGTATTCATATGTTGAAGGGAATGAGGAGGGGTTGAGTGGTATTCATTTTTTTGAAGGAGGACTAATCATTTTTTTATTCATTCAACCAACATTTAAAAGCATCCTATGGTATAGAATTATCGAGGGATCTAAAGATAAGGAACTGTGCTCTCAAAGGCACAGGATTCATAACCACTATCTGCTCCATGGGAGAAGAATGGGCAAGCTCCTCTCATGTTATCTGTCTCTGGAAACCCACTGCAGGGTCAAATATGAGTCAAGCTTGCATAAACACAACAACATTGGTGAAGCACTTGGACATCCTGAAACAGAAGGTTTGAAGCTTAAGAATTTACCTATAAATTAAATGAAGAAACATAACAGTTTCTGAATCTGTTATGTTAGAGTTTGTACATGTGGCCAGGATCGACGAGTCCTTGGAGAAGGAGATCATGCTTTGAAGGGTGGAGGAACAGTGCAGGATAGGAAGACTCTGAATGAGTTGGATTGACACAATAAATGAGGTTGTGGGGGTAGGTGTGTCAGAGGTGGTGGGATTGGCTCAGAATATGGTAGGGTTCAGAGCTATTATGCATAGAGTTTATGTGAGTCACAGGAAAAGGGATGACAACTGACTTCATGCATTTGTTCTACTTGTCTTGTTCTGTTGCCTCAAAACCAACTGATAGTTGACGCGATATTAGATTTTGGAAGTCTGTATAAATCACATGGAAGGAAATTTCCCACCTTTCTCCCTTCTGAAAGCATTTGAATAATTACTACTGTTTGCCTTTGGGTGGCAACACAACTCCTTACCACTATTACAGAGCTGTTGCTGTATAGAAAATACAGGCTAGCATTAAACTAAGTTAACTTTTAGGTGCTACTGGCCTTCTTTATTCTTGCTTTCTACCTACTAAAAGAAGTTTGAATCTAGGCAAGATAATGGTGCCAGAAAAAAAAATTACCAAAACATTGTTTCATATAATAATATTGTATTTATTTTTAATTTTTTTGTTGACTGATTCTTTTAAAAATTCTACTAGTTTATTTACAAAATTTGAATACATTGCTTTCAAGAATGAATTCTTTCCATTTTCCTCATCTCCCCACTCAACAAATTATACAACCCCATGATTAATCCTCCCTCCCCCTACATATCCTTATTCCTTTGCTTTCAGCATTTCCCACCCCTCTTGAATCCTTATAGTCATTTTACAGTAATGGTTTTACACAATATTTATCCTTGTTGGACTGAGTTAGTTTACAGCATAATGTTCTCCAGTCCCTCCCAAGTTAGGTAATAATTTATAAAATCATTGCTCTTGTGTGTTGCATAATATTCCATTGTGTGAATGTACCACAAATTCTCAATCCATTCGTTTGTGATTGAACATTTAAGCTCTTTCCATTTTCCTGCGATGGTGAATAATGCTGCTATGAGCATTGGTGTAAAAATCTCCATTTGTGCCTCAGTTCTCATTTTCTCAGGGTATATTCCATGTACTGGAATAGCTGACTCAAGTGGAATTTCTATGTTCAGCTTTTAGAGGAGTCGACAAAATGCCTTCCAGAGTGGTTGTACCATTTTACAATCCTACCCATGTATAAGAGTTCCTTTCTCACCACATCCTTTCCAACATTTGTAATTTGCCGTGTTAAACTTTGCCACTGTTGCTGGAGTGAGATGGTACCTCATTGTACTTTTGATTTGCATCTCCCTTATTACCAGTGATTTTGAGCATTTTTTCATGTGTCTGTTGGCCATTTGAACACCTTTCTCTGTGAAAATTCTTTCCATGTCTTGGTCAACTGATATTCAACAAGGAAATCAAAGCTATCAAGAGGAAATGATAACCTCTTCAACAAATGGTGTTCGCAAAACTCGACTTCTGCCTACAGAAAGCCAAAACATGATCCACATCTCACACCATACACAAAAAATCAACTCAGGGTGGATAAGAGATTTAGGAATAAAACCCAAAACCATTATGTTCATAAGAGACAAACTGGGATCAAGCTTAGAAGCACTAGTTCAAGGTATACGGAACCTGCCAAATATAATCAGAAATGCACAATCTGGAGAAGATAAAATGGATGCATGAGACCTTCTAAAGATTAAATCTATTTGTGCATAAAAAGACTTTTTCCAACAGGGTGAAAAGAAAACCTACAGACTGGGAACAAACATTTGGTAATACCATCTCAGACAAGAGTCTCAAAACAAAAGTTTACAGAATACTTCTGAGCCTCCATAAGAAAAAAACTGATAACTCAATTACAAAATGGGCAAAAAACATGCATTTATTTTTTAAGCAAATACATTTTGTTGTGTTGTTGTTTATGTAGAGTTCTGATAGAATAAATATGGATAATACATTCCACATAGAGTTATGATAACCAAATCAATTTCCATATACAAAGATAATTCATAAATTATATTAAATATTTTTAAGCTTCTGTTATTGGTTGGTTCTGATTCGGGAAGGCAGGATTTTCAGTATTATTTGTTCATTTAACAAATTCCAGCTGTTTTCTAACCTGTGTCTGAGAACTTTCATCATTTCACAGTTGTGTTCTGTTGCTCAGCACAGACCTTAGCTGAGAAGAGGAAGTAAGAAGATACCTACATCAGGTGAGACAGGGCCTATACCATATTAGTGAGTAAGAACAGGTTTTTGGTTATTCTTTTTGTGTGTGTGTGTGTGTTGCACCCATGTGGATGCCCCCTGTCAGTGGCTTTTTTTCTGACCGGTATATAGGGTAGGGTCTTCCACCTGTTATGTCGTCATCTTCTCACATGCAGACGTAGCACAATAGGCTGAGTCCTCATATTGGGCAATACAGATGAGGAGCAACAGTTGCAAACAGACACTAGTTTTGGAACATGGAATGTGAGGAGTATAAATATAAAAATTGGACACTGTTAAGAAGAAATGGAACATGTAAATATTGATATACTAGGCATTGGCGAGGTGAGGTGGATTGATATGGGACATTTTTATTTAGGAAATCATATGGTATATTACACCAGAAATAAAAAGGTGAGCAAAAATGGGGTCCAATTAGATCTATATAATGCCATGAGCGACAGTGTAATAACCATATACACACAAAGAAGACCTTTTAGAACTATTTTAATTAAAAAATATTGCACCAGCAACCAGAGCCAAAGAGCAGGAACTAGAAAATTTCTACTAACTTTTTCAGCCAGAAAATCAATTGAACATACAATCAAGGTTTATTAATAATAATTGGACCATAATGCAAATGTTGGGAAAAAAGAAGAATGATTAGTAGTTGAAAATAGAATAGAGATTTGTTGACAGAAATAAGGCTGGAGATAGAGTGATGCAATTTTGTGCAGTGATTTACTCATTGCAAATACCTTTTATAAAAACCACAAAAAGAGACTATCCAGATGAACCTTACCTGATGGACTATACAGGAATCAGCTTGATTACATCTGTGCAGAGAATCAGTGGAGAATCCATATCAACTGTGAAAACTAGCAAGGTGCTGTTTGTAGAACAGACTTATATGCAAGTTCAAACTGAATCTGAAGGAAAAAAAAAAAAAAGATCTACAAGAACCAACATTCAACCTTGAATCTATCTCACCTAAACTTTAAAACCATCTTAAGAACAGGTTGAGGCCATGAACACTAATGAACGAAGAAGACCAGATGAGAAAGTATGTCACCCTTAAAGAAGGAAAATGATCGTAACAATGACAGAGAAAGAAAAAGAACAAGATAGATGCCAGAAGACTCTCCGAATAATGGATTAGAATTGATGCCTTTTGAGAAGAGTATTGAATGTATCATGGGCCACCTATTGAACAAACAGTTCTTTACTGGAGAGGATAAAATCAAGTTGCTTCTTGGAGGCAAAGATTTTGAAGCTCTGTATCACAACTTTGGACACAAGACAAGGAGGGACCAGTCTTTGGAAGAAGGGCATCATGCTCGGAAGGATGGAGGGACAGCCGAGGAAAAGGAAATCATAGATGAAATGGATTGACACAGTCACTGAGGTGGATGTGAGATGTGAGAGTGGATGTGCCAGATTCAGTGAGACTAGTCCAAGGTCAGGCAGAGTTCAGAGCTATTGTACACAGAGTCTCTGTGAGTTACAGGCAACTCAATGGAACATAACAACATCACTAATATAAAACCCTAAAAAAATCCTACTGAAGATCTTTCAAAACCGACTGGAACTGCTAGAAATACAAACTGGGTTTAAAGGAGGCTCTGATACTAAAGACAAGTAGTTTAAGGGATACATTTACTGGGGGGGGCGGGATGGGCAGGAGAAAGCATTAAAGAATCGTCCTAGAGTAATGGATTTCTTCTAAGATTTTGATGGGTGTTCATGACAAAGCTAAGTAAAACTGACAAAATGTCAAACTAATAATCTAAGAACTGTACATGTGTTATATGTGAATTATTAAAATGAAAGAGACTCATTTATTGTGCAGACTCATCCCTCATATTGATTTTTTATATCCAAGTACAAAGTCGACATTTCCAATTGAATGCTAATTGACAACTCACATATATATCTCAAACCAAACTCCTAATGTATACTTAAATCTTTATGTCCCATCACAGTATATACCAATGAGATTTTCCTGTTCCTCTGAACAAAAATTTTAAAACTTCCTTAATCACTGCTTGTCAGGTAATGCATTCATTCCATTGGCAAATATTATTGGGATTACTGTTGATGGGGTGGTACTGATAAATTCCTAAGTCTATATGCATGTATAGATCTCTTCCAGTCAGTTGGCCAAGTGGTTTTTCTCCAGATTTCTTGGCACAACTTGGTGAGCATGTCCAGGGCAACATCTGTTAGCTGAAATATGTCAATTGGTATACCATATTTTCCTGGGGACTTATTTTTTGCTATTTCCTTCAAAGCAGCTTGAACTTCCTTCATCACCATAGGCTCTTGCTCATATGTTGTTTCATTAAATTCTTCTATGTCTGCCAATTCTTTCCAATAGAGTGACTCAGTATATTCTTTCCATCTTCTTTTAATACTTCCTGGATCATTTAGTATTCTTTCTAAAGCATCCTTGATTATAGCAACTTGAGGTTTGAATTTGTTCTTCAGTTCCTTGAGCTTAAGAAATGCTGAGTGAGTTTGGCCCTTTTGATTTTCTGACTCCAACTCATTGCACATTTCATTGTAATATTTTACTTTGTCATCCCGCACTGCCTTTTGAAATCTTCTGTTCAACTCTTTAGTATCTGAATTTTACCCTCTGCTTTGGCTTCTCTGCCCTCCAGTGCAATTTTCAGAGTCTCTTCTGACATCCATTTTGGTCTTCTCTTCCTCTTCTGTCTTTGCAATGACCGTTTGCACTCTTCCTGGATGATACCCTTGATATCCTCCCACAACTCATCTGGTCTTCGCTCATTAGTGTTCAAGGCCTCAAACATGTTCCTGAGATGGTACTGAAATTTAGGTGGGATAGACTCGAAGTCATATTTTGGTTCCCGTGGACTTGGTTTAATTTTCCCATACCAAAGAAAGGTGACCCAACAGAGTGTGGAAACTATAGAACAATATCATTGATTTCACATGTAAGCAAGATTCTACTGAAGATTATCCAAAAACGAATGGAACATCACATCAGCAGAGAACTGCCAGAAGTCCACACTTGGTTTAGAAGGGGTTGTGGAACTAGGGATATTATAGCTGATGTTAGATGGATCTTAGCTGAAAGCAGAGAATACCAGAGGAATGTCTATCTGTGTTTCATTGACTATGTATGCAAAGGCACTTGACTTTGTGGGTCATAACAAACTGTGGCTGACTCGGAGAAGAATGGGAATCACAGAACAATTGATCGTTCTAATGTGACACCTATACTTGGACCAGCAGGCAGTCATCAGAACAGAGCAATGGAAAACTGCATGGTTCAAAATTGGGAATGGCATACGCCAGGGATGCATCGTATCTCCAAACCTTTTCGACCTTTATGTAGAACAGATTATCCGGGAGGCTGGGCTCTATAAGGAGAAATGTGGGGTCAAGATTGGTGGAAGATCTATCAACAGTCTGCGTTATGCAGATGACACAACTCTGCTTGCTGAAACTGAGGAGGACCTCAAGCACTTGCTGCAGAGGGTCAAGGACTGCAGCCTCCAATATGGACTGAGGCTCAATGTCAAGAAGACAAAGATTCTCACCACTGGGCCAACTGGCAGCATCAGGATGGATGGTGAAGAGATTGACATTGTTCACGGCTTCAGTGTGCTTGGCTCCACAGTCAACACTCTTAGCACCAGCAGCCAGGAAATTAGAAGGCATATTGCCATGGGAAAGTCTGCTGTTAGGGACCTCTCTAAAGTACTGAAGAGCAATGGTGTCTCTTTGGAGACTAAGGTACACCTGATACAGGCCATGGTTTTTACTATCACTTGTTATGCATCAGAGAGTTGGACAATGACTAAGGAGGATATAAGGAGAATTGATACCTTTGAGCTGTGGTGCTGAAGAAGAGTATTGAGGGTACCATGGACTGCTAGGAAAACAAAGAGATTCTTCCTGGAAAGGGTTAAACCAGGCTGCTTCTTGGAGGCAAGGTTTCTAAGGCTCCATCTGACATACTTTGGATATGTAGCAAGGAGGGTCAGGTCCTTGGATAGGGACATCATGCTTGGAAAGGTGGAGACACAGAGCAGAAAGGGAAAGCCCCCTAAGAGGTGGATTCATTCAGTGGTTGGGGTAATCGGGATGGGTGTGTCGGAGGAGGTGCGATTGGCACAGGTCAGAGCAGAGTTTAGTGCTGTTGTACATAGGGTTGCTATGAGTGGCAAGCGACTCGACGGCCCATAATAACAACAACAACATATGCATGTATCAGTTATGGAATTATAGTTACAAAACTGGCATGAGTATTCTCCAGCCTGAAAGGCTAATTGCTTGACCTTAGAATTCTTAGTGTCCTTTCTTTAAGCTGTCTATTTATGGAAGAGGAGATGCATCTCCTAGATTAATAGATTAACTCTTATCTCTTTGAAGCTGTTTTCCCCAATCATATGTAAATTATAACTTAATCTACCTTTTGGGGGAGAAGGGAGAGATATCTGGGTGTGAATGATTTTCTTTCAGATATAGAAATTCTTTGATTTTAGTATAAAAGCCTGGTGACCTCTCCCAGTGGAGGAGGCAGTCTTGAGGCTGACCTGCTATCCTCCACAGATCTGTAATAAAGCACTTACGGATATTGCAATACATTTGTCTTATTAGCAATTGACTATGGAAAGAACCCCTTGCATTCAGTAACACTGTCACAACATACATGTTGTTCCTGAGTGTGCTTGAGTCAGAATCTACCCATCTTTCTCCCACAGAGCAGCTGATGTATTCAAACCACATTGGCAGTGCAAATCCTTACCACTAACCTAACCTAACAACTTGTCCATAGTTTCTCTGTTAATAATCTTGTCAACCCATGGTCAGTCCTTATCATTTACAAGGTTCTCTAGGGGATGAGTTCCAAAAGAGGTCTCTTTGAGTAAACTGGAAAGTTCTGACTCAGATACAAGAAAGACATCAATACCAGGTGAGAGCAAGAGAAAGAAACTGGGGTTTATTAAACGTTTATAATAGACTATGAATTGGTCAGGACAGACTGACCCCAGTCTTTATCTTACAAAAGGGGTTATATATTGTTTTGCCAGCAGGGAGTGGGGTTTACATGGCTGATAGTACATTCCTTCTAGTAGATGTATGGTGATATCCAGCCATCTCATCTGTCTTCCTTGAGAGTCTATGTTTTTTATTGTTATATTGCCACAGTCTTTGTAAAAAACTGTTCTGATTGATTTTTGTCAGCTTTCCTTTGTCATTCCCTGTCACTATCCAATTACACTCACCTAAATCAAAAGGGAAAGAGTGTGATCTTAAATATGCCTTCGAAACTGCATGAGATCTCCTTTCACTTCCTTGTCCTCTTTTGCTACTCATCTCACACCTCATCAATTAGTAGTCACTATTCCTCACTTTTCTAAACAAAATATGTGCCTGGTCTGCATAAACTTTTTTTTCCCCTCAGTAAATTATAGTTCACATAGTAGGTTCATATTGACTATTTGCTAAAATGCAAATGAATAAATATAACTTTGAATCCTGGTTTGTTGTGGGGTTTGTTGTTTTTTGGGTTTTTTTTTGTTTTGTTTTTTGGTTTGTTGGTTTTTTTGTTTTTTTTCTCTCTCTCTATTCAGTTGACTTCAGAAACATCTTAATCCCCCAGGAATAATTGTGGCTCAAACTAGCTCTGCAAGCATTTGCTGCTTGTTCAACCTAATTAGCATTACTTACAAAGGAAATGTAGAGCAACCCAGTGCATGTGTAAAGAAAGCATTAATCAACCTGAGTGCAGCCCTTAAAAGCAAGATTGTAACAGAATCTACTTCCCCACTCCTTTAATTATGCTGGCAGCCACAAACAAAGTAGAATGATGAGCAAGGATGGAGGCATTACACAGGGAACTGCCTCAGTTGTGTCCCAAGGAAGCCATTCTTCCTCCCAATTTTTTTCAAGTTTCTGACATCTTCAACCTATCCAATTCCTTCACTTACTACATACATCTAAATAAACAGTCTAAATTTTTACAAAGTGAACTCAGTCACTCCAGAGGGGAATACGTCTTGAATCCTGAAGTGTAGGAACTAGACTTAAATCCATTAAATGGAAATAAAATCTCATTTCATGCTTTAGCACATAGAGAAGGTAACAACACTGAGCCAAAAATAACAGTATAATGATGACAACTCAAGCTTTTTAATACATGCTAAGATCAATTTTCCTTCTTTCTTACTTTCATGTTCTCACAGTTATTATTTGTTATTATTAAAGCTAATGTATACCTTTTAAATGAGTAAATTAATGATTCACATAAAATGTAAAGTTAGCATTAAATATTTCAGAAAACTAGATGATTGATAAGAAGCTAATGGACAGTAAAACCATTTTAAATGAGTTAAATTATAAAATGCTCATTGGAACTCTGGTGACATAGTCCATGGTGAATTATACTGCTAACGAGTAGGTGACACCTCTCTAGTGGTTTGAATCCACCAGCAGCTCTGCAGGAGAAAGATGGACAATCTCCTCCTCTGAGATATATAGCCTCCAAAAACAGGCTGAAAGTCTGACTCAGCCGTGAGTCACTTCCAATTCTGTGACAATGTGTTGTTTTGGTCTTGTCCTAATTTTTTATTAAATATTATCTATAGAATGAAGTTTAATTACATCATGATTTTGTTTACCAACACCAGGATAATACTTTAATAAAAGTATTACTACACTAAAACTTTTATAAAAGCAAAATGAAGTTTATTGAGAGCTAGAAACAATTGGAACTATTTATTGTCACAAAGTGAAAAATAGCCTCTCTAAACAAAACAAACAAACAGATCAAATTGTTGGGTCAAGACCTAAGGGTGACAATTCATAATTGACTAAAATCCAACCAAAGGAATAAAAAAAAATCAAGATATTTAAAAATGAAAATTCATTATTTGTAGATCCACAATGTCAAGGGGATGATTTCCAAAAGAGGTCCAGGGACCTCTTCGAGTAAGGATTAGAAGGTTCTGACTCGAAAATACAAGAAAGACACCAATACCAAATGATAGCAAGAGAAAGAAACAGGTTTATTAGAACAGGTCAGGTGGGACTGTTCTTATCTTACAAAAGGGTTTCTATACCTTTTGCCAGCAGAGATTGGGGTTTACACAGCTGATTAGTGCACTCCTTCAAATGGAGT
>NW_006399835.1:8548735-8582613 GCF_000299155.1 Elephantulus edwardii | reverse complement strand
AGAGAGAGTGACTCTTGGCCTTCTCCTTTGTCTCCTTTGTCTCCTTTTTCTTGTCCTTGAGTCTGTTGTCTTGCCACATTCTTTGAGAGTCTGTTTTTATTGCCATATAGCCCCATTCCTATTGTTTCTGCTGTTTATTGCCACAGTCTTTATAAAAAACAGTTCTGATTGATCACCTTTGTCAGCATGTCCTTTGCCATTCCCTGTCACACAACACTACATGTGATTACATAATTGGTCAAAGGTACATATAATTTATAACAGGATGATAACCACGTCTGCTGACAGGTATTCTGTAAAATTTAGATAATAATTATTATGCTCAATAGATAATGGATAATGCTCAATAGATATTATACATTTGCTAGTTTATAATGGCAAAGACCCTTTGGGGATAGATTAGATACCATGCACAGACTAGAACTCAGAGAAAAGAAATATCATACCGAATGTATATAGCTCAAGTCAGTGCCAAGATTAATAGGACTCTCTGTGAAAGACTCACTGGTTGTTAAGAAGGAATCAACTCAGAGTTAACCATAGAGAATCGTCCCACAGGTTTTTAGGAGGCTATAAATCCCACAGAAGGAGATTGTCCATCTTTCTCTCCTGGAGCTGGTAATAGATTTGAAATGTCAAAGAGGTGGGTACTTTGTGTTAGCAGCACAACTCCCTCTGACCTAGACCACTAGAGCTAACTATTTGGAAAGGCAGTTCTGACAGGTAAAGAGTTGAACTGTGAAGCCAAAGGTCCAAGGTTAGAATCCACCAGCTGCCCCATGGGAGCAAGATGGTCCATCCCTTCCCCACTAAGAGTTTAATTTTGAGCAGATTCCGACTTGATGGCATATAACAACAGACTCTAGATTTCAAAATGAAGTGAAGGCTGTTTTAAATTTTCCTTGTTGTTTATTTATTTGGGGTTTTTTTTGGGGGGAGTGATAGCAGAGTGTCAATTAGAGAATTCTGGTGGCCTACTCTTTAGGGAGTTGTGCTGAGAATGCAAAGGTTACACTTTTCTGGCCATTCAAATTCACCATCAGCTCCCTGAAAGAAAGATGGGCAACTTCCTCCCATGTGATTTACAATCTCTGAAAACCTGCTGCACAGTCAACTATGAATCAGCTCTGACTAGCAGCTAAGAGACTTATTTTTGTAATGTATTTCTTTATTTAATTTGAGTGAAGGTTTACAAATCATATTGGCTTTTCATACAATTATTCATAGGCATTCTGTTTTATAACTTCGATAGCCTTTGATTAATTCAATTCATTTATTCCAATGTCTCACCAGCTCCTTATTGTTTATCACCTTTCCTTTCACTTTTTATTTTTACTCTTTTCTCCTTTTCTTCCCACCCCTGTTATACCTCTGAAATTGATTTCTGTGTGTAAACCTTTCCTTCTGTTGTTGATTGCCTTCGTCAAGTAGGACTCATAGCTACCCTATGAACAAAAGACCTGAAGCACCTCTACAACTATCGACATTTATTAAAGTTTATAAAATTTCTGGAGGCAAATTGTTTAGGAAGTGGATGCCACTCTTTAGCTTTTAGTAGTCTTATACCATACTGTCTCTTTATGTCTGGATTATGTCACTTAGCATAATTTGCTTTAAAGGCTTTTAGACAGCCTTATTTGCATACAAATCAAGTGTTTCTGATTTAGACACTGTGAAGAGTCATTTGAATTACTGTCGTTATTACTATTTAATTTCTATATATTAACTTCAACTTCTTTTGTTGTTATCATTAGATACATTTGAGTCAACTACTCTATTTTTACTATGTGGTGAACCCTGGTTTAGTCACCATTGCCTGGACAAAGAATTGAATCATATGAGAGACAACACAAAGATGAGCCATGGACATACCCTCTGGTCTCGTTCTGGTCTAACCCATATTAGGTTGTTTATCTTGCAAAAAATAATACTGTCATTGCCTGGGTCCTTGTTAGAGTTCACAGCTAAGAGAAAAGGTGAGGAGACAGGAGTGAAGTTGAGAGTAAAGAGGGTTTCATTAGAAAAGATACTTTCCAGAGAAGGAGACAAGTCATTCTCTGAAAGTAAAGAAAAAAAGTCTCGGTGCTGTTTGTATTAAGAATTAATATTGTTGGCTCACGTCCTTGTATGGATATGCTTCTGTGTTTGAGTTTAGGCTAATGGGTTAATGTTTCAGAAAGTTCAGAACCTGATAGGTGATTCTTATTCTGGCTATTGTTCTTGATGTCACTGGTACCATAACAAGTTTCTTATGGGCCAAAACTCTGATCAAGTTGCACAGGCCTCAGCCTCTACTACACATATCAGAATTGTGAAGCACTTTGTTTTAATATTATTGGTTCCATGGTTTTGATTGGATAGAGCTTGAGCTGGGCCAATTTATTTGACCTTTTTCTTTTATTGATTTTTAACATGAGTTTCATCTGGTTTTATCTCATTAGAGTTGCAATCTATCATTCTTCCCATGCATCTTGGCCTCATTTTGCCTGACTAATCCAATTCTGAAAACAAAGATTCTTGTCAATGGACAGATAAGCAACATCAAGATGGTTGAAGAGGAGACTGAAACTGTCAACAGCCTCATCTTGCTTGGATTCACAATTAACATCCATACTATCAACTGTCAGAAAATAAGGAGACACATTGTACTGGGAAAATCTGCAGTTAGGGACCTCTCCAAATTATTGAGGAGTAATGACGTCAGTTTGAGGACTAAGGTGCATCTAATTTGGGCCATGGTCTTCCAATTATTTGCTATGCATCTGAGAGCTGGACAAGAATAAGAATGACAGGGAAAGAATGGTTGCCTTTGAGCTGTGGTGTTAAAGAAGAACACTCAACCCATGGACAGCCAGAAGAACAAACAGATATATATTGGAAAGGGTGTAGCTGGAGTGCTCTTTGGAGGCATGAATGTTAAGGCTTTGCTTCACACAATTTGGGCATGTTGCTAGAAGTGCTATTCCTTGGAGAAGGACATGATGCTGGGAAGGGTGGAGGGTCAGCAAAGAAGAGGAAGACCCTCAACCAGGAGGATTGACACAGTGTCTGCTGCAATGGGCTCTAGTGTGTCAGGAAGTGTGAAGATGATACAGTATAGAACAGGGTTCAGATATTTTGTTCATAGGGTCATTGTGAGTTGTACTCAGTTTGACGATGCCTAACGACAACAACAATAACAACTCAGTTCTGAACCTAACACTATAGAACAATAGAACAATAGAGCTGAACTTTTCCTGGTCCTGGACCATCCTCACCATCTTGGATATATTTGAGCATATTGTTACAGTCACTGCATCAGTCCTTTTTGGGAGTCTTTTTTTTCTGACCATTTACTTTTGATAATATGATGTCCTTTTCCAAGAAATGACCTTTCCTGACAATAGGCACAAATTATGTGAGATAAAATTTCACCCCATTTTGCTTCTAAGGAATACCTTGTTTGCACTTCCTCCAAGAAAGGTTTATTTACTCTTTGGCAATCCATGGAATATTCAGTCTTCTTCTAAAACACAGTGATTCAAAAGCATGAATTATTTTTCATCAACCCTTATTCATTACCCTAATTTTGGATGTTATTTCATGAAATTCTTCTCTGTTAGCCCATTCGTTCTGATACAGTGACTCTGTGTACTCCCTCCATCTTCTTTTAATGCTTCCTGGATCATTTAACATTCTACCCAAAGTATCCTTAAGTATGCCACCAGTGGCTTGAATTTGTTTTTCAACTCCTTCAGCTTAAGAAATGCTGAGTGAGTTCAGTGTGGATCACAACAAGCTATGGCTGACTCTGAGAAGAATGGGAATTCCAGAACATTTGATTGTGCTTATGTGAACTCGGACCAAGAGGCAGTTGTCAGAACAGAGTAAGGAGACACTACATGGTTCAAAATCAAGTAGGGGGTCCATCAGAGATGCATTTTGTCTCCACACCTTTTCAATCTGTATGCAAAACAGATCATCTGAGATGCTAGGCTGTATGAGGAGGAATGTGGCATCAGGATTTATGGAAGAGTCATCAACTACCTGTGTTATGCAGATGACACAACCCTGCTTGTTGATACTGAAGAGGACCTGAAGCACTTGCTACGAAAGGTAAAGGACTGCAGCCTTCAATACAAATTGAAGCTCAACATCAAGAAAACAAAGATTCTCACCACTGGGCCAATTGGCAGCCTCACTATGGATGGTGAGAGATTGAGACAGTTAAAAGTTTTAGTTTACTTGGTTCCACAGTCAGCACTCTTGGTAACAGCAGCCAGGAAATTAGGAGATGAATAGCATTGGGAAAGTCAGCTATGAGGTACCTCTCAAGAGTACTGAGGAGCAACGATGTCAGGCTGAAAATTAAGGTGCGCCTGATCCAGGCTATAGTCTTTGCTATTATGTACTATTATGCATTAGAGAGTTGGACAGTGACTAGGGATGAAAGAAAGAGAATTGATGCCCTTGAGCTGTGGTGCTGAAGACGAGTGTTGAATATACCAAGGACTGCTAGGAGAACAAATATGTTTGTCCTGGAGAGGGTGAAGCTGGAATGCTCCTTGGAGTCAAGGGTTCTGAAACTCCATCTGACATACTTTGGGAGGGATTGGTCCTTGGAGAGGGACATCATATTTGAGATAGTGGAGGGACAGCGCATGAGAGGAAGACCCTTGATGAGATGGATCGATTCTGTGATTGAGGTGGTGGGAATGAGTGTGTCGGAAATGGTGAGGTTGGCACAGGATAGAGCAGCATTTAGGGCTCTTGTAAATAAGGTTGCTATGAGTCGCAAGCGACTCATGGCACATAATAACAACAACAAATTTTGGATGCATATGAAGCAATTGAAAATACCATGGCTTGGATCTGGTGCAGCTTAGCCTTTAAGATGACATCCTTAAGGACTTCTATCATTAGAACATTTTAATTACAAAACAAAATTGTTTACTCCTGTGTACTCTGATGGCCTAATGGCTAAGGGTTTGAACTACCAACCTAAACACAGGTAGTTCTAACCCACCAGCTGTCCAACCGGAGAAAGATTGATAATCTCCTGTACAATTGGACAGGTTTGAATTGGTTATAACTCAAGAGCAATGAGAATTAAAACGGTTGTTTTGGTTTTTGCTATGAGCTCAATCTTTAGAAAGTTACTTAAAAAAATGCAAGCATCCCCATAATAGAACACATAGAATGTCCTTTACTCATTTCAATGTTATTGCCAATTTGTTTTCCTGGGATTTTTTTTTTAAATTTTACATTGGTGGGTATACAATATTCATATACATTGTGTTTCATTTCTACACATTGTTTTTTGTATATTCCCCTATTCACATTTATTTCGTATTATCATTCCCATACATTGTGTCTTATAAATTAATCACCATTGATCCATGCCCACCATTATCCCAGCTTTTCAGGTTCTCACTGGATCTTCCTAATTCTTTCTTCCTCTTGCTCTACCCAACAAACTCTGTGATTTTGAGATTTCCCCCTTCCCACCCTGATTTTTTCGTCCCTTTGAACTTTTATACACATCTTACTAGTAATCCTATTTTTAACAATAGTGGTTTTATGCAGTATTTATCCTCATGAAATTGAGTTAGTTCATTCAGCATAAAGCTCTCTAGCCTCTCCCATGTGGTTGTTTTATTATGTGCTGTTGAATCGCCTGTGACTCATATTATATGTATAATAGTCCTAAATGCTGCTCTATCCCATGCCAATCTTATTGTCCCTGACACACATACCACCATTATCCCAGTCACTGAATTGATCTGTCTCATCGAGGTCTTCCTTTCCTGTGCTGTCCCTCCACCCTTACAAGCATGAGGTCCCGCTCCAAGGATTGGTCCCTCCTTGCAACATATCCAAAGTATGTCAGATGAAGCTTCAGAATTCTTGACTTCAAGGAGCAGCTTGCTTTCACCCCTCCAGGAGAAACCTGTTCATTCACCTGGCAGACCATGGTATATTCAATACTCTTCTCTAGCCAATTACACAAAACTCAAAGGCATCAATTCTCTTTCTATCATCTGTAGTAATTGTCTAGCTTTCTAATGCATAGCAAGTAATTAAAAAGACTGAACTGTCAGTAAGAATGTAAAAGGGTATAATCATTATGGAAGGCATTCTGACATTTCCTAAAAAAAAAAAATGTGAAAATAGAAATACCAACTCATTCAGGATATTTCTCAATTACTTGCTATTTGTGACTACACATATTTCCATATCAGTTAAAACAGATATCCACAGAAACATTACATACTTCAACTTTAAATGTCAGACATCATAACATCTATCCTTTAGGGTGGAGTATTCATTAGTTGAATAGCCAGATCAATTGCTCACTCAAAATATCTGAATAATAAGAGATTGTTGTCATGTACCATTAAGTCACCCGTGACTCATTGTGACCATCTGTACACAACAGCTCTGAAATCTACTCTATCCTGAGCCAATCTCATTAGCATTACCCCAGTTACTACGTCAGTTCATCTTATTCGAGGTCTTCCTTGCCTACTCTGTCCCCCCATTTATAACGTCTTTTTCTAGAGACTGGTCTGTCCTGGCCATATATTCAAAGTATGTGAAATGGAGCTTCAAAATTCTTGCCTTCAAGGAGCAGCCTAGTTTCACCCTCTCGGTGACAGAGGGTGGCCCATGATATGTTCAATACTCTTCTCCAGTAGCACAACTCAAATACATCAGTTCTTCTGTCAACCCTACTATCTGTCCAGGTCTTGATTGTATAGCAAATAATTGTGAAGACTATGTCCTATATTAGGCACAATTTAGCCTATAGACTAACATCGTTTCTCTCTCGCACTTTGGAGAGGTCCCTAACTGTAGCTTTTCCCAGTGTAATAAGTCTTTTGATTTCTTGACTGCTGGCACCAAGAGTGTAAAATTTGGATCTGAGCAAGCTGAAATTGTTGACGATTTCAGTCTTTTTTCTATCTTTCATGGTGCTACCTGGTTGTGAAAATCTTAGTCTTCGTGATGCTTTGCTTCCATCCATAATGAAAGCTACAGTCGTTAGCCTTCTGCTGCAAAAGCTTCAAGCCTTCCTTAGTTTTGGCAAGCGAATTTGTATTGTCTGTATAATGTAGGTTGTTGATGAGCCTTCCTCCGGTCCTGATGCTATATTCCTACACATAAGCTCAGCCTCTCAAATGATCTAGTCCACATATAAATTGAAGAGGTATAAAAATAGGACACATCCCTGACACACTCTTTTTCTGATTTTGAACCATGCAGTGTTTGCTTGCTCTGTTCTGAAGACTGCTTTCTGGTCCAAATATAGTTTTTGTATGAGCATGATCAGATGTTCTGGGATTCCTATTCTTCTCAAAGTTAGCCACAATTAGTTGTGATTCACACAGTTAAATGCCTAAGTTATTAAGTTATACAGATTAAAATCTAAATCACAAGGAAGAAAAACTTAAATATTTCTGTTAATTTTTCTGTTATTGTTAGATGCCATCAAGTTGAGTAAAATTCATAGTGACTCTGTAAACAATTTATCTGAACCTTGCTTGATTTTGGTCATCCACAAGATGTCTAATTATGTTTCAGCCATTTGTTAATGTCACTATTTCAATCTATCATTTTTTTTAATTTTTTTTGGAAAACATAATGGGGGTATAAGGAGGTGAGGGTTGGGGGCAGAATGGTGAGGATGGGCAGGGATGCAGTTGCAGAGCTGCACAATTTGGTTGGTGGGGGGAGCAGTGGAGACCAGATGCTACAGAGGAATGGCAAGCATTTTCCAATGGCAATTAAACCAACTGTGTTATTGATTTGGAAACTGGATGCAGACTCTCCGGCTTCTTCATGCTGAACAGGGGTGTTGATGTGAAGGGGGAAAGGGAGGACACTTTCTCACTTTATTGGTGATCTTGGGTTAAAGCTGCTTGCCTTCTTACTCTGTTAGAAGATATTTTCCTGTCATTTGCTCCCCTCTGGACTGCAAAGTGCTTTCCCAGGTGGATCCAGTGGGGATGAACCCAGAGGCTCCATTCTCCTTTGCTTCCTTAGCTGGCAGTTGTCACTTCCTTTTAGTCACGGGCACTGGGTTCAGGGTCAGGTCTGGAGTAAAACTCACTGTTAAGATTACCTATAGGAAAGGGAGCAAACCTAGAGAGAACAACCTTGTGAGTTACAAATAGAAGGGCTTTGGGGGTGTTACTTTCAGGTTTACTGGGGGAGAGGGTGGCAGAAAGTAGCCTAGATAAAATTCTCTGGATACCCTAGGCATTTTTTCCCCATCTGAGGGTCAGATGATACAATCCGGGGACTGAGGAGCTCACCCTGAGGGCCGTGATGGCTCGCCCCAAGCCGAGGGCCGAAGACAGCCCGCCCGAGCAGAGGGCCATGACGGCTCACCCTAAGCTGAGGGCCGAAGACAGCCCGCCCTGGGCAGAGGGCTGTGACAGCTTGCCCCAAGCCGAGGGCTGAAGACAGCACATCCCGAGCAGGGCAACACCCCCCAGGGGCTGGCTGGTACACTCCTCCTCCAATTGCCCCCACCCCACTATGGTCCCTTCACCTGACCGGGGACTATGTGGCCAAGGACAGCGTCTCTAATTCCAGCACTGCCACTTTTACCCCCCCCCAAGTAGCCATACTATAATTTGAAGTAGGTGTCACTGCCCTCCCCCTTTAAAAATGGCAAAGGGAACCTGAGAGTTGTGAACAGACTCCCCCCAGGTCTAAACAGCTTTTGGCAGAAGCGTTCAACAGATCAAAATATGTGGTGCATTTAGGATGTCAGTCCTCTTGGACATGCTGCCACTGTTAAGTGTCATCAAGTAGACAACTCACAGTGACCTTCAACAATCCATTGTATCGGTGATCATCTTCTCAGGCCTGTCCAAGAAAACCCAAGCCTGCAGGCAACAGGGCACAAGTTCCATCTCCTGCATGGGCGGCTGGGCGGCGCACGTCATCCACTGCGTGGGCGGCCAGCAGAGGCACGTACCATCTCCCGCGTGGACGGTGTGGCCCCCTGCTTCCCCCACCGCCACCATCTTGGCTCCAAGAATTTTCCCCAGAACAAGTCCATTTTGAGGCAAGGAGGTGGCTCTGCTGCACCAGTCTTGGGGAGGCCTGGTGCCTACCATCCATCCTGGGAGAGGGAATCCATAGGTTCCGGCTGTGGGAGCCTCATGGAGCTGTGGTGGTCATGCAACATGGTGCAGGCTTTGCGGGAGGGGGTTGGGAGCTGCGATACTCACCCATTCCTCCTTGGGAATCCTTGAATTCCTGTTGTTGAGCCTCGATCTTCATTGAAGACCAGTCATCAACTGTTTAACTGTTCAATTAACAATAAACGGAGGTCTGTAGAAGGCCATAGTGGCCCTGCTCCAAGTGGTCTGCTGCTCCTGCAGCTCACCACGTTGTCTCTGCCTCCACCGCCATCTTGGATATCCTCAATCTATCATTTTTGAGGATCTTTCTTTCTATATGTGACCCTCCACCTTTCCAAGGATGATATCTTTTTCTAAGACCTTGTCCTACTGACGACATTCAAGTATTGGAGATGACATGTTACTATTCTCTCTTTAAAAAATACTAAACATTTCTTTTTCATTATTGGACATTTTCTACCCCCAACCCACTCCCCTTCCCAGCTCATCCTGCCAGGCACCCCTTTTTTCCAGATTATTCTTAAACACATAATGGCTAATCATATATTCCTTTTGGACAGTTCTGTATTCTAATGCAGTGTTCATTATCTATCCACTCTATTTCTAATTTCCCTTCAATCCCCTCATGTCTATTCTATTATATAACAGTGGTGTTATACAGTATTTGTCATTTTGTTACTGAGATATTTCACTCAGCATGATGCCCTCCAGGCTCCTCCATGTTGTATAGTGTTTATGAGTTCATTGTTTTTCAATACTATGTAATATTCTATTGTGTAAATGTACTGTACTGCAAAAATTATGAAAGAAAATAGAAAATATCTATTCCAAGAGTGTTGTGAGCCAAGCAAGCTATTAATTGTTAACAACCTTAATCTCTTTTCTCTCTGGCATTGTGTTGCTAGTTGGCCCAGTGGTAAGAAATTTTGTCTTCTTGATGTTGAGCTTCAATTGATATTGAACGCTACAGTCCTTGACCATCTGCAGCAAGTGATTCATTTGTTGAGGGTCACTAGGGTTGCTTTAATCTCTTTGCTGTTGCGAATAATACAGCAATAAACATAGGTGTGCATACATATGTTTGAATTTTGGTGTTGGTTTCTTTAGGGTATATTCCCAGTAGTAGAATTGCTGGGTCAAATTATATTTCTATTACCAATTTTTTGAGAAATATCTTGACCACCTTCCATAGTAGCTGTAGCATTTTACATTCCTATCAGTAGTGAATAAGAGTTCCAATCACTCCACAACCTCAGCAGTATTCGCTGTTTCCTGCCCTGTTGAACTTTGCTATTGTTGTTTGGGTTCACTATTTTTAAATTTTTCTGTAGTACATTCCCTTCATTATCAATGGTTTTTAGGAAAGTTTGCTATCAAAAATCTCTCCAAGTAGTAAAATGCAATTATACCAATATCAAAAGACTAAGGAGCAACTGATTCAAGCTATGAGCTTCTCAATTGCTTGCTATGCATTTAAAAGTTGGACAATGACTAATGATGAGAAAAGAATCAATGTCTTTGAGACATCGTTCTGCAGAAGAGTGTTGAATATCTCATGGAATGCCAAAAGGACAAACAAATAAGTCTTGGAGAAAGTACAACCAGGAGATTCTTCAGAGGCAAGGATGCTGAAATGTCATTTTACATACTCTGAGCATAGTGATAGCAGCAGTTAGTCTGGGAAAGAACATTATGCTTGGAAAAGACAAAGGTCAGCCAAGAAGAGGAAGATACAACAAAATGTACTGACACAATGCCTACAACAATGGGCTCAAGTATGTCAGAGATGATGAATATATAGGACAGAGTTCAGATTCATTGTTTAGTTTTTTTGTCCAAATGTTCAGATGTACAGAAAGTAAGTGAAAAGGCTATGGCTAAGATCAGGCTTGCCTTGGTCCTTATGTTGACTTTCTTGTTCATTAGCACTTTGGAGAGGTCCTTAACACTAGATTTTCTTCATGTAACAAGGTTTTTGGTGTGTATTTTTTTATTTGTTGTTGTTGTCCTTTAATTTCTTGGTACTGTTACCTTAGATGTTGACTGTGGATCCAAGTAAGGTGAAATCATTGACAACTTCAATCTTTTTTCTTTCTGCGGCAATGTTGCCAAATGGACCAGTCACAATGGTTTTCCTGTTGTTGTTGTTGTTGTTGTTGTTGTTGTTATGTAATTCATATTGATGGCTATATAGTCTTTGCTCTTTTGCAGTGTTTCAAGTTTTCATCACTTGGAACAAACAATGTTATGTCTTCTGCATAATACAGATGTTGATGAGTTTTTCCCCAATTCTGATACCATATTCTTCTTCATAGAATTCAGATTTGAAAATGATTAGTTCAGCATACAGATTGAATAAGTATGGAGAAGTGATACAACTTTGATACACAACTTTGTTCATTTTAAACAATTCAGTGTTTGCTTTTGCTTTTGATTTTTGGTGTTTTGTTTGGGGTTTGGTTTTTTTTTGTTTGTTTGTTTGTTTTCAGTCTGTTCAGTCGAGGTGAGAGAAAATAATTGATGCCTTTGAGTTGTGGTGTTGAAGGGAGAGTACTGAATAGTCTATGGACTGCCAAAAATCCCAAACAAGTTTGCGTTTGAAAAATTGCAACAAGTGTGCTCCTTAGAGTCAATGTGGCTCATATACTTTGGTCATGTTGTCAAGAGAGGCCAGTCTTTGAAAAAAAAAATATCATGTTAGGAAAGATGGAAGATTAGAGAAAGATTCTCAATAAGAGGGATTAACACAATGACTGTAACAATAGATTTGAGTATATTAAAGATCAAGGAGATACATCAGAATAGGGTAAGGTGCAGATCTATTGTTAGTAGTCTATTAGTTGTAGAAAATTGGATAGCACCTAACAACAACAAAATAGCATATTACATGTTGTATTGAAAATATATTGATTTTGTAGTACAAATTCACCAGCCATTCCATGGGATAAAGATGGGCATTCTCATTCTATAAATATTTAATGTCTTAGAAACCTGTTTGAAAGACCGAGGTGAAGGGGTGTAGTTACCATGTCAGAATAAACACAATTGCAATGAGTTTTCATTAAGGTTGTTTTAAGCCATCTTAAGCCTAATAGGGTTCACAAGCTTCCTAATGCTTTAAATTCAAAATAACACATGTTGTGAGGGAGCTCTGGTGGCGTCAGAAGCTGTGCTGCAATCCTGAAGGTGTGCAGTTCAAATCCATGGATTCTCCAAGGAATAATTATGGGCAATCTCCTCCCTTGTGATTAAGTGTGTTAGAAAACTTGCCAGTGGCACGGCCATGCATTGAGTCTGACTCAATGGCACATAAAAACAACAACAGTGTTCTAAAGATAATTGATCAGTTAGCAAACATGAAAATAAAATATAATATTAATTTTAAGTATTGTTTGACTTTAAGGAAAAAATAGTGGATTTGAGGGGATGAAGGAATAACTCCGCCTTTAGGATTACCCATTTTTATTTAAAAAAATAGAAAATAAAAATAAATATATTCCTTTTGATTTGCTTTCCTAATTATGTTTCAAAGTGGTCTTGTCTTTTGCCTCTTGTGGCCATCACCAAAGCAGGCGGCCAAAATGAATTTCAATCCTTTTTTGACTTGTGACCGAGCAAAAACCGTAAAAGGTATTTAAACACACGCTCTCACATTGGAAGGAAGATTATCTCTTCTCCTCTGTCCAAAGAGCTGGGGCAGAAATAGAACCTGCAGTCCAAGCCCATCCGAAAGGATTATTAGGTTCAGGTTGTATGAAGGCACTCTAAAGGTGAGCAAATTGGCAAAGTAGTCCAGGTTTACAGGAAGAAATAAGCCATCTGCACTGAACCGGTGCAGTGAGAAAAATGCTAAAGGCACAACGGTCCATGTGGACATTCACCCCTGCAAGGTAGTTATCAGTAAGCTAAAACTTGACAAAGGCAGGAAAAAGATCCTCGAATATAAAGCCAAATCTGGACAAAGTGGAAAATAAAAGGGCAAATATAAAGAAGAAACAATTACAAAGATGCAGGAGTAAAATATTATTATACATGACTTCATTAAAAACTGAAAATGAAAAAAAAAAGTGATCTTGTCTAGTAAAGTTGCTTTGTAAAAAAAAAAAACCCAACAAAACCATAAAACCTTCACCTATTTTAATACTGCTCCTTATTTAAATGCTAGTACTAGTGGGAAGGAAAAAAAGAAAATTGTATTCATGGAGACATTTAACCTTCAAAAAGATTATCAGGTGGATTGTGGTAAACTATGAGACAAAGCCTCATAAACTTAACTGACTCAAATTTATTGAAAATGATTTTTATATAGTCTCATTATATATTATTTTGATGTTATATAAAAAGATTAACTGTTATAACAGATAAAACATGAATATATACTTTAAACAACTATAAAGCAAACTGATTTACAAATCAGAAACAGATGTTTATGTAAAACAAGTAAAATTCAAATGAATAAGCTTTATGTTATAGATTTGTTTTGCTATAAAATTTTTCAACTTTTAATTTAAAGCTAAAAAATATTAAATTTAGGTATAGATTTATTCTAATTCTCCATTTTTACCTTAGTAAACTTAAAGAAAAAGAAAAATCCTATTAAATATACTGTGCAAAATATCATTAATAGCTTAAGAATGTAGTCACCAATTTTAAATAATAAAAATTTATAAAAACTTACTGTGAATAGAACTCAAAAGCTAGTTTAAATACGATGTCTTCAAAATTGTCTCACCAAAAGTTGATTTGGCTTTATTGCTTTGCAAAAATTTCTAGTAAATGGATATATAGTTATTCATTTTAAAAAGATACAATTCTTATTGACAAAATTTTTTGCAATTAGTATAAAAATTAAATCGACACATTTGCTAACAAAATAAACACAGCAGTCACTTTAATAAAAAGACTAATTTGAATTTGATGGAATTCTTTGCGTGGATGTTAGTGTGTGTGTGTGTGTGTGTGTGTGTGTGTGTGTGTGTATTGAAGGCTGCAATTCTTGTCCTTCTTCAGCAAGCTGAACATCAAGAATGCGAAATCCTCACCTTTGTATCTACAGGCAACACCACAATAGATGAAGAAAACACTGAAGTTGTCAAAGAGTTAATTTTACTGGATCCATAATTAACATCCAAGTAGCACAAGTCATGACATCAAAACATGCATTTCATTGGACATGTTTTTATTTTAAGGATCTCTTTAAAGTTCTAAAAAGCAAGGATATCTATTTAAGGAATAAAGTAGTACTGATCTAAGCTGGGATGTTTTCCATTGCTTTATACGCATGCAACAATAAACAATACATAAAATAAAACACTAAGAAACTGGTTCCTTTGTAGTATTATGATTGCATAATAAATATTGAAATATACCATAGATTCCAAGCATAGGTTTCGCATTAACACAATCAAATGTTCTGGGATTCCCATTCTTCTCACAGTCAGCCACAGCTTGTTATGGTCCACACAGTCAAAAGCCTTTGCATAGTCAATGAAGCACAGATAGACATTCTTCTGGTATTCTTTGCTTTCTGCCAAGATCCATCTAAAATTAGCTATAATAACCCTAGTACCACGACCTCTTCTTAATCCAGCCTGCACATCTGGCAGTTCTCTGTTGACATATTGCTCCAAACGTTGGATAATTTTCAACAGAATCTTGCTTGCATGTGATATTAATGATATTGTTTGATAATTCCCACACTCTGTTGGGTCACCTTTCTTCAGAATGAGAACAAATATCGATCTTTTCCAGTCAATTGGCCAGCTGACTGTCCTCCAGATTTCTAGGCACAACTTAGTGAGTACATCCAGGGCAGTATCTGTTTGTTGAAATGTGTCAATTGGTATGCCATCAACTCCTGGAGCCTTGGTTTTTGCCAATTCCTTCAGAGCAATTTGAACTTCTCCTTCATCACCATAGGCTCTTGCTCATATGTTATTTCATTAAATTCTTCTGTGTCATCCAATTCCTTCTGGACCAAGAGACAGTCATCAGAACAGAGCAAGGAGACACTACATGGTTCAAAATCAAGAAGAAGGTCCATCAGGGATGTATTTTGGCTCCATACCTTTTCAATCTATATGCAGAACAGTTCATCCAAGACACTGGGCTATAAAAAGAGGAATGTGGCATCAGGATTGGTGGAAGAGCCATCAAGAACCTGCGTTATGCAGATGACACAACCCTGCTTGCTGAAACTGAGGAGGACCTGAAGCGCTTGCTACAGAATGTCAAGAATTGCAGCCTCCAATATGGATTGAAGCTCAACATCAAGAAGACAAAGATTCTTACCACTGGGCCAATTGGCAGCAACAGGATGGATGGTGAAGAGATTGAGATAGTTAACAGTTTTAGTTTACTTGGCTCCACAATCAACACTCTTAGTAACAGCAGCCAGGAATTCAAGAGACAAACTGCATTGAGAAAGTCAGCTGTGAGGGACCTCTCAAGAGTACTGAAGAGCAACGACGACAGGCTGGAGGCTAAGGTGAGCCTGATCTGGGCTATAGTCTTCGCAATTACGTGCTATGCATGAGAGAGTTGGACAGTGAATAGGGATGATAGAAAAAGAAGTGATACCTTTGACCTGTGGTGCTGGAGAAGAGTATTGAATATACCATGGACTGGTAGGAGAACAAACAGGTTTGTCCTGGAGAATGTGAAGCTGGAATGCTCGTTGGAGTCAAGGATTCTGAAGCTTCATCTGACATACTTTGGGCATGTTGCAAGGAGGGACTCATCCTTGGAGAGGGATATCATGTTTGACAGAGTGGAGGGGCAGCACAGGAGAGGAAGACCTTCGATGAGATGGATTGATTCTGTGACTGGAGTGGTGGGAATAAGTGCATTTGAGATGGCTAAGTTGGCACAGAATAATACAGAGTTTAGAGCTATTGTACATAGGGTTGCTATGAGTCGCACACAACTCAACGGCACATAATAACAACAACAACAACCATAGACTACTCAAAGATCAAATATGGGTTAATAATAATAATAGCTGGAAGGAGTATACAGAGTCATTGTACTAAAAACAATTGGCTGAAACAGAAGAATTTCAAGAAACAACATATGAGCATGAAGCACAGGCTGCTTTGAAGTGCTTGGCAAAAAATAAAGCCCCAGGAATTGATGGAACTTCAATTGACGTATTTCAGGAAACAGATGCTGCCCTGCACATACTCACCAAGTTGTGCCAAGAAATCTGGAGGACAGCTATTTGGCCAAATAACTGGAAAAGATCCATATTTATTCCCATTTCAAAAACAGGTGACCGAATAGAGTGTGGAAATTATCAAACAATATCACTAATACCACACACTAGCAAAATCCTGCTGATTATCCAGAAAAGATTTGAACAGTACATTGATAGAGAACTACCAGAAATGCAGGCTGAATTTAGAAGAGGTCATGGCACTAAGGACACTAATTCCAATGTCAGATGGATCTTGGCAAAAAAACAGAGTACCAGAAGAATGTCTATGTGTGTTTCATTGACTATTCAAAGGCATTTGATTGTGTTAATCACAATAAATTGTGGCTAACCGTGAGGAAAATGGGAATCTCAGAACACTTGATCGTGCTTATAAGAAAACTTTACTTGGACCACGAAGCAGTCCTCAGAACAGAGCAAGGAAACCCTGCATGGTTCAAGATCAGGTAGAGTGCATCAGGAATGCATCCCGTCCCCATACCTTTTCAATCTGTATGCAGAACAGATCATGCGGGAAGCAGGGCTTTATGAGGAGCAGGTTGGCATCAGGATTGTAGGAAGTCTCTTTAATAACCTACAATGTGCAGATGACACAACCTTGCTTGCTCAAACTGAGGAGGACTTGAAGCACTTGCTGCAAAAGGTCAAGGACTGTAGTCTTCAATATGGATTAAAGCTCAACATCAAGAAGACAAAGATTCTTACCACTGGGCCAATTGGTAGTATCATATTAGATGGAGAAGAGGTTGAGGTTGTTAATAATTACAGTTGGCTCAGATCCACAATCAACACTCTTAACACCAGAAGTTAGGAAATTAAAAAATGAATTGCATTGGGAAAATCTGCTGTCATGGACCTCTCCAGAGTGCTAAAGAGCAACAATGTCAGTCTAGATACAAAGGTGCGCCTAATTCAGTCCATGGTCTTCTCAATTACTTGTTATGCTTCAGAAAGTTGGAAAATGACTAAGGATGACAGAAGAATAGATGCCTTCAAATTGTGGTGCTGGAGAAGAGTCTTGAACTGAGTCATGGACTGCCAAGAAAACAATTGGTCTGTCTTGGAAAGAATGAAGTCAAGTCTTTCCTTGGAGGCTAGGATTTTGAAGCTCTTCCTCACTTACTTCAGGTGCATGGCAAGGAGAAGTGGTCCTTGGAGAAGGACACCATGCTTGGAAGGATGAATGGACAGCGAAGGAGAGGGAGACCCAGGATGAGATGGATTGATACAGCAACTGGGGCAATGGAGGTTGATGTTTTGGAATTAGTGAGATTGGATCAGGACAGGAAAGGGTTCAGAGCTGCTGTACATAGGGTGGCTATATATCTTAAGCAACTCAATGTCATATTGAACAATAACATACTATGACAAGTTTGGAAGCAGAAGAGGCATCCACTTCCTAAATACCATCCTTCCAGAAACGCTATGAACTTTGATAGATGTCAATAGTTGTAGAGGGGCTTCAAGCCTTTTGTTCATAGGGTCATTGTGAGTCATGATCTACTTGAAGGCAATCAAAAACAACAACAACATAATAATATGGATTCTTTTAGATGTAATGATATAATGTGGCAATTATATAATACCTTCCATAATCTGCTTGAGATAATCTGTAAAAAAGATAGAGAAAGGCATTCAACCTCTTCCACTATATCACAGTCCTGATGCAGTTATCAAGGTGTTTATTCTGATACGGCTTCAAAGTTAAGCTTCATTGTCCTTGAGTTGGTTCATTGCCAACTTAGTTGGGTTTCTGAGGTGTAAATAGCAAAGGGAAGAGAATACTTATGTTTTTTTCCAAGAAGCTGCTACTGGGTTTGAACAGCTGGGAATTTCACTACCAGTGTTCCTTTAATACCTTTAAACTTACAAGAAATAAAAGGATTAAAAAAAAAAGGAGTAGAAATGGAGACACCTCAATATCACCAAGAAAGAAGGACTAGGAGAAATGAAAGTCCAATGGGCTCAGTTCTCTACACTTGGGAATCTTCTTGACATAGTGGAAGATTAATGGCAATACCTGTGGAAGTCTCCAAAGAATGCTGGGCCCACAGATATTGAAGAGTTAGAAGGACTCTCTTCCAGAGATAACTAAAGAGAAATCCTTCCTCTGGAACTGGCAAACTTAATTCAGACCTCCTAGTTCCTACAATATGAGAGAATACATGACAAAACTATCTTTTCTGTGAAGGCTTTTATACAACAGGACTAGATGACAGTCAGTTTAGTGCTGAACACATTCTCCACTGAACTATATGCAGACATCATTAGTCATGAGAGAAATGATACCATACATTGAATGTTTAAAAAGTAATGTATGCATTAAACACCATCCGCATACAATAAGTGTGAGAAGAACATGATTTGTTAACAGTTTTTGTTTCTTATCCTCTATCACCAATAGCCTAAGTGCCAGAACATGATTCTCTGTTTTTCCTTTGTAACGTTAATTTATTTGCCTACTGTATTGCCTACTAGATGAGGAAATTTGGGAAATAAGAAATATGAGTTCAAAATATAAAATATAAAAATAAAAGGATTAAAACTTAGCTGTAATTATAATATCTTGGCATGATTAAGTTTAGTAGCCAAGAGTTAAGTTTAATTTCCATAATTTTATGGATAAAAGTCATTAAAAAGAAATTATTTCCTACTGTTATTAAATTAACTACAATTATGCCTATAATACAAATTAATCCAACTCATTTTGCATGATTTGTATGCTACTTGTCTAGGAAGCATAATGTGTGTTGCCTTTACATTTTGTTAGCAATGTTGACCTATGGAAGGAGGAAGGTTCAAACAAAACCCAAAAATAACTTCGTACATGCTCTAGGGAATTAAGAAAGTAAAGTGAGCCCACATACATAATCTAGGGAAATTTGGAAAGTAAGGAAACTTACTTATGTTTATTCACACACACTAGCATATACTTACTGACATACACCTAGCTTAGCATTTGTTAAAATATAAATAGATTTACAAGGAACATCAAAGGTCTGATATTAAAAGGGCATACCATTTTAACATCTAAAGGATACTGCTTTAGAAACTCAGATGACAAACACAAATTTATTTCCATTGAGTTGAAACCAATCCATAATTGACTAGCAGATTTTCAGAGGCTATAAATTACAGAGGAAGAAATTGTTCTTTTTCTGTGGAGCTGCTGGTGGATTGGAACTACATGTCTTTGACAGTACAACCCTTTCCCATGACCAGCTGTTTTTCAGGGGGAAAAGAAAACAAACCAAAAAACAAGACTAGAGCAATTTAGTCATGTACTGTGCATTCAAGGAGGTACCAGACTGAGTAGTGACTTATGATAAGAATTAAAAGGTGTATCATTCAAAATCAGAGGAAAAGAGATATACCTATGTGTTAACAAACCACCAGGAGTCTTAACCCTCACCTCCCAGGCTCCCTTGCACCTGACTTCATCTTGAAATTATGTAGAATCACAGGGAAAGCAGGAGAGTTTCAGCCATCTACTGAAGCTATGTAAACACCACATTTCCTTTAACTTCTTCACTCCTGACAGACACCCTTCCCCATGAGAAATAGATGTAGAAAAGCCCTAAGCATTTGTTGTTCTTGGAGGCATGCTTACACTTTTCGTTGGCACTGAATTATTTTCCTCCTACAAGATTTTCGTATTCTCTAATAGATCTATACCTTCTTATTTTATAATAAATCTTTAACTTACTTTCTGTAAAGTGGTCTGGGCTTATAGTTAATATTTAGACCCACTATCTGGCAAGTAGGTGTTCAGCAACTTGAAATAAGCTGATTCCTCAAAAGCACAGATTGCAGACAGTACTAGTAACTTCATGGGCATACTAGATATTTACTAAAGAAATTATTCTTTTTATACAATCAATCGTGTGCATTTTGAAAACAAACAAACAAAATAAATGCTCTATGTGACCAGAAGAAAATGAAGCTCACAGTATGCATGGAATTTTTTTCTCTATAGTTTATGCTGATATTGAAGCTCGCATAGGTATGATGGCAATGGCCTGGGCAACACTGTGTTTACTGAGGAGGTGAATATTAAGAACAGAAAAGAAAAAGGACTGATTTTGTGGATATTTGTAACAAATTTTATGTAGCATTGTTTGGAACTTTTTATTTCAAAACCAATCAAAATCTGGGGAAAAGTTAGCACCACTGTCTGATTTATGTTTACTTTTTACAGTGATTAGGGATGATAGAAAGAGAATTGATTTGAGCGGTGGTGCTGGAGAAGAGTGTTGATTATACCATGGAATGCCAGGAAAGCAAACAGGTTCAACCTACAGAAGGTGAAGCCAGCCTTCTCCTCAAAGGCAAGGATTCTGAAGCTTTGTCTGACCTACTCTGAGCATGTTGCTAGGAGGGATGGCCCCTGGAGAGGGACAACATGCTTGAAAGAGTGGAGAGATGGAGAAAGAGAGGGAGAATGTCTATGAGATGAATTGACACAATGACTGGGGTAATGACGGTAGGTGTGTCAGAGACAGTGAAGTTGGCACAGTATAGAGCAGGTTTCAGGGCTGTTGTACATAGGGTCGCTATGAGTCGCAAGCGACTTGACAGCACATAGCAACAAAAACAATAACATAAACAGCAGTACTAATACCATGAAAATGTGTCAATTTATAAGAAAAAACCCACTAAATATTAGCAGCCTAAGGACTAATTAATGTAGCACATTAGCATGTAAGAAATATGAGTATAAATGATCCATTTATTAAGTATAAAGATTATCCATTTCATGGAGTTGAGTACTTATGTTCTGTATCTTTTAGGCTTGTTTCTATGAATAAGTTGAAAATAACATTTTTTTTTTTATAATTTGAGTGGAAATACAGGAAGATTTCCCCCCGCATCATTTTACCACTAATATAAAAGGTAGAAAGAATGAACTCTGTGTATACTAAAGTATGGTGGGGAAGAGGAGAAATGAAATTTTCAAAGATATACATATGTCTTATGTATTTTTTTTTCTCTAGAAAATCTATAAGGAGCTGCTACAATCTCAAGTTTCTAGATAATGAAAATTATGCTCAAAGTAGTACAGTAAAATCCTCTAGATTGTTGTTGTTGATTGCCGTTGAGTAAAGCACAACTCATAGCAACCATACGAACAAAAGACCTGAAGCCTTTTTATAACTATTGTTGTTCCTCAAAGTTCATTGAGTTTCTAGAGGCATGTTGTTTAAGAAGTGGATGCCACTCCTGCTTCCAAATCTTCTAGATTAGAGTTGGTTAATGGGACATCTAGATGATCAACTCAAGCATACCTAACTTTGGTAATATATAACGGGTGGCTCTTTGGAGGCAAGGATTCTGAGGCTCCGTCTAACATGCTTTGGACATGTTGTAAGGAGGTATAGGTCCTTGGAGAAGGACATCATGCTGGGGAGGGTGGAGGGACAGTGCAGGAGGGGAAGGCCCTCTATGAGGTGGATTGATTTGGTGACTGGGATAATCGGGATGGGAGTGTCAGAGACAGTGCGATTGGCAGAAGACAGAACAGAGTTTAGGACTATTGTACATAGGGTCGCTATGAGTTGCAAGTGACTCGACGGCACATAACAACAACAACAACAACAACAACCCATTCAACTCAATGTTAACCCAAGTTCTTTGATAATGTATAACCCATTCAATGAAAATTTTGTCAGAAATAAGTTTCCAAGAATTTTGTGGTTGTGTATTTTAATTTTCTAAAGGAAATTGGTCTTGATTACCACTGACCAAGTGCATTCTTATATAATGCTATTCAAATCCTCAAAGCTAGTAAGTGGCAAAACAAATATAAAAGGTCATTGAAGCTAAAAAGGCATAACTATTGTTTCACATATTTTATTCTGATTAACTGATAGGGTAGAAAAATGAGCATGCGTGTATTTACTGAATGGTCAATCTTGGAGGAGGCATACAAGATTTATACACACTCAATTCAATGTCAGGGAGTCAAAATCAATTCATAGCTGAACTTCTAGCAGGATTGTAAATCACAAGAAAGAAGATAGCCTATCTTTCTCTTACAGAACCTTGGGTAGACTCTGCTGCTTGTCTGTGGGGTAATCAACTCCCTATCACTAACTCACCAGAACTCCCTCTGGATAAACCAAATGAAACCAAGTTATAGAAGTTAACTTTTAGAAGCACTGAACGCAGAAATGTTTACTAGAAGTTAACCCTGGAGAACGACATTTCAAGAGAAGGAAGTGAAAAGAAGGCAATGTTTTAAAATCAACATTTTATAGTCATCAATGAGGCATTAGCTATGTTATGTTTTAATTTGGTTTAATGGTCGCTGAAACACTGTTTTGATTGTTTAAGTCTGAACGAATACAAGTGGGTTTTTTTATATAATAGAAAGATTTCATAAAAATCTGTTTATGAAAAATATTATCCTAATCTGTAGTCTAACCCTAGTTGTTTAAGAGACATACATAAAGATAATTGGTCTAATGTTTGTTCACGTTTGTCAGTTGCTAACAGTAATTATAGTGTTGCTGCTTTGTAATAATTTGTTGATATAATTTGTGGAATAAATACACAGGAGGTACTCAGTAGGAGAGCCAAGAGATTATTTAAGCATGTCTATGAGCTGCTCCTGAGTCCCCTGTTACTACTTCATGTGTGTGTGCACAGGTTTGGTGGGGGAGGAGCTTTTGGTGCTCAAGAGAATTCAGTATGAACCCTTGGATATCATATAAAAGAAAGAAGTTTAGGTGGACATTGAAAAAGAAAAAAAAAATGAAAGAAGTTTAGTTTCATTTAAAAGTAAAGTAGCTGATAACTATATTTTGTGATCTCAATTGCTCTTTCAAAAGTTATGAGGTAATATGTTGTGAAGATCTTTATTTTCATTTTACAATGCAGATGAAAGTCTAAAATTAAAAGAAAACCCAAATTTATAGAGAAAATATTTTTTACTTTTTTCTTATATTTAACTTTTAAAAAAAAAATGACCAAAGAACTTTAATGTAACGTAGAGTGCTTTCTTTCCATCCTGAAATACTTTTACATAGCATGGTTTTAGACCCCACGTGTATAAAACATCTTGTTTGAACTTGATTAAGGAAAAACAGATGGTCACATAACTTTTGAAGCTCAATCATTTCTTAATATAGTTCTAGTCAGAAACACTGAACCAAAAACTGTCTTATATTTTGCTGAGATGTTAAAAGTTATTTCAAGAATTCTTTTTTTCCTATTGAATTATGCTTATACTTAATTAAATCTACATAATTCAGCTGATTTCCATCATTATAAAGTATTGTTATAGTCATGCAGAGGATAAATAGATTTGATTCTATCAGGAAGAATGAGCAAAAGCTTAACATTCCTGATTCATAAAAAAAGAACTTCCTTTAGTGAAGATGAAAAAGCAAGCTGCAAAAAAATAGTTGTCTTTCCTTTTCTTCAAGATCATGCTCAGGTAACCAGGCTTTAGCTAATCTTCCATAA
Source organism: Elephantulus edwardii (assembly GCF_000299155.1). Taxonomy (NCBI): domain Eukaryota; kingdom Metazoa; phylum Chordata; class Mammalia; order Macroscelidea; family Macroscelididae; genus Elephantulus; species Elephantulus edwardii. Next base: position 8,558,796 of record NW_006399835.1, on the reverse strand, counting down.
AGTATATCATATCAAATTATAATTATCCATTTCTCTCTAATACATATCTTGTACATTTTCTCTCTGCTCCATTTTCCTCTCTATGTTCTAAATCCTCACGCTGTTGTTGCTGTTGTCATGTGCCATCAGGATCTAGTTAACTATGCCTGATAGTGACCCTATGATCAAAGGTTCTGAACCTTGCCCTTTTCTGAGTCAATGTCCCTGTCTCTGACACACCTGACCCCATTGTCACAGTCACTGTGTCAATCCATCTCATCCAGGGCATTGTTCTCTTGTGCTGACCTTATCCCCTTCCAAGCATGATGGCTTTCTCTAAGGACTGGTTTCCTCCTGACAGTATGAACAAAATATGTGAGATACAATTTCAAGATCCTTACCTACAACGAGAAACCTGGTTTTACTTTCTCTGGGACAGACCTGTTCTATTGGCATTCCCTGGAATATACAATACTTTCCTCCAACATCACCATTTAAAGACATTGATTATTCTTTTGGCATCCTTAATCATTCATTGTTAAGCTCTTAAGAAGCAATTGAAGAAGATCATGGATTGGATCCAGGTCACTTTAGTCTTTCAACTAACATCCTTACTGTTTAGCAATCTGGAGAGGTCCTTGAGAGTAGATTTTCCCAATGCAATTTGTCTTTTGATTTCTTGATTACTAGTACCAAGGGTTTTGATTATAGATCCAAGTAAGTTGAAATGATTAACAACTTTGATCTTTTCTCTACCTGTCCTGATGCTGCCTACTAGCTTAGTGGTTAAAATATTTGTTTTCTCAATTGTTGAGATGCAAACCATATTGAAGACTGCAATCCTTGATCTTCTGCAGCAGTACTTCAAGTCCTCCATAGTTTCAGAGAAACAAGATTGTATCATCTTGCCCTTCCTGTGCGTAACACACGCTGTTGATGAATCTTCATCCAGTCCTGTGCCACATTGTTCTTCATAAAGCTCAGGCTCTTTAAAGACGTATTGCACATACTGATTGAAAGAATTTGGAGAAAGGATACATCTCTGACATACTCTTTTTGTGATTTTGAACCATTGCTCTTTTAAGACAATAGCTTCTTGGTATAACCATGGGTGTAAAGTGGGCACAATCAAGTGTTCTTGGATTCACATTCTTCACAATGTTAGCAAAAAATTTTTGTGATTCACAAAGTCAAATGCATGCTTACTACATATTTCCCAGTCATTAGAGGGAAATTTTATTTTACTCACATCTTTCCCTATCTTGAACTCAGACTCATCTGATTTTATAACTGGTATCTTGAGTTATTATTTTTTTTCTCTCTTTCTCCTTTCTACTCCATAATGTTAAAACTCCTCTGTTCCTGTGAACTATTTCCTCAAAAACTATTCCCTCACTAACTTTTTTTATTATGGTTAATTAGTCATTCAATGCTGGTGAGGATATGGAGAAACTGGAACCCTTATTTGCTGTTGGTGGGAGTGTAAAATAGTGCAACCAGTATGGAAGGAGGCTGTATTGGTGCTTTCTCAAAAAGTTGCAAACAGAAATACTATTTGACCCAGCAATTCCACTACTGAGAATATACCCTAAAGAAACTAGAACTGCCACCCAAGCAGATATATGCACACCCATGTTTATTGTGGCTTTGTTCCCAATATCAAAGATTTTGAAACAATCTAAGTGTGCATCAACAAATGAATGGATAGAGAAGCTGTGGTATATTCATGCAATGGAATACTATGCTTCCTTGAAAAACAAAGAACTCATGAAATATTATACATAATGGATGACCCTGGGCGACATTATGCTGAATGAAATATCTCAGTCACAAAAGGACAAATATTGCATAGTGCCACTGGTGTAAAACGGGACTGACATCGGGGTTAAGGGGAGACTGTGAGAGAGGGACTAAATAATGTATACTGCACTGAAAAAAAAAAGAATTGAAAAGCATCAATAATAATCATAATTTAATGATTGCCTGAAGAAATAGAAAATAAATATCTCAATGTAAGTCCATATATAAACACATAGCAATGAACAGAAAAATTCCGAACTTGTAAAGGATTTTATTTCACTTGAATATATAATAAACACCCATGGAAGCAGAAGCTGAGAAGTCAAAGTATTTCATTGGAAAAGTCTACTGCCATTTAAAAATGCTAAAGAACAGAGATGGCAATTCAAAGATTAAGTTGCCCAGATCATGGTACTTTCAACTGCTTCATCTGCTTGAGAAAGTTAGGCAATGAATAAGACAGACCTAAGAACAATTGTTCCCTTTAAATTATGGTGTTTGCAAAGAATACTGAATATATAGCGGGACTAATAGGACAACAAATTAATCTATCTTGGAAGAAGTATTTTAGTGTTCCTTAGAAGCAAGGATGATGAGGCTCCTCACATAAATTTGGTATGTTATCAGGAGGCTCAGTCTCTGAATGGTGGAAAAGTAGAGCATTTGCACAAAAGTGGAAGAAATTCAAGGAAAATGTTAGCGCAATGATTGCATCAGTAGGTTTTAGCCAAGCAGAGACTGAAAATGATGCAGGATTGAGTAGGCTTTCATTTTATTGTAAGAAGAGTTTCTATGAGTTGTAACTTATTTGACAACTGTTGCTTTTGCTGCTGTTACTAGGTGTGTGTCATCAAATAGACTGATTCGTAGTAACCCTCTGTACAGTAGATCTAAACCTTGCACGATCCTGTGGCATCCTCACAATCCCTGATATGCTCAAGCTCATAGTTGCAGTCCCTATTTTAATTCATCTCCCTTAAGGTGTTCTCCTTCTCTGATCTTACATTTTTTCCAACATGATGTCCTGTTCCAGTAGCTGAAACCTCTTTGTTAGGTTGTTAGATGCTTTTAAGTTGGGTACAACTTATAGCAAACTTATGGACAACAGCTCTTAACTGTATCCTGCTCTATGACCTCCTCATCATTTCTGACACACTTGTGAGAAACAGGTAGGTGTAATTACTTAGTTGATGTTTATGATCATTTGTCAACTGATATAGGGGCAAAGACAGTCTATAAAGCTGTAACTGGTTCAGTAGTGAAAATAGAGAAAAAGAAGTAAAAATATTAACCCCTTTTATCACCTGGACAATTGGCAGCAACATAATTAGTGGAGGAGAGATTGAGATTGTTACCAATTTCTGCTTGCTTGGATCCACAATCAACATTCTTGGCATCATTAGTCAGGATATCAAAATATGAGTTACACTGGAAAAGTCAGCTGGTTGGGACCTCTCAAGAATGCTGAAGAGTAACAACATCTGGAGACTACGGTGTGCGTAATCTAGACCATGATCTTCTCATTTATTTGTTATGCATCACTAGAAAATGCCAAATGCTAGGCTAGCACCACAGTTATGAGGCAATTATGGATCCAAGGTCACTCAGAATATAAAATTTTTCAAAATTAGTCACTGTTTAAATTAGTTGCATATGAACGATATGAGAGTTTGTACTACATTTTGAAAGCAAATAGTGTTTATTTTCTCTACATAATTTTTTTAGTGTGATCTAATGACACATTTATTCACCAACTGTACTCACCAGTATAGGGAAAAAGGAAAAAAGAAATTGATACTCATGGAGAATTAAACTAAAATGCATTGTCCTATATTTTATTACAACTAAGCATTATATTTATCAAAGTTAGAAAAGTTTACATGCTCAGAGAAAGGAAAAGTAATTTTCTAAACAGTACTTATGTAAAGCCTAATGCTTATGTCATTTAAAGCCCAATAAGTATTGAACAGATTAAACGATTACCTAGTTAAGTGTTGAATTACAGCTTGTGTTTAATTGTTCTTATTGTTACCTGTCATCTAGTCAACTCATCTAGACCCTATGAATAGTACCTCTGAACCAATCACACCTCTGACCGTCTCTGACACAGTTGCCCCTATAACCCCAATGACCATGTCAATCTAACTCATTAAGAGTTGTTTTATCCTGTGCTGACCTTTTATGCTTCCAAACATGATGTCCTTCTGCAAGGACTGGTACTTTTTGGCAGCCTGCTCCCAGTCTGTGAGACAGACTTCAAAATCCTTTCCTCTAAGGAGTAACTCTGGATTCACCCTCCAGGACAGAACTATTTATTCTCTTGACAATCCATTCAATAATTTTCTCCAGCATCACAATTCAAAGGCACTGATTTGTTGGTCATCCTTAGTTATGGTCCAGTTCTTTGATGAATAGCAAGTAAATATCATGGTCTGGATAAGGCACACCTTCGTCTCTAGACCGACATAATTTGTCTTCAGCCCCCTGGAAAGGCCCTTGACTGCAGACTTTCTCAATACAACACGTATTTTGATTTTCTGACTGCTAGTGCTAAGAGAGTTATATGACTTCCAATACTTGCAAGTTGATTTAGCCCAAGGTGTTGACTTTTCCTATTTTTCTTACCTGTTATTCCAAACCAACCACTTAAATGCATAAAAATACCAAAACATCAATAATCTCATGGGTTTGGTGATTTTCATTTTGATACACTATATTCTGAGCATTTCTTTTTATTTATAAATTCAAAAGAAAAACAAAGCATATCTCAGGTAAACAGAAATGTTCCATAAACTTTAATAATCACATAGAATTCAGAAACTATAAAATCTTGGAGGCCTTTTTTGCCTCCCTACTATATACAGGACTCTGCATTGACCTCCTGAATTTTTTTCTAATTAAATTATTCAGAGACACTGCAGTGACTGTAATGAATATATATTGAATGAAGAAATAGTCATTTAGTGTTGGAAAGATCACTACATTATATGGAAGCTCAGTAACGTTTGAAATAAATAAAAATTTTAGTTTATTTATAGGAAATCTTGATGCTGAGCTTAAATCACTGTTTTAAAATTTCTGCTCTCTGATTTTAGCGTTAAAAATATTTTCTGAGAGGCATTTCCATCTTTGTTATGGCTTACCTATGTTTTTTCATTGTCTGTACATTTGCCATATTTCATTATTGCATTATTTAGTGTAAAGGATCATCAAAATTGGCCTCAGAAATAAAAACTCTCATTGGATCACTGTCCAGGGTTAGGAGCTCTGGTAGTTTAGGACCTAACAGGTCAGGTGCCAACAGGAAAGTCAGTGGTTTAAATTTATCAGCTGTTCAGCAGGAGAAAAATGGGCAGTGTCCTCCAATAAAACCTTGGAAACTATTAGAAAGTTGACATAAATCAGAGGTTCAGTATGATATGGACTCTACGAAAGTGAGTTTTTGAGTATATTATTTGTTGGGCTCCTCCCTGGAAAATGTGAAGTCTTGGGTTGATGGTTTGAGTTCACCAGCTGACACATAAAGTTGTATTTCTTTGAACTGGGACAAACTTATGGCTGACCCACTCTGCAGTGGGTTTTCAGAAGCAGTAACTTTCATGAGAGTAGATTGTTCGTCTTTTTCTCACAGAGAAGCTGGTAGGTTCAAACCTCATGCCCTTTAGTTGAAAGAGCAATTACTTCTTACTTGGTTAGCAGAGCTCAGCAAAGATGAGCAATCTTTTCCTGTTAAGATTTATATCCCTGGAAACATAATAGAGGGTTGGGATTATTTGGAAGCAAGTGGGCAGTGGGTTTGATTTTTTATTAGATTTGTAGAGTATAAATCACACTTGTTATAATAGATAACAATTGAAGTTGAGATTAAAATAAAATGGAGAGCTTTATTGAAGGTAAGGAAAGTTTGAGCTAAATAAAGATTGACTTCCACAAAATGAAAGCCAACAATTTAAAGGAGTGGCATCCAGTTCCTAAACAACATGCCCTGAAAACTGTATGAGCTTTGATAAATAACTATAGTTGTAGTAGGGCTTTGAGCCTTTTGTTCATAGGGTTTCTATGAGTTGTGCTTGACTCAAAGGTAATCAACAACAACAACAACAAACTTACACTGCCATTTTATAACGGAAGTAAAAAAGAACTAGAAATATATTCTTTGATAATCATTTACAAATTTATATAATTTCAAGGTAGGATTTTTGTGGGTGCACTTCAAATGCTAGACTTCCTGCTGGGTTGCAGGAAAGGAGAGGTTCTAGGGTAATTTTATCAGAATTAGAAACAGCCTGCTATAATAGAAATTTTCCCATATATATTTGCTCACAAGATTCAGATAAGGGTAAGCAATTAGTTCTACTCTCAGAAGCATAACTTTTTATACCCTTAAATTGGTCAGGAGCTATGGTAGTTCAATCCAAAGGAAGTTTCACTGCCAATCCAGGAGAGTCATTTTTCCAGCAGTTTTAATCTAGCAGAGACTCTAAAGAAGAAAAATGGTCATTCTCTTTCATTGTAATTTACAGCCTTAGAAATTCAATGGAAGTCAGCTATGAGTAAATTGTGACTCCATACCTGTGAGCTTGAATATTATCATAAAAAAATGCCTTTTTTAACTACATAATTAAGTTTGAATAGAAATACTTCAATTTTAATTCCCTCATGTACTTACCAAGAAACTTAAGTGGATGTAAAAAGAGTGAGAACTGTGTGGGAATGACCATATGGGACCGTTACCAACTCCACAAAGGGGAACTGTCCCCATCAACAACATCAAAAACACAAAACCATTTCCCATGAGGTCAGACATGTCTCTCATGTTCTTATAACTCTTTGTAGTAATCTCAACACCAATCTTGCTGCTCCACTAGATCTTAAACCCAATGTAATAGCTGACAAACCACACAGAACTAAAGAGAATTAAAAAGGGCTATAAAACAGGTTGGTAGCAGAATATAATCACTTAGTCAAAACAGCTCCTAAAATGTGTTTCACAGGCACCTCAGCCTTGAACTTCACAGCTTTAGGCCAATTTTACAAAGGTTAGTACTACCAATTATGGCACCTCCTGCTCTTGTTCAGTCCTACAAAAAACTTGGGCAAAAGGCTCTTAGCTATGGTTCAGTGATGTAGCAGGCACTAGGTCTGCTCCCTTTCAAAGCAGGTTTTTCATTTTTTTTTGTTTGTTTGTTTTAGCTGCTATGGCTGATGCTCATAGACTCTGGTCTGGCTGGCAGAAGAATCTCTGGTGCTAAAGGATAAACTGCATTTCTTCATTGCTTGTTTCCTGGTGGTGAGATTTTCCCATTTTGCTTTTGGATCCACTCTATTTAACAGCAAGATTAGATAATACATTTATGAATTGGTGAGACTACCTAATAACCTGTGAATAGGCTAACATGCCCTATTCACATATTTCCACCAATGTACCTGGCAAAGTCAGTCAGTCAGTCAATGTCTGGGGCAGCCCTTTTGAAAGATAAACCCTTAACACCACAATTGTCTAGTCAATAGGGAGTTGCATTGTTAAGCCACACCTCTCTCACAGTAGGACTGCACCAAATGCTCTCCAGAAGAAGACAGATAATCTTCTCTGTAATTTATAGCTTCTGAAGCTCAATAGGTCAATTAAGAGTTAGTTCTGACTTGTTTCATTTTGAAACCATCTTTAATGTCATGTTTGTTTCTTGTATTACCTAGGAATCTCCTGTAATTTAGTAGTTTTAGTTTGGCATTGCTTTTGTTGACATTTTTCAAAGTAATTTTTATATCATTTCCTCTAGTTTGGACTTCTTGGTTTCAGATAAATCAAGTTTGCAAATATTGTATTGGCTTTGTAATATGCAGCATTCTCCTGCAAGTTTTGCCTACAAATGCTATTTTATTCAATTTTTTAGAGAAATGACAATTTTTCTTAAAACACTGATAAGAGTTCTTTTTCTGAAATAATAATGTTTAAATTAAATAATTACATATGAACTTTTGAACCATGCAGTGTTTCCTTGCTCTTTTCTGAGGACTGCTTCTTGGTCTAAGTTTTATATAAGCATGATCAGTGTTGTAAGTGTTCTGAGATTCCCATTTTCCTCAAGGTTAGCCACAATTTATTGTGATTCACACAGTCAAATGACTTAGCACAGTCAATGAAACACAGATAGACATTCTTCTGGTACTCTCTTCTTTTTATCTATCTTATTAATTTTAATGAAAGTTTACAGAGACTTTGGATTTCCATTCATTCATTGCTACAATTTTCTTCCTGCCCAACCTCCCCCCACAGTTCACTCTTCTCTTTGAAAAGTAAAATAAAAATTCTTTCATTGTTACACAATCCCTCCCCACAAGTCCACTCCACTATGGAGCCTTCGCTCTGGACTCCTGTCTTAGCAATAATAATTAATCATATATCCTTTTAAATAGTTCTCTCCCTCATGTATTTCAATGCAGTATATGTAATTTATCTCATCTTCCTCATCTCCCAACACTGGTGTCAGTCCCTTTTTACAACAGTGGCACTATGCAGTATTTGTCCTTTTGTAACTGAGATATTTCACTCAGCATAATGTCCTTCAGTGTCACCCATTTTGTATAATATTTCATAAGTTCCTTGTTTTTCAGAGCAGCATAGTATTCCATTGTGTGAATATACCAGAGCTTCTCTATCCATTAGTTTGTTGATGGGCACTTAGGTTGTTTCCAACTCTTTGCTATTGTGAACAAAGCCACAATAAACATGGGTGTGCATATATTTGCTTTGGTGACAGTTATAGTTTTCTTTAGGTTTCTATGGTTTCCCAGTAGTGGAATTGCTGGGTCAAATGGTATTTCTATTTGTAACTTTTTGAAAAAGTGTCATATTGTCTTCCATAGTGGTTGTACCATTTTACACTCCCACCAACAGTGAATAAAGGTTCTAGTTTCTTGACAACCTTGACAGTATTTGTTGTTTTCTGTTCTGTTAAATTTTTCTATTCATACTGTGGTAGGATAATGTCTCATAGTTGTTTTGATTTGCATCTATTAGGGATTTTGAACATTTCTACATGTATTTGTTTTCCATCTGAATGTCTTCTTTGATGGAGTGTCTGTTCATATCCTGTGCCCATTTCTCAACTGGGTTGTTTATCTTGTTTGGTGCTCGAGTATTTTATAAATTCTAGATAGAATTTATCTGACATGTCGTTAACAAATATTTTTTTCCCAGTCTGTTGCTTCTTTTTTTACCCTCTTGGTCTTAGAAGATTCCATTCATCTATTTTATCCTCTCCTGACTGTAGATTTTCAAGATGCCAGGAAGGCTGTTTATGTTGTGGAATAGGACTTCTAGAGTTCTTCCAAGCTTTTCTTTAATGAAGTTTATTGTCCTTGGTTTTAATCTGAGGTCCATGATCCACCTTGAGTTGGTTTGTGTGTATGGAGTGAGGTGTGGATGTTGATTGAATTTTCTGCAGATAGTTTTATAATTTGATGTAGAAAAGGCTTTTGACAAAACCCAACACCTTTTCCTGATTGAAACACTCAACAAAATAGGGTTAGAGGGGAATTTCTTCAACATAATAAAGAAATATATATGCAAACCCGAGAGTCAACATGGTTCTCATTGGAGAAAGGCTAAGGGCATTTCATTTAAGAACAGGAACTAGGCAAGGATGTTGTCCACTATCATCGATCTTATTAAATATTATATTGGAAGTCTTAGCGATAGCAATAAGACAAAAGAAGGAAATAAGAGGTATCTAAATTGACAAAGAAGAGGTAAGATTATCTCTCTGTGCAGTTAATGTGATAGTATACTTAGAAAATCCTGAAGACTCAGCAAGAAAACTACTGAACATAGTTGACCAATTCATCTGAGTGGAAGAATACAAGATCAACATACAAAAATCAATTGGACTTCTATGCAGTTAAAAGAGAATACAGAACTGGAGCTAAGAGAAACAATGCCCTTCATAATTGCTAATCACAAGATTAAATACTTGTGAGTAAATCTAACTAGAAACACAAAGGATCTGTTGTTGTGTTGTTGTTTAATGCCATCGAGTCGTAGATGACTCATAGCGACCCTATGAACAAACAACCTGAGCACTGCTCGTACATAGAGTTTCCAGAGGCAAGCCATTTTGGAAGTGGATGCCACTCCTGCTTCCAGGCTTGATTTAGTCAGGAAGCTCCAGCCAACACTGTCCACCATGAGTGCCCATTACCACGATTGGCACATCACTGTCACAGGCTTCAGCATCACAGCAACCACGAGTTACCTCTGTACAGCAACACACAGACCAGTG
>NW_006399835.1:8543687-8547252 GCF_000299155.1 Elephantulus edwardii | reverse complement strand
GAAACACAGATAGACATTCCTCTGGTACTCCCTGCTTTCAGCTAAGATCCATCTAACATTAGCTACAATGTCCCTAGTACCACGACCCCTTCTAAACCCAGCCTGGACTTCTGGCAGTTCTCTGCTGATGTGTTGTTCCAGTCGTATTTGGATAATCTTCAGTAGAATTTTGCTTGCATGTGAAATTAATGAGATTGTTCTATAGTTTCCACTCTGTTGGGGCACCCTTCTTTGGGATGGAAACAAATATAGAAGACTCAATAATGTGAAAATGGCAATACTACCAAAGGCAGTTTACATGCTCAATGCAATCTCAATACAAATACAAATCCCATTCTTCAATAAAATGGAAAAGGCAATCTCCAGTTTCATTTGGAATGGAAAGAATCCCCAAAGCACTCTTTAAAAACAGAAACAAGGTAGGAGGCATCTCACTCCCTCATTTCAAATCCTACTGCATTGCTTTGGTGGTCAAGACAGCATGGTACTGGTGCAATGACAGACACATTCATCGATGGAATAGAATTGAGAATCCTGAAATCATCTCATCTACCTATGGACAACTGATTTTTGACAAGGAGATGAAATCAGTAAAGTGGGGAAATGACAATCTTTTCAACAAATAGTACTACTCTCTTCTTTTTGCCACGATCCATCTGACATTGTCAATCATGTCCCTAGTGCTAAGACCTTTGCTAAATCCACCTGTGTTTATGGTAGTTCTCTGTCAATGTACTGTTTATGTCTTTTTAAAATAATTTTCAGGTGGGTTTTGCCAGAGTGTGAGATTAGTAATTTCCACCTTCTTTGGGGGTCACGTTTTCAAAATCAGGAAAGGAGTGCATCAGAGATACATGCTGTCCTCCTGCCTTTTCGATCTCTATGCAGAAAAGATCATTCAAGAAGCAGGGCTTTTTGAGGAGGAACGTGGCATCAAGAATGGAGAAAGACTCATTAACAGCCTATGAAATGCAGATGTCACAACATTCCTTGCTGAAACTGAAGAAGACATGAAGCACTTATTGCAAAAGATCAAGGATGGTAGTCTTCAATATGGATTAAGTTCAACATCAAGAAGACAAAGATTCTCACAGGTGGTCCAATTGGCAGCACCATGGTAGATGGAGAAGAAAAAATCTGCTGTCATGGACCTCTGCAGAGTACTGAAGAGCAATGATGTCAGTCTAGATACAAAGGTGTGCCTAATCCAGACCATGGTTTTCTCAATTACTTGTCATGCTTCAGAGAGTTGGACAGGATGGCAGAAGAAGAATAGATGGATGCCTTTGAGTTGTGGTGTTGGAGAAGTGTCTTGAACACACCATGGACTGCCAAGAAAACAAATCGGTCTGTCTTGAAGAGGGTGAGACCAAGTCTTTCCTTGGAGGCTAGGATTTTAAAGCAGCCTCACTTACTTTGGGCACTTGGTCAGGAAATATCAGTCTTTGGAGAAGAACATAATGCTTGAAAGGGTGGATGGACAGTGCAGGAGAGGGAGATCCTGGAGGACATGGATTGATACAGTAACTGAGGCAATGGGGGTTGGTGTGTCTGAATTATTGAAACTGGCTCAGGACAGGAAAGGTTTCAGAGGTGCTAAACATAGGGTCACTATACCTTGCAGGCGACTCAATGGCACATTACAACAATAACATACTATGACAGGTTTGGAATCAGGAGTGGCATCCTCTTCCTTAATAACATGTGTCCAGAAACTCTATGAACTTTGATAAATGTCTATAGTTGTAGAGGACCTTCAGGCCTTTTATTCATGGGGTCGCTATTAGTTGTGGTCGACTCAAAGACAATATAAACTTACGTTTTATTAAAAATAGTCATTAGAATATTCCTACTCAATATACTCAATTGACTTTTTCTAAAAATAGATTAAAAAAAGACAATATGGGATGAGTGGATGCTCAAACATTTTGTATGTTGTAATTAATGTTGTGGAAAATAATATGCATAAATGATAGATTTTGTTTTAAAAAAGAAAAAATAAAACCACCCACAATATGCTTAGTAAGTTTTCACCCAAATCACAATGCAAAAAAGAAAATGATTTAAAATTTAAAAAAGAACAATGAATATACCAGTCATATTTATTGACTACTGAATATTCCATGTTCATATTACAGTTTCTGGCCCTAAAACAGAGAAATGTCTTTTTGCCCCAAGCTGAATTAGATCCACAAGTGTAGCAACATTAATGTCATAGCATAGCCAACTCTAATAAATGGAAAGACACAATACTTAGCACAGGCTGAGAGAGAGCAATAAGATTAATAAGAGCTTTCATGAAGAACATCATCTTGATCAGGACAGTGATAGTTATGAGTTGGTCATTTAGTTATGACTGTAATCTTTCTACTTAATTCATAATAGTGTAACTGTCTGCTCTATAAAAGACAAGGAGAAGCTGACCTCCATTTTCTTTTCTATCAGAGAATGTCTAATGACTCAAATGCATTTCAGGGGCATAATTGTAGGAGAATAATTTAATGTTTGTCAGTTTCCATGGCAAATTTCCTGGCCTTCTAATCTTTAATTTTTCCTGCAATGTCTTATCATAAAATTACCTCATTTTTATTCCATAACTAGTGCAGAATGTCACTGAACCCTAGTGTCCATATTATTAACACTGTATTTTCTTTAAAAAAGATCCTTTTGCAATAGATTTGTAATTTTGACCTTGGTGTCAATGACTGAATGCTATATCTGCATGGTACAGAATGTAAAATGAATAGAGAGATGAGAAACAGTGAAAATTTGAACACAACACTATCCAATCCTAATTATTTATGCCAGTTTTCAACATTTTTAACCTTTGCATTGGTCTTTATCTTCCCTACATCTCCAACTCATTTTAAAGATTCAACTCAAAGATTCCTCTTTGATTCCCTTTTTCTCTGAACTCAATTTAAAGATTATTCACAGGTTATATCAGTGGACTAGAGTTCTGTCCCATATGCATTTGTTAAAAATTATCTGACTCACTTTCACTGTCAAGATTTTAACTTCTTACTAGCATTTCTTGCATATTACTTTCTGATGTATTTCTCTTAAATACCTTTTCAACCTGTATGCAGAACAAATTATTTGGGAGGCTGGGCTTTATGAGGAGAACTGCAGCGTCAGGATTTGTGGAAGATCTATCAACAATTTGCATTATGCAGATGTCACAACTCTGCTTGCTGAAATTGAGGAGGACCTAAAGCGCTTACTGCAGAGGGTCAAGGACTGCAGCCTTCAGTATAGAATGAGGCTCAATATCAAGGAAACAAAGATTTTCACCACTGGACCAATTGGCAGTGTCAGGGTAGATGGTGAAGAGACAGAGATTGTTCACAGCTTTAGTTTGCTTGGCTCCACGGTCAACACTCTTGGCACTAACAGCCAGGAAATTAAAAGACCTATTGTGATGGAAAAGTATGCTGTTAGGGACCTCTCCAAAGTACTGAAGAGCAATGCAGTCACTCTGGAGACTAAGGTGCATCTGATACAGGCCATGGTCTTTGCAATCACTTGTTATGCATCAGAGAGTTGGACAATGACTAAGAAGGAT
>NW_006399835.1:8537873-8539897 GCF_000299155.1 Elephantulus edwardii | reverse complement strand
TGATGCCTTTGAGCTGTGGTGCTGGAGAAGAGTACTGAGAATACCATGGACTGCTAGGAAAACAAACAGATTTGTCCTGGAAAGGGTTAAACCGGGTGTCTCCTTGGAGGCAAGGATTCTGAGGCTCCATCTAACATACTTTGGACATGTTGTGAGGAGAGACCAATTGTGAGGAGAGAACTAGTCCTGAGGGCCGCAGATTAAAATTACTCACCTTGAGGTTGGTAGCATAACTCTCTGTCCACTAGATCAACAGAGCTCTCTATATGTTGTAATTGCTATTTTTGTTAAGTGTCATTGAGTCATAGATGACTAATAACAACCCTATGAATGAAAGACCTGAACATTTGTATAACTGGTTATTTCTCCATGTTCATAGAGTTTGTGGAGGCAAGTCCCAGGCTGCTGACCAAGGAGGGTTTTCTACAGTTAATAAATACATTTCATTTAGGTAAAGGTTCCTTTTTAAAAATTGTAATCTCCAAACAATCAACTATTGGACTTTGCTCATCTGGTGTAAAAGAGAAAGAAGCCTATGCAGAGAAAATAAATTTATCCACAGGGCTAATAGCCTACATTAGCCAAAGCTTCATATGCCATAAAATCAGAGGAACTAGATTGTGTTTACCTACCACTACTTATCATTCTCTGGTCACCTAATGGTGAGAAACTGCACGTTCAGGGCCACAAGCCACGGGAAGGCAATTTCCTCCCATGCAATTAACTGCCTCTGAAAACTTGCTAGAGCTATGAGTTGGTAATGACTCTACACAGTTGTTGTTGCTGTTATTAAGTGCCATCGAGTCTCAGGCAACTCATAATGACCCTATGAAGGATAGTCCTCGACACTTGGGTGCCTTTCATTCTCTCTCCAGATTCATAGGGTTTCCAGAGGCAAGCTATTATGGAAGTGGATGCCACTCCTCCTTCTAAGCTTTCTATACAGTACATAATGATAATAACTGACCATTCTAATAGCACTTCTTCCAACAGAGATTTATAAGCATGAGGCTTCATTAAAAGACATGTATTTGAGGTAAAAAGCAGCACTTATTATATGAGAAGAATGGGTAGAAGAACTTGAACAGATATTAAACAACTATAATGCAAATAGAAAGAATGTTCATGTATTGTAAAAATATAATTTCAGTGAACAATTTCTATAGGAATTGTCAAATGGAAAATTGTTAACTAAAAATTTACTGAAAACATTAAAACTTTATTTAAAATATTTGACACAATGAACACTATAAAAAAGAGTATTTGTGGAATAACATATGTGAAGAAAGAAAAAAATATTAAAAATATCCATGAGACTTGCTCAGGACAGGGCAGTCTCCATAGCTGCTGAGCATAATAGGGTTGCTACGAGTTGCAGGCAACTTGATGACACATTGCAACAACAACAAAAAGAAATAAATTTCAAAATAGATATCAGAAAAGACTCCAAAATTTGCTCTTGACTTAATTGTAGCTAAAGAAACTAGAAAAATATGAAGTATATAAACTGAATAGATTTTGAAGGGAGTCAGAGAGGGAAGACATGGAAAAAATATGTATCTATAATGGACTGTGCAAATTCTTGTAATTAGAAAGTCAGGAGAGAATAACATAGTCATATATCTTAAGATTAGGAAATTAAAGGGAATATTTAAGTCTCAGTTTACAATACTGAAGGAGTATATGGCAAAAAGATGAAAAATACAGAAAACTTTAAAAGAATATAGATTGAACACACAAAGTCACTAAACCAATAAAAGTTGGTCAAAATCAGCCATTTCAAGAGGTAGCATATGATCAAGAATAGCTAATACTAACGTGGGTAAAAAAAAAAAAAAATCAAACTGCATTGAAGATTCATCTTGGAGAGGATTAAACCAAGCTACTCCATGGAGGCAAGGATTCTGGAGCTTCGTCTGACATACTTTGGACATGTTGCCAGGAGGGACTGGTCCTTGGAGAGGGACATCATGCTTGGGAGGGTGGAGGGACAGCGCAGGAGGGGAAGACCCTCTATGAGATGG
>NW_006399835.1:8532936-8537773 GCF_000299155.1 Elephantulus edwardii | reverse complement strand
TATAAAAATAATAATGTATACACTTTAAAATACATGATTACGTATAATATCCTTCCCAGATATTAAATAACAATATAAAGTTGTAAGACTGATAAAAGTTTTCTTATATTGATGTACTCTAAAATATGTCTGGAAATGGAAGTTACAAATATTTAATGAAAATATAGCTGTGTTACCAAGAAGTAGTAAAATTTATTTGACAAATTGCTGCACTACAATCCTGAAGGCACACAGTTTGAGGCCACCAGCTGCGCTGTGGGAGAAGGAAGGACACTCTTCACCCATGTAATTAACTTTCTCTGAAAACCTACTAGAGTATCAACTATTAGTCAAGTCCAATTCCATTGTACACAACATCATTTCCTCTCTACTTCTACATTACCCCTTCTTCAGTTCACTTTGTAATGTACCATTTGTTCCAGATTGTTAAATTGTCAGACATATAGTGCCTAATCATGCTTTCCTTATGTAAGAGTCGAGTTTTGTTAGATATAGATGTAGATGATTGAGCTAGAGCTAGAGCTAGGTATAGAGCTAGGTGTAGAGCTAGGTATAGAGCTAGGTATAGATATAGTATAGATAGATATCGATATCTATATAGATGATAGAGATAGCTATATCTCTATCTCTAGATATATCTCTAGATATCTCTATCTCTATCATCTATATCTCTATCATCTATATCTGTATCTCTATCTGTATCTATATCTATATCTATCTATATCTATATCTATATCTATATCTATATCTATATCTATCTATATCTCTATCATCTATATCATCATCTATATCTATATCTATATCTATATATCTATATCATCTATATCTATATATCTCTATCTATGTCTATACCTATCTATAGATAGAGATATATAGATATAGCTAAGGATATCTGGTCTGGCTGCCATCTTACGTCCTTGCTCTTTAGGAGTTCACTATTCTCGCCCTTGCTAATAAGCCCGCTTTGCTCATTTCCAAAATAGCCAATCGCCCTGTGTCACTGCCATCTCCCCCCACAAATTCCCCAATCCCCTTATACCTCCCAGCCCTCAACCAACCCTAGCTCCTCTCAGTGCCAATAAAGATCTTGGCCATCCTGCCCCACCGCCGTGTGCCAGAGCACATTGGAGTCCCTCCTCGAGCTTGTAATAAAATCCCTCAAGTTCTTCTTCCTCCTCGGTGGTCTTTGGGGGACTCCCGATTGTAACACAACACTTTCAAGCATTTTCGAAGGAAATAAAAGCTCATATACATTCTACCACAAATAAAAATCAATAATATTTGAAGGGAAAACAAAAATTAAGAATAGATAAAATACAATTTTCTACAAAATAAGATTTACAAAATATTTTTAGAAATATGTGATTAAAAAATTATGACATGTAGCACGTAGGAAAAAGTGTTACAAAAATAAAATAATAAAACTCTTTATATTTAAATTCCAGCTAGGAAACAATAAAAGCATTTCAAGCTCTAAAACTGAGTATTCTGTATAATCAAGCAAGAAAGTGCCACCTGTAATTATTATAAATTTATGAAATTTATTTACATCTTCTTATAATATTGGATTATACATATTTATTCCTAAACAGAATTCATTTAAATTTATTGTACGTTTAAATACTGTCATATATCTCCTACAAACTTTTTGCTTGGCATTATGTATGAGAAGTTCAACCTCTCCATACAGGTATTTTTCCTATTATCAAATCCATTTTCTTATAATATATAAATAGGCCTATTTCTTTTTTTTTTTTCCTGTTGGTAGACATTTAGGATATTTGCAATGTTCTATCATTGAAAATTTATCTAGAATTTAATAACTTACACACACATGTTTGTTGCAGACCAAGGGTAAATTATTTTTATAAGTATTAATAGTGAGACAAACAACCAAGCATGAGATAGAACAGAGAGCATAAAAGCAGGGGGCCAGCAGTTCTCAACTGCAGGGCTGGGAATCCAATTTAGCTGTCTATTGAAAATTATCAGTAAGTAAATCACAAAGAGAACTTAATGCAAAGGAAGCCAAGCTCTTTCTATTGAAAACCTTCCCTTACCTCAGGAGGGAGGGGTCAGCAAATACAATGCAAGAATCCTGTAAACCCTTAAGGATTGTGTTAGTGCCTCAGGGTAAATTCCATCCTGAAATAGCATTCAGTTTGTTACAAATATTTAGCTTTGGCTTTGCATACATACTCACTTATACACACACTGAAACCAAAAGCCTGATGTCATCAATTCTGTCTTATAGATTCCTTCCATCGGGTTTCAAAAGGTTGTAAATCTTTACAGAAGGAAATTGTCATTCTTTTTCCATGACTGGTGAGTTAGAACAGATGGTCTTCCAATTAGTAGTGAAATACATTCCCAGTGCAACATCAGTGTTACTTACACATCTATATTCACCCCCCCATACACACACACACATACACACATATATACACACACAAGTTGATTTGTTGCACCGAGTAGTGTAAAAGGAGTCACTAATGGGCACAAATGATTGACCAGTAAGATAATAATGGAAAAGTTATCCATTTGAACAGACTGAAAGACAAAATGTACCGCAAAAGAAAAGTCAGAAAAACTTCCAAAATGTCATAGCTATGAAAATCTTATAGAATACAATTGTACTCTACAACACATGAATTAGGATCAACTAAAAAATAATTGATGCTTTCTTCTAAAAAATAAATTTCATCAAATATATACATCATCACTTTTACTCTTGCTAGTTGCTGTTGGAATTCACTTATATTGTTAATACATTATGTCAGTCCATGATTTGAAGGGCTTCCCCCTTTCTTACCCAAATTTTCTTTTCTTTATTTTAAAATAATTTTAAGGAAAGTTTACAGAAATGTTAGTTTTTCATTTATGCATTCATTCATTCATTTAGGCACATTTCCTTCCTCCTCCATTACCCCTTCTTCAGTTCACTTTCTTTGTATTTGTAGCACTTGTTCCACATTGTTAATTGTCAGACATATAGTGTCTAATCATTCATTCCTTTCAAACTATCCTTTATCTGTTCTACTTTACTGTTCTTTATAATCCTATTCTATAATAGCAATGCTAGGATTATTTCTTTTTTGTGACTGAGATATTTCACTCACCATGCAAGAGTTCAAACTGAGGCTGAAGAAAATGAAAATAAATCCACAGTAACCAAGTTCATGATCCTCTTATCAATAAGTTTGAGGCATTGAACACCAATGACCAAAAACCAGGTGAGTTGTGTGGTAATAACCAAGAAATCTTCATGAAGAAAGCAAAAGGTCATTATAAAAAGAGAGGAGAAAAAAGCAAAAGGTCATTACTAAAAGAGAGGAGAAAAAAAATAAAGGGGATGTCAGAAGGAAGATTGCACTGGAGTGTCGAGAAGACAAATCTAAAGGAAAACATGTTGAAGTAAAAGAGCTTAACAGATTTTAAAGAGAAGCTCAGGCAGACAAAACAAGGTATTATAATGGAATGTGCAGGGAACTGGAATTGGAGAATAGAAAGGGAAAAACTCACTCTGCATTTCTTAAGCTGAAAGAATTGAAAACCAAACTTAAACCTCTTGTTGCAATACTGAAAAATGCTATGGGCAATATATTGAATGTCCCTTATAGCATCAAAAGAAAATAGAGGGAATAAACCGAGTCATTGTACCAGGAAGAATTACAGAAACTGAAAAATTTAAAGATGTACCATATGAACAGGAGTCAATGGAAATGAAGGATAAAGTAGAAGCTGCATTGAAGGAATTGGCTAAAATAAGGCCCCAGGAATCTATGGAATACAAATGTATTTGTTTTAATTAACAGATGTAGCCTTGGATGCACTTACTAGTCTATGGCAGGAAAATTGGAAAATGGCTGCCTGGCCAAGAAATTGGAAGAGGTCCATATTTCTTCCCATTCCCGAGAAAGGTAGTCCAACTGAATGGAAATTATCAAACAATATAGTTGATATCACATTCAAGCAAAATACTTCTGAAGATCATTTAAAAATGGCTGGAACACTACATAAATAGGGAACTGCCTGAAGGATGTATAAGCAAGATTGAGAAGAGGCTGTGGCACCACGGTTATCACTGCTGATTGATCAGATGGATCCTGGCTAAAAGTATAAAATACCAGAAGAATGTCTATTTGTGTTTTGTTGACTATGCAGAGGTGTTTAACTGTGTGGATGTTGACAAGTTATGGCTACATTGAAAAGAATGGGAATCCCAGAGCACTTGATTGAGCTTGTGTGGAACCTATACCTGGATCAGGGTGCAAATAGAAGAGGAGATCACTGCATGGTTTGGGAATGGGAAGGTAGTGTGCTAAGACTGTATATTCTTTCCATAACTATTCAGTCTGTACACTGAGCAAATTATCTGAGAAGCTGGACTGTATGAGGAGGATTGTGGCATTAAGATTGGAGGGAGACTCATCAATAACCTCTGTTATGCAAATGACACAATTTTGCTTGCTAAAAGTTAGGAAGGTTTGTTGAAGCACTTGTTGCAGAAGATAAAGGAATGAAACCTTCAGTATGGATTGCATCTCAATATAAGGAAAACAAAGATTCCTATTGCTGAACTGATAAGCAGCATCATGATGGATGGAGAGGAGATTAAAACTATCAACAACTTCATTTTGCTTGGATCCACAATTAACATTCTTGGTACCTACAGTCAGGAAATAAGGAGACACATTGCACTGGGAAAATCTGAAGTTAAGTACCTCTCAAAATTATTTAGGAGTAGTGATGTGAACTGTTATCCTGGTGGAGGGTGGAGCTGGGAAGTAAGTGGGTCAAGGCACTGGGCTAAGGGTGGGGTCAACACTGTAACTAA
>NW_006399835.1:8514466-8528706 GCF_000299155.1 Elephantulus edwardii | reverse complement strand
GTTGGCGCAGGATAGAGCAGGGTTTAGGGCTGTTGTGCATAGGGTCGCTATGAGTCGGAAACGACTCGACGGCACATAACAACAACAACAACAGCATTGAAGATATTAGCACATATAAAAAAGCCTCAAAGATTTGATAGATAATTGATATTCCTAAATAAGAAGATGCTATACTCGAAAAGCTTCTTTGTCTAAATCAAGAAATTTGAAGACAGTTATTTGGCCAATTTCCTAGAAAAGATCCATATTTGTGTCCATTTAAAAACCAATTAAGTGGAATGTAAAGATTATAAAACAGTATAATTTATACTAGATGCTAGACAATTTTGCTTAGGATAATTTAAAAATGTCTAGAACTATGCAATGATAGGAATTCACCAGAAGCTCACGCTGGATCGGAAGTTGACATGAAATGAGATGTCGTTGCTAGTGTCAAACAATCTGAGTAAAAAGCAAGGGATATCAGAAGTATTTTGTCTGTATTTATCAACTAATCAAAGACATTCAATGCATGAATCTTAACAAATTATATATAAGATTACACTAATATTGTTGACAACTTCATTCTTTTCTTTTCTGTCCTACTGTTGGGCAGGTCAACTCAACTCAAAAGAAACTCAATAAAGATTCAGAAAAACTAAACTATCAGAATGTTCAACCTCTAGACATACCCGGGGTACTTCAACAAACTCAAGTTCAGTTTAGTTTCTTCTTATGAATACATAATACATTGTCCAAAATAGATAGTAATTTAGAACACAACAACAAGCATAAAAAACCTAAAAACAATAAAAAAAACCCTCACATCAAAATAATACAAATTATCTTCCTACACTATAATGCAAAAAAAAAAAAAAAAGAAATTAACAAAAAGAGGATAAAGGATAAAAACAAAACAAACAAAATAATACCCAACTCACCCACATGGGAAATGCATAACACTCTACTTGAGCACTACTAGATTATAGATGAAATAAAAAGTGAAATGAAAAAGTGTCTCAAAATGAATGAAAATGAAAGTATTTCATATCAAAACCTCTGGGCTACAACAAAGGCAGGTCTCAGAGAGTAGTTCACAGCAGTAAACCCATTAGTAAAGAAGAAAGGAGTAGAATAAATTACTTAAGTCAATAACTCTAGTAAGTAGAAAAACATTCCAAAAACAAGTTAATTAATACCACAGCCTCTAGAAGAAAGGAAAGCATAAGAATAAGAGCTGATATCAGTGAGATAGAAACCAGAAAAGCAACTGAAACCATCAACAAGACCAGGATCTGGGTTTTGCAAAGGTTCTATATAATACACAAGCAATTGGGAAACTTAAGAAAAACAGAAAAAGGAAATGAAAGAGGTGACATTACAATAGAACCAACTGAAATCGGAAAGATAATCATTGCTATTATGAAAAATAAATTTAATAAATTTAAAAACCTAGAGGAAATGGGCAAATTACTACATATCCACAATCTACCAAAATAGACACAGACTGAAATAGAACATTTGAACAGATCCATGACAAAATTAAAAACTGAGCAGTTCATATAAAGGGTCCACCTCCAAAAAAGGTACTGGTCCAGAATGGCTTCACAAGTGAATTCTACTAAACATTCAGAGACTAATTATGACCAATTTAACTTATTTTTTTAAAAAGGGGAAAAGAAAGAACACTCCTAATGTTACCCTATGGAGCAAGCATAACCCTAACACCAAACCCAGGCAAATGTACCATTGTAAAAGAAAACTACATATCAGTATCTCTGATGAACATAGATGCACAAATTCTTAAAAATCCTGGCCAATATAATCCAATAGTACCTTACAATAATAATAATAATTCATTGTGACTAAATGGGATTCTTAATAAGTATGCAAGAGTGGTTCAACATTAGAAAAAAACAATATAATTCATCACATTAACAAAGCAAAGGTTAAGAACTACCACATAATTTCATTAAATGATGTAGAAAATGCCTTTGACAAAATCCAGTACCCTTTCCTGATCAAAACATTCAACAAAATAGGAAGAAAGGGGAATTTTCTCAACACAGTGAGAACTATAGACACAAAAGCAAGAGTCAACATCGTTCTAACATAAAAAGACTAAAGAGGGCCAGTTGTGAATTAGTTTTGACTTGACAACTCTTACCACCACCACCAACAACAATACAAACATAAAATACCTTTATAAGGAAAACAACAAACAAGAAATAAATTGTTGTTATTAGGTACTAGTGAGTATGACTCATAGGTACCCTATGAACAAAAAGGTCTGAACCCAGTTCTCTCCTGTGCCACCATCACAATTCCTTACACACAAAAAAAGGCCATTGCAATAGTCACCATGTCCATCCACCTGATTGAGGGTCTTCCTCTTCTTCGCCAACCCTCCACCCTTCCCAGCATCATGCCCTTCTTCAAGGAATACCACCAACTAGCAACATGTCCAAAGTATATGAGGTGAAACCTTAACAATCTTGCCTCCAAAGGGCATTTAGGATCTTTCACTTGTGGGTTGGCAGCCTCTTGTTTAAGCAATCAGGACCTGGTGAGTGGGCCTTTGTATCTAAAAGTCTGTTGAGTCCTGCTTGAGGGTGAGTTTCCAGCTTGGAGCAGTTGGATTCTGAAGGCTATGTGTGGGATTTTTTGTTTGTATTTTGTTTGTTTGTTTGTGTTTTTAATTTACTTAAAAGCTGGGTGTAAATTGTATGTACTTTTTTAAACTTTGTTAACCATCAAGTGAAAGCTGATTGTCCATTTCTGATTTCATTAACAATCAGCTGTGGGCTGGAAGTCTCATTTCTAAACAATCAGAAACAAGATGAGACCTAACTAAATGGAAAAACAGTCCTTTTCACAGTTGTTATTGTGTTTTTGTGTACCATAGAGTCAGAACCAACACAGAGCTGACCTTCCAATGTGCTTTTAGAGGCAATAAATCACAAGGGGAGGAGACTTCCTCTTTCTCCCAGAAAGTAGTTGGTGAATTAAAGCTTCATGTCTTTGAGATGACAGTGTAGTTCCTTACCATTAGGCTACCAGAGAATCTTTCATGGATAGGAAGATGCAAAATTATGAAAATTACAATCCCAATACAGATATAAAACTCATTCTAAAAGGAGACAGAAAAGGCAATTTACAATTCTACTTGAAAGGAAAAAGACCACAAGTAAGAAAAAGTTACTTGAAATGTTCTAAAAAAAGAAAAAAAATCAAATGGGAAGCATCATACTTCCTGATTTCAAAACCTACTTCCTGTCATAGTAATTAATGATTCTGGTGCAATGACATATATAGGTCAATGAAATAGAGTTAAGAACCCAGAAATAAACACAGCCACATATTCAACTGATATTTGACAGGGAAACAAAACCTATTAATTTGAGAAAAGGAAACCTCTTCACCAAATGGTGCTGGTAAAACTGGACATCTACTTACAGAAAACTGAAATAGGATCAACATCTCGGAAATCTAGGGGTAAAACCCCAAACAATGAAGACTATAATAGCCAAAATAGGAACAAATTTAGAAATCCTCATCTATAGCAAAAATAGGACAGTAAATGTGGTAAAATCAGTAAAACTAGGGAAGGATAAAATTGAAAAATGGAATCTTCTAAGAATTAAATCCCTGTGTATATAAAAATATTTTTTCAATAGGGTGAAAAGAAGGCCCACAGATTTGGAAAAACATTTGATAATGACATTCCAGACTCCCAACTAAAATTTATAGAATGATATTTGGCCTCTACTAACTAACTAACTAACTAACTAACTAACTAACTAACTAACTAACTAGCTAGGACTGATGACCCAATTACAAAATAGTCAACAGTGAGGAAAAGACTTAACAAATGAAGACATTTAGATGCCAAGAAACACATGAAGATATCCTCAGAATCATTGACAATCAGAGAGATGCATATTGTTGTTGTTACGTGCCTTCAAGTCGCTTGCGACTCATAGTGACCCTATGTACAACAGCCCTAAACCCTGCTCTATCTTGTGCCAATCGCACTGTCTCTGAAACTTCCATCCTGACTACCCCAGTCACTGAATCAATCCACCTCATAGAGGGCCTTCCCCTCCTGTGCTGTCCCTCCACCATCCCAAGTATGATGTCCCTCTCCAAGGACTGTTTTCTCCTCACAACATGTCCAAAGTATGTTAGATGAAGCCTCAGAATCCTTGCCTCTGAGGAGCCTCCTGGTTTAACCCTTTCTAGAATGAATGTTTGTTTTCCTATCCTCAGTACTCCTCTCCAGCACCACAGCACAAAGGCATCAATTCTCCTTCTATCCTTCTTAGTCATTGTCCAACTGCATATCAAAATAAAAATAAGGCACAATCTTGCCCCATTATTGTTGTTGTTATGTCTGAGTTAACTATGACACATAGTGACACTATGCACAATAGCTCTGAACCCTGCTCTATCCTGAGCCAATCTTAACTGTCTCTGACCCACCTAAACTTATCACCCCAGTTATCGCCAGTCCCTCTCATCCAGGATCTTTCTCTTCTGTGCTGCCCCTTGACCCTTCCAAGCATGATATCTTTCTCCAAAACTGGTATCTCCTGACTACAAGCCCAAAGTAGGTGAGACAGTGTCTCAAAATCCTTGCCTTCAAGGAGCCACTTGGTGTCACTCTCTCCACAGTAGACCTGTTAGGTTTCTTAGCATCCCATGGTGTGTTCAAAACTCTTCTCCACAGCTCAAAGACATCGATTCTTCTTTTGTCCTCTTTTGTTATTGTCCAGCTCTCTGATATATGGCAAGTAATTGTGAAGCCCATGGCTTAGATCAGGTGCATCTTGGTCGATACTGACATCCTTGCTCGTTAGTACTCTGGAGAGGTCTCCGTCAGTAGATTTCCCTAATGCAACTCATCATTTGGTTTACTGAACACTGGTGCTTAGAGTGTTGATTGTGAAACCTAGGAAGCTGAAATTGTTAACAATCTTAATCTATCACAATGCTGCCAATTGGCCCAGTGGTGAGAATGTTTGTTTTCTTGATGCTGAGCTTCAATCCATATCAAGACTGCAGTCCTTGCCCTGTTGCAAATGCTTGAGGGTCTCCTCAGTTTCAATAAGCACATTTGTGTCACCCGCGTAACCTAGGTTGTTGATGAGTCTTTTATTCCCAATTCTTATGCCACATTCTTCTTCATAAAGTCCAGAGTCTCAAATGACCTGTTCTGCATATAGATTAAGAATGTATGGAGACAGAACAAATCCCTGACTCACTCCTTTTATGATATTGAACAATGATTCATTTCCTTGCTCTGTTCTGACTACTGCCTCCTCGTCCAAGTAGATAGTGTCATTTGTTATCACTAGCCCACAAAAGTTCCCTAAATAGTTGTTTGTTGTTATAGTGTACCATTCAGTCAAGTCAGAACCAACCCATAGCTGACCCTCCAGCGTGTTTTCAGAGGCAGTTGATCACATAGGAGGAGATTACCCATCCTTCTCCCATGGAGCAGCTGATGGATTCAAACTGCATGGCTTTGGGAATGCAGCACAACTTCTTTCCACTATGCATCAGAGAGCTGGACAATGACTAGGGTTGATAGAAGGAGAGTTGATGTGTTTGAGCTGTGGTGCTAGAGGAGAGTATTGAATATACCATGGACTGGTAAGAGAACAAACAAGTTCATCCTGGAGAGGGTAAAGCCAGGCTGCTCCTTGGAGGCAAGGATTCTTAAGCTTCATCTGACATACTTTGGACATGTTGCAAGGAGGAATCAGTCCTTGGAGAGGGGCATCATCCTTGGGAGGATGGAGGGACAGCGCAGGAGAGGAAGACTCTTGATGAGCTGGATTGATTCAGCCACTGGGTCATGGAGGTAAGTGTCTCAGGGACAATTAGATTAGCAAGCAATAGAGCAGAGTTTAGGGCTTTTGTACATAGGGTCTCTTTGAGTCGCAGGTGACTCAATGGCACATAACAACAACATATTAAGCAGGAGTGGCATCCACTTTCTAAATAACATGCCTTAGAAACGCTGCAAACTTTGATAAATGTTGATAGTTGTAGAGGGGCTTCAGGCCTTTTGTTCACAGGGTCACTATGAGTCATTCTCAACTCGAAAGCAATCAACAACAACAACAACAACAACATTTTATTACATAAAAATAGCATTTTAAAAATCTAATGTAGCAGCAATGAAAATAGGAAATAGAATTTTAACAGTACAAAAATCAATTGAAAACTTAGGTCTTCTTCATAGCAACAAAAAATGCATTGGGAAAGAAAGAAAACGCCATAACTGTTGAAGTACGTTCATTCTTACAAGTTATGCCTACTTTGCTCAAGGTTGGGCAATTAATCTCAGCAGAGATTAAGACCAAGAGAAGGTTAAGCAGAGGTTAAGAAAAGGAGGTGAAATTTTATGTGGCTTTTGCTTTAAGCATGCTTCATCTTATTATCTTCTATTTCTCTTTCCCTGTTTTTTACCAGGACTGGTTTTTAGGACAGTTGTCTTCACCTTATACTTCTTTGAAATAGATTATAAATATGACATTCAAGTTATTCAGTAATTTGTATAAAATAAAATTCATTGAATTAACAGAACAAATTATTTTTTACTTCTGTAACTAGATTACTGTAAGAATATTTAGAATAAAACTAACCTCTTTATATACTCTTTCAATCTCTAAAATATTTAATACTTCTACTTCTACTACTACTACTACTTTCTATTAAATAAATTGTACAGAAGGAAATTGTCCGTCCTTGTTCCTTGGAGAGACTAGTGATCTTAAACTTCCACAGAATAAAAATCTTTAGGTTATCAGCATAAATCCTTATCTACTATGCTATCAAAGTCCCCTAAGAATTAAGTGTACAACCTGAATTTTAACAAACTACATGTCACTGTAGAAGAGAACTATTTCTCTTTTCAAAACAAAAGTTCCCACCTGTTTCATCCATAGTAAATAGCAATTGCAACTTCCCTTTCTCTTGTCTCTTGAGGCTACAAGAGAATGATTGATTATTCTACTTTGTTCTTTTATTCTAAGTTAAAGCTCAGCTTGAAATAAGTAATTAAATATACCAGCCACATAACTACATTGTTTCTATGTAATATATATTTGTGATTCTCTTTGGTCCCCTGTCATAATTGAGTACATTTATATTTTTGAGAATTTTCCCAAGGGAAAACACAGAACTTTGTTTTTGCTACTAGGATACATAGATTTGACTTAGGGTACACAAATGAGATCGATGTATGAATTTTTAATATGAAGGCTAGCCATATGGAGTCGCAAGCACAATCTAGAATTCATTCTCATGGTATGGTGACTGAAATGATGATTTACTCTCACCATCAGGTTGGCTGTGGTTCCAGCATGTTGCTCAGTGCCAGCATTTGCAGGGCAAACTGCAGTGTCTGTGTCTGGAATGAGTGGAGGTCATTCTTTGTCACTGGAACAATCTCATGGCACTATTTTCTCAGATTCATGGCTATGAATTTTGCTCTCAGATGTCTTTTTTTTAAAAAATGAATGAAAGCAAGCATTTTATTATACATTCATATGCAATTAATTTACATAAAATTATATTATGGTAATTGTATGTTCAGTGTACCATATTAACATAAAAAATCATTATTTCACAGTATCACTTTCCAGGACATTCTTATCTGCCCTAGAGTCATATACTCCAAAGTCATTGGCAAATTGGAAAATACAAGGTAAAATTGTCAGCTCTCAGATTTTTTAATATGAAGAGAGTTACTGAGTGGTAATCATTAAGTTTTCTTTTCAGTTTACTTAAAGACTACGCTGTTATCTACCTGTCCTGTACTGTAGAGTTGGAACCAACAAATAGTTGACCTTCAAGAGGGTTTTCAGATGCCATTAATTGCACAGGAGATTGCTCATCTTTCTCCCAGGGAACAGATAGTGGATTCAAACTTTGTGACTTAGGTATTTTAGCACAGCTTCTTACCATTAGGCCACTGGAGCTCCCTTTATGGTAGGTATTTGTATTTATAAATAGGAACACTGATTCATATATTCATATATACAGCATTGAAATGGAGGCATACTCTCTGGTGGGTTAGTGCTTAGGGAGTTGTGCTCCCAATCCCAAAGGCCTGCCAATCAAATCCACCAGCGGCTCCACAGGAAAAAGAAAACAATCTCTTGTGCAATTTGCAACTTCTGAAAATGTGCTGAAGGAGCTGGTTCTGACTTGGAGGCAGTACGTTGAGCTGAGTTTTATACTGAGGCATATTTAAAAATCCATTGCTTTAGGTTTTTCTGGTTTGGGTTTTTTTTTCCCCCCTTAGAATTTTTTTTTTTTTTTAATTTTAATGAAAGTATATATACTTTGAATTTCCATTAATTCATTGTTGCGCACTTTCCTCCCTGCCCACCCCTCCCCCAGTTTGCTTTTCTCTTTGAAAAGTAAAAAAAAAGGAAGAAAATTCTTTCATTGTTATACAATCCTCCCCTCCCCCCAAGCCCACTACACTAAATAGTTTTCATTCTGGACTCTTGTCATAAAAATAATACATATTCATTCATATATTCCTCCTAAACAGTTCTCTCCTTCATCTGTTTCAATGCAGTATACATTATTTATCCTCTCTTAGTCCCCTCCAACTCCAACTCGGAAGTGAGTCCCACTTTACAACAGTAGCACTATGCAGTATTTATACTTTTGTGAATAAGATATTGCACTCAGCATAACGTCCTCCAGTGTCACCAATTTTGTACAGTATTTCATGAGTTCTTTGTTTTTCAATGCAGCATAGTATTCCATTGTGTGAATATACCACAGCTTCTCCATCTATTGGTTTGTTGATGGGCACTTGAGTTGTTTCCAACACTTTGCTATTGTGAACAAAGACACAATAAACATGGGTGAACATATATATCTGCGTGAGTGGCAGTTTTGGTTCCTTTAGAGTATATTCTCAGCAGTGGAATGGCTAGGTCCAATAGTATTTCTATTTCCAACTTTTTGAGAAAGCACCATACTGCCTTCCATAGTGGTTGTACCATTTTACACTCTCACCAACAGTGAATAAGGGTTCCATTTTCTCTACAACCTTGACAGCATTTGTACTTTGCTGTTCTGTTAAATTTTGCTATTCTTACTGGGGTGAGATGATATCTCATAGCTGTTTTGATTTACATCTAAGGATTTTGAACATTTCTTCATGGGTTTGTCTTCTTTAACAAAGTGTCTGTTCATATAATTTAGAATGGAAAGAGGCCCCGAATGAAGAAAGCATTCCTTAAAAAGAGAAACAAGGTAGGAGGCATCTTACTTCCTGATTTCAAATCAGACTACACTGCTGTTGGTGGTCAAGAAAATGTGGTACTGGTACAATGCCAGACACATACATCAATGAAATAGAATTGAGAATCCAGAATTCAACGCATCTACCTATGATCAACTGATTTTTGATAAGGAGATTAAATCAGTTAAGTGGGGAAATGACAGCCTTTTTAACAAACAGTGCTGGCAAAATTGGAAAAGTGCTGAAAACTCAAGCAAAATCCATACCTCATTCCATACATAAAAAATCAACTCAGAGTGGATCAAGGATCTAGGACTAAAACCAAGGACTATAAAAGAAAAGCTTGGGAGAACTCAAGAAGCCCAAATCCATAACATAAAGAGTCTTCCAAGCATCCTGAAAAAAAAAACTATAACCAGGAGAGAACAAAATAGATGAGTGGGACCTTCTAATAATAAAATCCCTATGCACATCAAAAAACTTCTCTAACAGAGTAAAAAAAGGAAGCCACAGACTGGGGGAAAAATATTTGTAATGACATGTCTGGTAAGGAACTTATATCTAGAATTTATAAAATACTCAAGCACCACAACAAGATAAACAACCCAATTGAAAAATGGGCACAGGTTATAAACAGACACTTCACCAAAGAAAACATTCAGATGCTTTAGGTTTTTAAATTAAGTGATAGAAAATGTTTCTTTTTCAGACCACAGAAAAGAATCTATTTTAAAGCACTCTCCTTTTCTACATAGTCAGGGAATTATTAAGGAATGCTTTCCTACTAATTCTGCTAAAGAAAAAATATTTTCCCATAGTTCTCCTCTCTTTGGTACTCTCAGCTTATTTTACCCTATGACATTTACTATAGTTCTGGTTCATAAAGTGCGTTCTGGCCGGCTAGTGGCGAGAAACTGTACTGCAATCCTGAAGGTGCTAGTTCAAATCCACCAGATGCTCTGCTGGAGAAGGAGGAGCAAATTCCTCCTGTGCCAGTCAGATCCAACTCTATGGTACACAACAACAACAAAATAAATTGTCCTGGCTTACAAAGAGAAAAAAAAGGGTATAATTTCAAACTGTAGCTTAAAAGATATTACTATGGTCCATAATAGCAAAGATGTATCCATAGAAAAGTGCTAGCAACAATTTCTGACATTGTTATCTCTGTTCAAACATCAAACATCCCCCCCTTTTTTTAGTAATATTACCATATTATCAACTAAAAAAAGCAAGGCAAATTTGTTAATCTTTTTACCTTATATATTAAGGTACTTCATGACAATTACAATGATGACAGTCATTGGTTTTACTGATGAAAAGTGATCTGTGATGTGTTTAAAATAATTTCCCCACTTTTCATTTCTGTGCTCAATAGAACAAGATTACAGTCTGTTTTGACCTAGAAATTGCTGCCTTTTAGTCAATTCCACCTTAAGACCCTATAGGATAAAGTAGTATTTCCTCTGTGGTTTTCGGAACTGTAAATCTTAATGATAATTGAGTGCTTCATCTTCCTTTTGAGGTGTGGCTAGTGGTTCTGAAATACTAAGGTTTTTGGTTAGTAGCACAACATTTAACCTGTTAGTTATATCACCAAGTCTCCTTGCCTGGACCGGTGGGGGTTCTCAGATACAAAACTATTAATTTTAACTTACTGAATAATATCTCACAGCTGATGATGAAAACTGTCATGGTTAATGGAAACTGCCCGTTATTGCCTCCCTTTAGAAGTGCTCAGGGTACATGCTATACTATAGATATGTTTTGGCATACTAGCATATAAAATGGTTTTAGGTTTATATAGATATTTAGAAGATTGGAGAGTCCCTATGTTTCATACTCAGTTCTCCCTGTTGTTATATATCTTTCATTACTCTGGTACATTTTTTTTACAGTTAATAAAACAATATATATTTTAACTAGAGCCCATACTTTAGTCACATTTTCTCACTTTTAAACAAATATACTTTTTATGAGACTTGCTGTCGTTGTTCAATGCCATCAATTTGAGTATGAGTCATAGTGACTCTGAACAACTGATCTGAATCAACCTACCTGGATGATGTTCCTCCCTTCTTTTACTGACCTTTCATCTTCCCAAGAATGATGTCCCTTTCCAAGGAATAAATTCTCCTAGTAACAGCCAAAGTATGTGAGATGACGCTTCAGTAGCCTTGCTGCTAATGAGTTCTCTGACTGCATCTTCTCCAAGACATATCAGTTTGTTCTTTTGGAAGGGTATGACATCTTCAGAACTCTTCTCTAAACCAAAACTCAAAGGCAGCAATTCTTTTTATGCCATCTGTAGTCATTATCCAGCTCTCAGGTGCAGAGCAAGTGACTTAAAAGCCCATGCATGACATGAGTAAAGTGCACTTTAAACCTCAAATTGTCATCATTTATTTCTCATTAATTTGGAGATTCTCTGACTGTTGACTTTCCCAGTGCAATATTTCTGCCAATTTCCTGACTGCCAGTACAAAGTGATTTGATTTTGGATCCAAGTAAGATGAAGTTGAGGTTGTTGGCAATCTCCATCTTCCATTCATCATGATGTTGCCTAACAGTCCAGTGGCAAGGAATTTTGTTTTCTTGATGTTGAGATACAATGTGTATTAAAGGCTGCAATGTTTAGCCTTTTTTATGAAACAATAGGATATTTCATTATGTTTAGTCATCTTGCTTAGTTTCCTTTTGATTGTCCAGACTGCTGCGATGTTTTAATGCTTGTTTTATTTTTTAATAACTTGCAATTTTGTAGGCTACTCACCAACAATGTTCTATACTGTCCCTCTACTGTTTTTGTTATATTTTATACCATTCAGTCAAAACCAACCCATCACTGACCCTCTAGCAAGTTTTCAGAAGCATTAGATCAAATGAGAGGAGATTGTCCATCGTTAAGTTGCTCTTACAAAGCAACTAGTAGATTTAAACTGCATGCCTTTGAGTTAACAGTGCAATTCCTTACCTCTAGAACACCTGAGCATCCTAGAATTTGTTCAATGTTTTCCCCATGATTAATACATTGATAAAGAACTGCCAGAAGTCCAAGCTTAGTTTAGTTTGCCATCGCAAAAGGAATATTATTTTTTTAATGTCAGATGGATGTTGGCTGAAAGTCGAGAATATTAGAAGAATGCCCATCTGTGCTGTTTTAATATAAAAAGGCATTTGACTGCATGAGTCATAACAAATGATGGTTAACATTGTAAAGAATGAGAATTCAAGAACAATTAATTATGCTTGCTTATATGAAATCTGAAATTCAGGTGGGATGAACTCAAAGTCATATTTTGGTTCCCGTGGATTTGGTTTAATTTTCCTCAGCTTCAGCTTGAACTTGCATATGAGCAGTTAGTGATCTGTTCAACAATCAGCTCCTGTCCTAGTTTCACAGCTGATACTGTGGTGCTTTTTTTTTCCACAGATGTAATAGATCTGATTCCTATGCATACCATCTGGTGAAATCTATGTGTATAACCTGCATTTATGTTTCTTATAAAACGTATCTGCAATGAATAAGTCATTGGTCATGCAAAATTCAGTCATTCTATCTCCAGCTTCATTTCTGTCACCAAGTCCATGTTTTCCAACTACTGATTCTTCTTCTCTGTTCCCAACTTTTGCATTCCAATCACCCATTATTATCAATGCATCTTGATTGCATGTTTGATCAATCTCTGATTATAAAGGTTGGTAGAAATCATCTATTTCTTCTTCTTTGGCTCTTGTTATTGGTGCATATATCTGAATGAAAATAGTATTCACTGGCTTCCTTGTAAGCGTATGGATATTATCCTGTCACTCACAATGTTGTACTTCAAGAGAGATATAGAAACTACTTTTTTAACTAGGAAAGCAACCCCATTTTTTCTCTCCTTTTCATCTCCAGACTTATATATCATATGAACATATGACTCAAAATGCCCTATGCCAGTCCATCTCATCTTACCAATGCCTAGTATGTCAATATTTATATGTTCCATTTCTTTCTTAACAATATCTAATTTTTCTACATTCAAGGTTCTCATATTCCTTGTTCCAATCGCTAGTGTCTGGTTACAATTGTTCCTCATCCTTTGTATATTTATACTTGAAAGCTCTGCCTCAGTTGCCCTCTCTTTTAGTCTACGTGTGTTCTGTTGTAACTAGGTTTTTCAGAGACCTGCTATTTCAGAAGTGGATGGAGATCCTTCTTCCTAATCTGTCTTAATCTGAATGTTCAGATTTAGAGAAATATCTGACAGACAATAAGTTTATAGAGCAGTGTAAGATAAACCCCTCATTGTGAAGTTAATCCTTAGTTACAGTGTTGTCCCTGCCCTTGGCCCAGAGTCTTGACCCACTTATTTCCCAGCCCCACCCTCCACCAGGATACCCCTTCACTCAATCTCTTCAGCATTTATCTTCCATTGTCCAACCCTTGATCTGACGGCTTGTATCTGAATCTTTCTTGGCTTCTGTGATTCCAGACATGTCAGCTGCTGACAATTTTTTATGCTGTGACCCGTGTCTCTTAAGTTCAGTGGTAATGTCTCTGAAAGGAGGGTGATGTGTCCTGTAGAACTGGTATATAGACTATTTTTTTTTTCTTGGCCTGAGGGCCACAGGGCCAAAGACCCCAATGATCTCAGCACAGCCTTGGGCCTTTTGTACCTATGGGGAGGGCAGAGTTTTTGCCATGAGTCGCTTCTGTATTGGCTGGGCCCTATTCTGCCCACACAGATTCCTCTGCCTCCCCCTCTGTGAGCCCCAGGAATGATGTGTCCTATCTCCATACCTTTTCAACCTGTATGCAGAACAGATTATCCAAGAAGCTGGGCTCTATGAGGAGGAGTGTGACATCAGGATTGGTGGAAGATCTATCAACAATCTGCATTATGCAGACACAACCCTGCTTGCTGAAACTGAGGAGGACCTCATGCACTTGCTGCGAAGGGTCAATGACTGCAGCCTTCAATATGGATTGAGGTTCAAT
>NW_006399835.1:8513541-8514366 GCF_000299155.1 Elephantulus edwardii | reverse complement strand
TGCAGCCTTCAATATGGATTGAGGTTCAATGTCTAGAAGACAAAGATTCTTACCAATGGACCAATTGGCAACATCAGGATGGATGGTGAAGAGATTGAGATCGTTCACAACTTTAGTCTGCTTGGCGCCATGTTCAGCACTCTTGGCACCAGTAGCCAGGAAATTAAAAGGCATATTGCCATGGGAAAGTCAGCTGTTAAGGACCTCTCCAAAGTAGTGAAGAGCAATGGTGTCCCTCTGGAGACTAAGGTGTGTCTGATACAGCCTATGATCTTTGCAATCACTTATTACACATCAGAGAGTTGGACAATCACTAGGAAGGATAGAAGAAGAATTGATGCCTTTGAGCTGTGGTGTTGGAAAAGAGTACTGAATGTACCATGGACTAACCAAGCAATCTACATATTCAATGCAATTCCAATTCAGATAACAAATTCATTTTTCAAGGAGATTGAAAGCAAAATTATCAAATTTATTTGGAGGCAAGAGACCCTGAATAAGCAAAACACTTCTCAGAAGCAAAAATAAAGTGGTAGGTATAGTGTTTCCTGATCTCAAAACTACTGCCAGTGGTAGCAACCAAAACAATCTGATACCAGTACAATCAAAGGCACATAGATCAGTGGAACAGAATTGAGAACCCAGAAATAGACCTAGCTATCAGAGAAGACCGAAACGGATGTCAGAAGAGACTCTGAAAATTGCACTGGAGTACAGAGAAGCCAAAGCACAAAGAAGAATTCAAGATACAAAAGAGTTGAATAGAAGATTTCAAAACATAGCACGGGATGACAAAGTAAAATATTACAATGAACTGTGCAAGGA
>NW_006399835.1:8510766-8512194 GCF_000299155.1 Elephantulus edwardii | reverse complement strand
GGACTGCTAGGAAAACAAACAGATTCATCCTACAAAGGGTTAAACTGGTTGGCTCCTTGGAGGCAAGGATTCTGAGGCTCCGTCTAACATACTCTGGACATGTTATAAGGAGAGACAGGTCCTTGGAGAAGGACATCATGCTTGGGAAGGTGGAGTGAAGGTGCAGGAGGGGAAGGCCCTCTATGAGGTGGATTGATTCAGTGACTGGGGTAATCAGGATGGGGGTGTCAGAGACAGTGTGATTGGCACAGGACAGTGCAGAGTTTAGGGCTGTTGTACATAGGGTCGCTATAAGTCGCACACAACTCGACGGCACATAACAGCAACAACAACATCTATGGTCAGCTGATATTCGACAAGGAAATAAAAACTATCAAATGCTTAAAGGACAACCTTTCAACAAGTGGTGCTGGCAAAATTGGACTGCTATCTGCAGAAAGCTGAAACAGTATTCATATCTCACACTATAAACAAAAGTGACATTAAGGTGGATCAGACACTTGGGAGTAAAGCCCTAAACCACAAAGTTCATAAAGGACAAAGTGGTATCAAGCTTAGAATCCCTAGTCTATGGTATAAAGAGACTGCCAAATATAGCCAGAAACACATAATCTAAACAGGATAAAACTGATGAATGGGACATTCTAAGGTTTAAATCCCTGTGTTCATCAAAACATTTTTCCAACAGGATGAAAAGAAAACTTACCAACTGGGAACAAACGTTTGTCTATATCATCTCAGACAAGAGTCTCATAATGGCACTTTATAGAATTTTCCTAGGCTTTCACAAGAGAAGTCTGATAACCCAATTACAAAATGGGCGAAAGATATGGAAAGAATTTTCACAGAGAAGATATTTAAATGGCCAACAGACATATGAAGAAATGCTCCAAATCACTAGCAATAAGAG
Organism: Elephantulus edwardii; assembly: GCF_000299155.1. Taxonomy (NCBI): domain Eukaryota; kingdom Metazoa; phylum Chordata; class Mammalia; order Macroscelidea; family Macroscelididae; genus Elephantulus; species Elephantulus edwardii. The sequence continues at coordinate 8,511,284 of NW_006399835.1, read as the reverse complement.
AGATGTAAATCAACACCACAATGAGATACCATCTCACTTCAGTAGCAGAGGTGAAGTTTAACAGGACAGCAAGTAATAAATGTTGGAGACGATGTGGAGAGATAGAAACTCATATACATTGTTGGTGGGAATGCACAATGGTACAACCACTCTGGAAGGCAGTTTGGTGCCTCCTCAAAAATAGCAATTCCATATGACCCAGCTATTCCAATACTTGGAAAATACCCCCAGAAAATGACAACAGACACCAAAATGGAAACTTGTACAACAATAGCAGTATAGCAGCATTATTCACCATTGCAAGAACATCGAAACAGCCCAGATGTCCAACTACAAATGAATGGATTGAGAAGTTGTAGTACTTGCAAACAACGAAAAACTATGGTGGATGTAGGAGTGAGGATTTTTTGAATTACTACCTAACTTGGGAGGGACTGGACAGCATTATGCTGAGTGAACTAACTCAATCCCACAAGGACAAATACTGTATAAAACCACTATTGTAGAATAAGTATGAG
>NW_006399835.1:8508236-8510591 GCF_000299155.1 Elephantulus edwardii | reverse complement strand
GAGTCATTTGCGACTCATAGCAACCCTATGTACAACAGCCCTATACCGTGCTCTATCCTGTGCCAATCTCATTGCCTCTGACACACCCATCCTGATTACCCCAGTCACTGAATCAATTGTCAATGATTTTATCTTACTTGGTTTCACAATCTTGGTATCAGCAGTCAGGAGATAATGGGGCATATAGCAATGGGAAAGTCTGCTGTCAGAAACCTCTAGAAAGTAGTGAATACCAGTATTTTCAGTTTGAAGGCCAAGATATGTCTAATTTGGGCTGTGATTATTTCATAGACTTGCTATGCATGTGAGAGAACTTGCAGAATAATCTGTGGCCTTTTTAAAATATGACATCTTTCTCCCAAAATAGTGTTATGATGAGCTTTCTTGTTAAGGATTTGAGATAAAAATACTGAGCCTTTGTTACTCCTGAATATATTATGATAATATATAGTAATAAATATCTTGGTTCAGGAGGGAAAATATACTTAAGGAAGTAATTTCTATAGAAAGCTATTTGTTTCTTCTATGCAGTAGGCTTTAAGTTTATATATATTTTTGATCACTTATAGAGAAGGCAAATTACAGAAGTACAGATAAAGTGTGCTTAAGTTAAAAGAAAGATAGATGCAACATTAACCAGCCATCCCCAAGGTAAACAAGTGGAGTTTAATACTTCTTTGAGACTGGTAATTAAAATCTCTGAAATGAGCAGCTAACATCTTAGAACAGATGGTACAGGCAGAGTAAGTGAAGTATTCTGCAGAGAACCTTGACTATGAGAACATTCTGTGGGTTAAGAGCTCTTGTTTTTAGTAAGAGGAAGCTGGATATTTGAATAGAAACTGGTGGCCTACTTCATTTTAAAATATCTACTTCATTCTGATTTTTTTTTCATGCAGGTTAACTAACACTAACACAATATTGTCACTAAAATAGTAGAAAATTTTACAAAATCAGTTGTTATAATAAATACCAGCAGCAACAAAAACGTTTGCTTAAAACACATTTAGACAAAACTGTGAATTTAAAATCATCATTGTCATTAAGTAATAATAGCTGGCTATAGGAATATTTTCTTAAAAACGAATATATTCCTGCAGAAATACTGTACACAACTTTATAGACAGTCATTTTGATGTCACCCCTTCTAATGATGTCACCAAGTGCAGTCTATAACAAACACCTTTATATCCACCACCCCAGTGCTATTAACTGCAATCACCTGAACAAAAATACAGTTGTTGTTTTTATGTGTTGGCAAGTGAACCCCAACTCATAGCAATCCCATGCACAATAGCTCTGAACTTTGCCCTATCCTGAGCCAATGTCACTGTTTGCAACATACTACCCCTCCTTTAATACCCTTGAAATGAAATACATGGGGAACCTAAGCGGCTTTGGTTCCTAATGGATGTTAAAAACAAGTAAAACAGGAAGTTACTGTATTTGATGATGTGATTGATCTTTATCACCTAGAAACTAACTGGACTTCTATAACACAGTGAAGGTAAAGCATGTCTAGGGTACAGAAGGTCTCTCAGGATTTATTTGTACTGCCCTGTGACTTAAGTAAATAGAAAACCACAATAACTCATTTCACTCAGTTATATATGTCCCAAACCATTCAGGAATGAAAATTTGTGCCACTTTACCAGATAAAGCCCCATAACCAATTGATGTATTTACTAAGGGCAAATGAAAATTATAAATATCAGCACTGAATATGCAATTACATGTAGAAACTTCTATGTTAGGAGCATTTATCCCTATTGTGTTAAAATATGTTCATATCTTTGATGTACGTGGAACCATTTACGCTTTCTATGTTATTAACTCATTCTGTTATAACATACAATGTTATGTATATTATTTTAGTTTTTTAACATCATAGTATTAAAGCAGTATTAAATATCTATTACTTTTAGGGAGCTCTGTTGGCTTGATGGCAAAGAACTATGCTGCCAAACCAAAGGCATGTAGTTCAAATCCACCAGCTACCCCACTGTTTCTGCTGCAATCTTCTCTTTTGTGATGTACTGTCTCTGAAAATCTGCTTGGTGGGGGTCAACTATGAGTCAATTCCTACTCAGCAATCTATCCCAACAATAAGTAAAATATTTAAGCTATTAAGTTCTGTAAAACAAGCATCTATCTCTAGGAAAGTGTTATTCTACTCTTCCCATCATATATGTCACATAATTATATCATGGTAAGAAAGAAAGAAATGGAACGCATAAATATTGACATATTAGGCATTGGAGAGATGAGATGGACTGGCATGGGGAATTTTGAGTCTGATGACCATATGATATATTACTCTGGAGATGAAAAGACAAGGAAAAATGGGGTTGCCTT
>NW_006399835.1:8502169-8505639 GCF_000299155.1 Elephantulus edwardii | reverse complement strand
GTGTCAGAGGCAGTGTGGTTGGCGCAGGATAGAGCAGGGTTTAGGGCTGTTGTGCATAGGGTCGCTATGAGTCGAAAACAACTCCAGGGCACATAACAACAACAACAACAAGCAAAAATATGAGCTTAATATTGTCTTTATTTGGAAAATATGGTTTAAACAAATATATGTCCAGGTATCAGGTTGACAAGTAATGTAGGGCACTCATTAATTTATGTGGCAATTTGTCTAAAATGTTGTTTCTAGTTGTTGATAAACCACTAGTATAGACACATTTGTTGACTTGATTTATAATTACAATTAATTGTTGTTAAAGAATGAGATACCTTTGATAATGTGGGTGAACCTCACTTGATGAGATGAAAGACAGAGAAGTAGAAATTGTGATCAGGATTGTAACATAGGTATTCTGAAGGGGTGTTCAGCCTGTCATTTGATTTACAGAGTTAGGCAATATTCCCCCACCCCACCCCCCGGAAAACTCCGGCCAAGAAAATGAATCATTGGAACTCACAAGTATCTTTGCAAGGTCTGAGATTATTTTTCTGTTTAAGAATTAAATTGAAAGCATATTAAAGACTTCACAATTTCTTACACTACGTTGTATATTTCACCTATAGATTTCTTGTTGTAAAATAACTATATGTTAACATACAGTTTTATTTGATATTTGTTGTTGTTGATACGTGGATCAAGTCACCTGTGACTGTTTGCAACCTTTTGTATAACAATTCTGAAACTTGTCTTATCCTGAGCCTCCAGTCTGACTGATTCTGACTTAATCCTATTACCCCAACTACAGTCTCAATCCATATCATCTAAGGTATTTCTCTTATGTGCTGTCCCTCCACCCTTTCAAACATGATATCCTTTTCCAAGGACTGGTCTTTTCTGGCCAAATGCCAAAAATATGTGAGACAGAACTTCAAAATACCTTCTTCCAAGGAGAAATATGGTTTTCATTCTCTCCAAGACAGACCTGTTTGTTCTCTTGAAAGTCCATGGTATGTTAAATACTTTTCTCCAGCATCACAACTAAACGGCATCAATTATTTATTTTTCCATCATCCTTAGTCATTTTCCAGCTTTCTGATGCATATTGTGATGATCATGGACTGAATCAGGTGTATCTTAGTCTCTAGACTGACGTAATTACTCTTTAGCACTTTGGAGAGGCCAGAAGACTTCTCCAGTGCAATTTGTTTTTTGATTTCCTGACTACTTCTGCCGAGAGAGTTGATTGTGGAGTCGAGCAAGCTGAAATTGTTAACCACCTCAATCTCTTAATCAATCAAGGTGCTGCCAATTGGTCTAGTGGTAAGAATTTTTCTCTTCTTGATATTGAGCTTCAATCCATATTGAAGTCTACAATCCTTGACCTTCTGTAGTAACTACTTCAGGTCCTCCTCACTTTGAGCAAGGAAGCTTGAGTCATCTGTATAAAGTAGGTTGTTGATGAGTCTTCTCCCAATCTTAATGCCACATTCCTCCTCATAAAGTCAGGCTCCGAAATGATCTGTTGCACATACAAATTGAAAAGATATGGAGAGAGGACATATCCCTGATGCACTCTTTTCTCAATTTTGAACCATGCAGTGTTTCCTTGCTCTGTCCTGAAGATGGCTTCCTGGTCTGAATATAGGTTTCTCATGAGCATAATCAAGTGTTCTTGGGAGAGTTTCCATTCTTCCCAAGATTAGACACAATTTGTTGTTAAAGGGTGGACTGGTGCTCTTTGGAAACAAGAATGATGAGGCTTAGCCTCACATATATGGGCATGTTGGTGAGAGGGGCTATTCCTTGAAACGGGACACGATGATGGGAAGGGTGGAGGGTTGTCTGCGAGGGAGAGAAAGACCTTCAACAGGTGTATTGACACGGTGACTGCCACAATGGGTACTTGCAATTCATAGTGACCCTATGTACAATAGCCCTAAACTCTGCTCTATCATGTGCCACTCTTATTTTCTCTGACACACCTACCCCCATTACCCCAGTCACTGAATTGATCCATTTCATTGAGGGTCTTCCTTTCCTCCACTGTCTTTCCACCTTCCCAAGCATGATGTCCCTCTCCAATGACTTGTCCCTCCTTGCAACATGTCTAAAGTGTGTCAGATGAAGCTTCAGAATTTTTGCCTCCAAGGAGCAGCCTAATTTAACCCCCTCCAGGATGAACCTGTCTGTTCTCTTAGCAGTTCATGGTATATTCATTCAATTCTCTTCTCTGACATCAAAGCTCAAAAGCATCAATTATCCTTCTATTATCCTTAGTCATTGTGTATCTCTCTGATGCATAATAAGTGATTGCAAAGATCATGGCCTGTATCAGGTACACCTTAGTCTCTAGACTGACATTATTACTCTTCAATACTTTGGAGAGGTCTCTAACAGCAGAATTTCCCAGGGAAAAGATTTTATATTAGCTATAGCACAGAGATTGATATCTAATCAGTTCTGATATATATGTACAATAGCTCTATAGCCTTACCTATTCTCAGACAGTCTCACTGACTCCTATACACTTAATCTCATTACCCCAGTTCCTATATCACTCTACCTCATCTAGGGTCTTCGTTTCCAGTGTTGTCCCTCTTCCAAAGTATGTGGGAAATAGCTTCAAAATCCTAGCCTCAAAGGAGAAACTTGATTTTATCCTTTTGAAGACAGAACCACAAATCAAAAACATTATTGATTCTTCTGTCATCCTTAGTCATTGTCCAGCTCTCATATGTATAGCAATGGATTATGACCTGGATCAGGAGCACTTTAGTCTTGAGAATGATATCATTGCTTCCTAGTACTCTAGAGAGGTCACTGACAGCAGATTTACCCAGAGCAATCAATCTTTTGATTTCCTGACTGCTGGTGCTAACAGTGTTGGTTGTTAAGTCAAGTAAGCTGTAATTGTTAACAACCTCAATCTCTTTTACACCTACCATGGGGCTGTCAATGGCGCAGAGGTAAGAATCTTTGTCTTTGAAGAAATGCTCACAATTACTAGTCCTAAGAGAGATGCAAATTAAAACAACTATGAGATATCATCTTACCCCAGTCAAAACAGCAAAATTTAACAGAACAGCAAGCAACAAATGCTGGCAAGGTTGTGGAGAAACTGGAACCCTTATTCACTGTTGGTGGGAGTGTAAAATGGTGCAACCCCTGTGAAAAGCAGTATGGCGCTTTCTCAAAAAGTTGTAAATAGAGATACCATTTGACCCAGCAATTCCACTACTGGTAATATACCCCAAAGAGACCATAACTGTTATCCAAGCAGATATATGCACACCCATGTTTATTGCAACTTTGTTCACAATAGCAAGGGGTTGGAAACAACCTAAGTGCCCATCAAAAAACGAATGGCTAGAGAAGCTGTGGTATATTCGCACAATGGAATACTATGCTGCATTGAATAACAAGGAACTCATGCAATATTATTCAAAATGGTTGACTCTGGAGAACATTATGCT
>NW_006399835.1:8498547-8499099 GCF_000299155.1 Elephantulus edwardii | reverse complement strand
GGAGGGTAGAGAAAACAATGCAACAATGAATGAATAAAAACCCAAAATCTCTGTAAATGTTCACTAAAACTAATAAAATTTAATAATAATTTAAAAAAATCTTTGTCTTCTTGATGTTTAACTTCAATCCATATTGAAGAGAGCAATCGTTGTCCTTCTACAGTAACCACTTCAGGCCCTCCTTACTTTCCCCCCGCCCCCCAACTTGTTTGTTTACAAAATTTGAATACAAATTTGAATAAATTATATCCATTTCCCTCAACCCCCCATCAAAGTGTACAGCCCAATGACTTATCACCCTTTCTCCCCTGGACATCCACATCCCTCTTTTTACCGCCTCTCCCACCCCTCCTGGGTCCTTATACTCATTCTACAATAATGTTTTATACAATATTTAACCTTGTGGAACTGAGTGATTTCACTCAGCATAATGCTCTCCAATCCCTCCCAAGTTAGGTAATAATTGACAAAGTTATTGCTCCTGCATGTTGCATAGTATTCCATTGTGTGAATGTACCATAATTACTAAATCCATTCGTTTGTGGTTGGACA
>NW_006399835.1:8492561-8495437 GCF_000299155.1 Elephantulus edwardii | reverse complement strand
TTTCACCCTCTCTAGGACAAACATATTTGTTCTCCTGGCAGTCGATGAGTGTTCTATATTCTTCCTCAGAACCACAACTTCAAGGTATTGATTTTTCTTCTGTCACCCTTATTTATTGTCCAGATTTTTGATGCATAGCTAGTAATTGTGAAGACTATAGCCTGGATCAGGCACACCATGGTCTCTAGACTGACATATTGCTCTTCATCATTCTAAAGAGGTTCTTGACAGCAGACTTTAATAATGGAGCTCATCTTTTGATATCCCGAATGTTGATGCTAAGAGTATTGATTATAAATCTGAGCAAAATGAAATTGTTATCAGTCTCAATCTATCATGGTGTTGCCAATTGGCCCAGTGGTAAGAATCTTTGTCTTTTTGATCTTGATCTTTTATTCATATTGAATACTTCAGTCCTTAACACTCTATAGTCAACCCTCTTCTCCAGCACCACATCTCAATTCTTCTTCTATCATTCTTAGTCATTATCCAGCTCTCTGACGTTTAGCAAGTAATTGTGAAGATCATAGACTGCATCAGGCATATCTTAGTCTCTCTACTGGAATCCATCTAGGATTTTTCTTCCTCCTTTGTGTTTATAATGGTTTTTTGCTTTCTTCATGGATGATATGTTTTAATCACTTGGTCATTTGGGCATTAGTTTTCAATGCTGCAAATCTATTCCGGAGGTGATTTTTTAAATTCAGGTGGCATAAACTCAAGGTTGTATTGTGGTTCTTGTGAAACTGTTTTAATTTTTTTCAATTTCCATTTGTACTTGCACATGAGTAATTGATTATCTATGCCACAATAAGCTCCTAGCTTGGTTTTGACTGCTGATAAGGAACTTCTCCAATGATTTTTTACCCATAGATATAGTCATTCTGATTTCTATGCAGTCCGTTAGGTAAGCTTGATGTATAAACTTGCTTTTTGTATTTTTTAAAAAGGGTATTTTTAATTAATAAATCATTTAATGTACAAAACGCAAGCCTCTACTTTCTCCACTACCAAAATTAAGGAGAAGAAAATAGAAGCTTCTAGCCTATAAACAACATATAAAGCAACCTTTTTCTTAGATATTATTTAATAATCTATAATATGTACATAGAGATTTCATACAGTTTTTATTTACTCATGAATAATTTGTTTGTTGGCATAACCGTTTGTGTATGTATAGAACTCTGGTGTTGTAATTTGTAGGAATTTGGCTCCTCATCCAATGAAGCACCTCTCTGTCTTGCAGTTCAAATCCTCCAGATTCTGAATGGAAGAGAGAGGATCAATTTCTTCCTGGCCAATTTATAGCATCTTGAAAACAATTCAATTCAAAACAATTAATTTGGAGTGTGAGAAGAATGACTAAATCTGTTTTGGAAACTGCATATTTAGAATATTCCTTAAAATCAAAGTTATAAAAATTTATCTTCATTACTTGTGCACATCTTTAGAAAAGACCATCACCAAAGGGAAAATGTTTAGGAGCCCCTGGACAGAGGCATAGGTAATTCTTTTCTTAGTGGGCTCCACAATTACAGATATATTTCCCTCAGTACCAGAAAGAAAGGAACAGAAAAAAGGCAAATTCTCTTCTAGTTCCCTTTTGTCCACTGGGTTCCTCAGCAGGATAATTTTCCTAGTAGCCCCAGGAAAGAGGGCGAGCTAGCTCCTTTTCTGGCGGACTCCATAGTCTCAGAGAACTTTGCCATGATATCAGAGAAAAAGAAGCAGAATCAAGATAATGGGGTCCTGAGCTCCAGAACTTGGCCACAGGACCAGAGAGGAAGATTCATGGGCAAGGTGAGGTGATCTCTTTGTTCCCTCCTGGAGTGCTAAGCTCCCCGAGACCAGACAAGTCCTCTGAGCCCAGATGCCAAAAAGATCTTCAGATAGGGCAATTTGTCCTCCCTTCCTCTGGAGTACTGAGCTCCCCAGTGAAAGTCTTCAGACCCAGAGCCTGTGAGGTCCAAGGCAAAAACAAAGAAAAAAAAAACCAACCCCAAAAGCCCCAAAACAAACAAACAAACCAAAAACCCAAACCACAACAACAACAACCCAAAATCAACACTATCAGCATCCAAGGCTGCATCTGTTAAAATATCTGTTGAAATAAGTCAATTGATATCCCACTGATTCCTAAGGCCTTATTTTTGCCCATGCCATTAGAACAGCTTCTACCTCCTCTTTCATTATTATTGGCTCCTGTACATATGGAACTTCCTGAAAATTTTCAGTGTCGATTAGCTCTTTCTGGTACAGTGATTCTGTGTATTCCTTCCAACTTCTTTTGATGCTTTCTGAATTACTCAATATATTATCCACAGCATCTTTCAATATTGCAAAATGAGGCTTAAATTTGTTTTTCAGTTCTCTCAGCTTGAGAAATGCAGAACAATTTCTTCCATTCTTATTCTCCAATTCTAGCTCTCTTCACATTCCATTATAATACTTGGCTTTGTCTTCTCAAGCTGCTTTCATTCGGCTCTTTAACTTCATCTTCAGTTTGGAGCCAGTGGGTTCTGGAGCATAGTTATTTTGATTTAATTGAAAGTTGGGTATAAACTGGGCATTTTTAATTTTGTTAATAATCAAGTGAAGCTGTTTGGCTATTTCTATTTAATTAACAATCAGCTGTGGGATGAAAGCCTCTTGTTTAAATAAATTAGCACAAGATAGGTGTGTTTTTGTATTTAAAAGTTGGTTGGTTTAATCCTGCATAAAAAATTCCAGTTTGGAGCATTTGGATTACAGAGCATAGGTTGCTTTGATTTAATTGAAAGTTGGTGTAAACTGGGTGTTGTTTGTTTTTTGTTTTGTTTTGTTTTTTAAATTTTATTTTTATTTCATTATGTAGATAACTAAAACTATGACTAACA
>NW_006399835.1:8490243-8492316 GCF_000299155.1 Elephantulus edwardii | reverse complement strand
CTTGCTGAAAATGTTAAAAACCTGAAACACTTGCTGCAGAAGATCAAAGACTATAGTCTTCAATATGGTTTACATCTCTACATCAAGAAAGTAAAAGTCCATCTGAACCAATCGGCATCATCATGATAGATAAAGGATTGAAACTCTCATTTCATCTTAATTGGATTTACAGTCAATAACATTGGTGTTAGAAGTCAGGAGAAGAGGAGTCTCATTGATTTATGAAAGTCAGCTGTCAGGGAATTCTCAAAAATATTAAAGAGTAATGATGTCAGCAATGAAGTTTAAGGTGCACATAAATCATGCTCCCAAGCCAAAAGTTGGTGATTTTAATCCGTGGCCCTCATGCTTGGTTTTAATTGCTTTTTGTCAAACATTCTTCTATGTAGTACAGCACTGGTCTGTCCATTTGCTGTACAGAGATAACTAGTGGTTTCTGTGATGCTAAACACTGTGACACTGATGTGTCAAACGTGATAACGTTTACCCCTGGTGGACAGTGTTTGATGGAGCTCCCCTGTTAAAACAGGTTTGGAAGCAGGAGCAGCATCCACTTCAGATATAGCTTGCCTTCAGAAACTCTATGAACTTGGAGAGACGATCAAAGTAATACAAGTGTTCAGGTCTTTTGGTTCATAGGGTTGCTATGGGTCATCTATGACTTGATGGCATTTAACAACAAACAATAACAAGAAGTCATGGTATGGTCCTTTTAATCACTTGGCACCCCTCTGAGAGCTAGACTATAAGAATGACAAAAAACCTGATGTCTTTGAGCTCTGACATTGAAGAATAATTCTGAATATCCCACAAACTACAAAAAGAATGAAAAGATATGTCTTAGAAATGATGCAGAGTGCTTCTTGGAGGGAAAAAAGACAAGACTCTGTTTCTCATATTTTGGACATTTTTCTAGAAAAGAATACTCCTTGAAAAGAGACAACTTGCTTGGAAAGATGGAGGGTCAGTAAAATAGAGGAAGACTCCAGTGAGATTGATTGACATAGTAAGTGCAGCAATGGGCTCCAATGTATCAGTGATGATGAAGATGGCATAGGATAGAACAGGATTCTGGTCTGTTGTTTATGGGGTCACTATGAGTCTTATTCAACTCAAAGGCACATAACAACAAGAAAAATATGCTGGCAAAATAAATAATAATAATATTTAATAAGGTTTATAAACAAAAGTCAAATTTATTAAAAGTGAATGATTCTAATAGAAAGGGATTGTTAAGGGTCCTATGTGATTAGGGCAAGCACAGAAGTCATAAACACAGCAATCTGGTTCCTGTAATCAAAACATGTGGCTGATTTGCATAAGGCTATAAATTGAGAGATGATTGAAATGGAGAAACAATGTAACTCAGAAAGTGATAAGTTTAACCAAAATATTGACTTGAGCAAAAACTGGAAACAAAATTTGAAGTTGAAATTTTCTAGGTGATAACCTTGGGTATTCTTTCACAAATGATTTCTGAGAGGGGGGAAAAAAAAATCTAAACCCCACAATAAGCAAAATAGCCCAAATACAAACACTGTGAAGAAGGAGAATCAGCCAAAGGCATAAATTATCCTCCACCAGAATTGGTAACCAACCACTGAATAATTAAGAATTGACTTCAGGTTCAATATTGAATTTACATCATTTGCTAGGTCTCTGTAGCCCTTAGGTAAATACTGAATTTACATAGATTAGATCAATAAATAAAACATAAACATAAGAAATAAATAAAAACCCATCTTCACATAAGAATCCTATTCTTAAATTTTGTTTAGCTAAGTTTTTTGAAAGACAAGAAAGCAAACGTGCCTGATGTTCATAATTAAGTAAATCTAAGCCACTCTACTTCAAGAAAATTCAAGAAAAAAATTGGCACATGTAATGCACTTATACACTTTGAAACTGCTTTTTAAGTGCCTTTATAATGCACTTGGGAACTGAGGTAACCTGTAATAAGTTATGGTTTTAATTTTATGAAGTTTGTGCTCTATTAATTTTATATAAATTTATTTTTCCAGATCAAATACTATAACATGTGAAGTCTGTGAGGGTTACTTTTTTCTTTTTCAT
>NW_006399835.1:8484364-8489410 GCF_000299155.1 Elephantulus edwardii | reverse complement strand
ATAACAAGCGATTGCAAATACCATGACCTGTATCAGGCGCACCTTAGTCTCCAGAGAGACACTGTTGCTCCTGAGTACCTTTGAGTGGTCCCTAACAGCTGACTTTCCCATCGCGATTCTTGCATGTAAAATACACGTATTTAGAACCCACGAAATACAGATCTACTTGCAATTACTCCAAGAATGATAAATAGCATGACAAAATTGTGATATCAGAAGGAAAATTTCAATCTATTTTACTTAAGATTGCTATGACTCTGAGTTGACTTGACAGCACCTAAAAGTAACAACAAAAATAGATATATCACAAAAATTTTAAAAAAGATATAGATAATAGAAGAAAATGTGTTTTCTATAGATATTATGACCATATGAATACACAATGTTTTCAAGTCTAGAATAACAAGGTTTTTACATTCTGGGAGTCTAAGGTTAATTATTCAAAATTTTCTGTCCTAGCCAAAAGATTGTTTTATGCTAAAATAATTATTCTATTAACGAGAGAGGATACTATACAGATGAGTGGGAATATTCAAACAGGATGTGATAGTCTATTCACAAGAAAATTGTCTATCTACCATTCCAAGATGGTATGATTGGGCAGTTTCAACCATCTACAAGGGGATTAGCTAAACTCACTAAGAAATTGAATAACTCTAGCTGCACAGATCAGTCTTCTGGTGCCATTGAAGATGCAGCAAGAGAATATAAGGCACATTTCTTGCTCTAGTTACACCCATGACAGCAACACTCACAACATTTATGACTGAACTAAAGACTTGATATGAGATACGAGATTGGGGGTGGGGGAAGAGCCAGTATTGGCATGACTGAGAACTTGGGAACAATGGCCTAGAGCCATGAGGCTCAGGGCCAAGGTGCCTGAGTACACATTTCAGAAGCTGTTTTGACTATTTTGTGCTGTTAATGTGGAATATAAAATTTTTACTTCCCAATATGGTTCTGTGTGGTCTATGAGCTATCTCATCAGATTTTGGATCCAACAAAACAATAAAACTGGTGTTGAGATGAGTGAAAGAGGTATGGGAATATTGGGTGGGGGGCATGTCTGACTTTATGGGAACTGGTTTTGCGTTATTGATGCTGTTGACAAGGATATTTCCCCTTTATGAAGTTGGTAGGGGTTAGATATTTCTCTCCCCACATAGCCTTAGTCTTTGTACAAATATATTTTCCATTTTGTCTCAAAAGGCAGTTAGTAAATTTATTTTGAAAAGAAATGGACTTTAAATAAAGAAAACACTTATGAAAAGCAAAAATCAATTGGGAGGTATAGCCAGCCCTGATATAAAAACTTACAACACAATTGTAGTAATAAAAAAATATGGTATTGGTACAATGACACATACACACATAGACAGACCAATGGAATAGAATCTAGAACCCAAAACTTAACCCATCTACCAACAATGAACTGATATTTGACAAGGAGATGAAACCTATCAATGGGAAAATAACTTCTTCAATAAATAGTGCTGGGAAAATTGGGCATTTACCTGTACAAGCTGAAACAGGATTCAGATCTAACACCATACACCAAAAATCAACTTAAGGTGGATCAGAGACTTAGGGGTAAACCTCAAAACCACAAGGATCATAAGACAAAATGGGACAAACTTAGGAGCCCTAAACTGCTGTAAAAATAGGCTTTCAAATATAGCCAGAAATGCACAATCATGAGAAGACAAAATTGACAAATGGGGCCTTCTAAAAATTAAATCTCTGTGTCCTTCAAAAAACTTTTTAAATAGTATGAAAAAGAAATCTTCAGATTGGGGGATATAAACAGTTGACAACGGCTTTTCAGACAAGATTCTGATAATTATAAAGAGTTCCAGAGAATTTCCACAAGGAGAAGACTGATAACCTAATCACAAAATGGGCAAAATGCTGTAGTTTTGATCATGTGCACCAGATATTTTAAGTTTTCATTACTTTTGGCAAGCAAAGTGGTGTCATCTCTGTAATGCAAGTTGACAAGACTTCCTCCAATACTGATAATCACATTCATCTTCATAAAGCCCATCTTCTCAAATGATTTGCTCCACATTTAAACTGAATATATACAGATACAGGATACAACTTTATGCACACATATTTTAATTTAAACCATAAGGTACTCCCTTGTGCTGTTTGAACAACAGATAGTTTGTCTATGAATAGGTTTTACATGAACACAGTTAAGTGTTTTGGGATTCCAATTTTCCACAATGTTAGTAATAATTTGTTATTATCCACAGAATTAACTGACTTTACATAGACCATAAAGCACAAATACATATTATTTGGTAGTCATACTTTTTAGCTAAAAACTATCTTAAAATAGCAGTGATATCCCTTATGCCATGGCTCCTCTGAATTCAGCTTGAATTTCTGGCAATTCTCTTGTAACTTACATAATCTTCAGCAAAATTTTACTTGCATGCCATATTAAGGCTATTTTTTGGTAATTTCCAAATTCTATTGGATCACCATTTTTTGGGAATGGGGATAAATATTAACTTCTCACAGTCTGTTGATCAGCCAGCTGTCTTCCATGCTATTTACATACACTCAAAAGCATATTTTTGTTGAAACATGTCAATTAGCCTTTTGTCAATTCCAGGTATCTTATTTTTGCCAGTGCCTTCAATGCAGCTTAGACTTCTTCATTATTACTTGATCTTTAATATATGACATGCTATTTTCACTTCCTCTGGCCCTTTCAGAATGTTCATGGCCCTGTGTCCCATATCTATTTTCAGCTGTCTAGGCAAAATGGGTAGGAGTGATTTTTTGGTTGTTATTTTTCTAAGTCACGGAAAATGGCTTTTAGAATAAGCACATTTTACAGAAACACTGATCATAATTCTATCAACTCCAACAGAGTTACAGAAAATAAGTCGTGAATAACATGGACAAACTAATTATATTAAGATTCCCATTTTTAGAAATTACTGAATCTGAGACAAGATAGCTGTCATATCTCCCCTTTACACTCCATTATGGACTACAGTGTTAGCCTAAAATTAGCTTTTCTTTTAGCCACTATTTTAGCCCTGTTGTGTCTCTAGGTACCGTAACTGCAGATATATGGTCTTGCAAATCATCAACAGCTTTAGGATTAGGATAAGAGAGAGAGAGTCCTTGCTTTTCACACTGAGTGGCTAGACTTGAGAGAGATTGGAACAAGACTTCTCCAAAAGACAAGCAAGGCAAATGAGCTATATGTATTTTTAAATGAATGAAAACAGAATGAATATTCTAAAACATTGGAACAGTAATATTTTGGAAATTATATTAAGTTTTAATAAAATGATTAACATTTTTCAGCTTGAGTGAAAGAAAACTAATTTTGATTATATGCTGCAGAAATTTTGAAGGATATGAATATAGTGAAAACCTTCACTGTATTTTGATACAGAAATATTTGAGAAATTTATCCCATGAAATTTGGTAACTATAAAATTAGATGACATAGAACAATATGAATAATGCCTCAAAGCTTAGGAAACTGGTCTGTGACAAATTGATGAAATATAATATACAAATTGTTGTTGTTGATTACCTTCGAATCGAGTATGACACTATGAACAAAAGGCTTGAATCCCCTCTACAACTATAGACACTTATTGAAATTCATATGGTAGTATCAGATGGGGAAACATTGAGAAATAAATTTTTATTATAAAAGCAGTAAAGATTAGTCATAGTTTTTAACCAGCGTAATAATATTGTAAAATACTATTTTAGAATGATGTATCAAATATTAGTTGACATATAAATTAGATGGACAACAGAGGAAAAGTCTGTGCAAGAAACACTTAATACTTTACCTGGGATTGGAGAAACTCTTAGGAAATAGAAAACAAAGACAAAATTTAATATTGTTAGAGAATAGTTAGTAGTACTTACTGATTAGAAATAGATAAGGATGTAAATAAAGAGAACATTCTAAGGAGTTCCTGAGCTTTGAAATTTTGGAATTAGAGAAATATTTACCAGTGTTGGAGAAAGAAATAGTCATGAATAAAAATATTTTTATGAGAAATATAATTGATTCCATTTTCAAAGTTAAGTTTCAATAATACATTAAAATTAAATTAGCTTATCTGAGATAAAATATAAGTAGGAAGGAACACTGATATAAGTAAAGAAGAATGAAGGTTTTTACTCTCTGATAATCTTGACACAAATTTAAACTCTCTTTAGCTGTCCATTACCCTTATCTTCTTTTATAACTACATCATTCTTGTTTTTCACAATTTATTCAATCTGTGCAATGTACTATTAGACTCCTTTTAGGTTTATTTAACTCACTAAAAACACCAATATCGCAGTAATTACATTATAGTGAAGGAAAGCACAGCATTTAGATGCTTGCTCTTAGTCACTGCTTCCTTTTACATCATAAATAAAATTATAGTTGTAGGGTCTATACACACCACATTGTTAAGGGAACAAACAGGTTCAACCTGGAGATCATGAACCCAGGCTGCTACTTGGAGATAAGGATTCTGAAGCTCCATCTGATATACTTTGGGCATGTTGCAAGTAGGTACTAGTCCTTGGAAAGGGACATCATGCTTGGATGGTGGAAAGACAGTGCAATAATGGAAGATCCTCAAAAAGATGGATCGATTCCGTTACTGGGATAATAGGAGTAAGTGTGTCAGAAACAATATGGCAGCTTCAGGATAGAGCAGGGTTCAGAGCTGTTGTATATAGGGTTGCTATGAGTTGCAGGTAACTCAATGACACTTCACAAAGACAACAACACTCAAGAAACCTTAAATCTTATATAAAAAAATACTCTATCAAATGTCAGGAATCATTTCCTGTCTCCTGTATAATTTTCTGCCAACAAAGAGGAAACATCCTCTAAATTAATATTTCATAGGAATAGGTAACAATCACCATAAAAAATTTATTATTATATTTGAGACTTGAACTCTTAAAAGTTTTCTGTTGTTATTATGTGCCGTCGAGTCGTTTCCGACTCATAGCGACCCTATGCACAACAGCTCTAAACCCTGCTCTATCCTG
>NW_006399835.1:8466226-8480469 GCF_000299155.1 Elephantulus edwardii | reverse complement strand
AAAATTTAATAAAAAAAAAACAAAACAAAACATTATAACCTCAAAGTCTGCTGTTAGAAAACTTCCCAAAGCACTGAAGAGCAATGGTGTCACTCTGGAGATTAAGGCACACCTGATATAGGTCATGTTCTTTGAAATTATTTGCTATTTGTAAGAGATTTGGACAATGACTATATAAGGAGAACTGGTGCCTTTTAGGGAGAATAGAAGGAAAACTGAGGCCTTTGATCTGTGGTGTTGGAGAATAGTATTGAATACACCATGAACTGTTAAGAAAATGAACAGATTCATCCTGGAGAGGGTTAAACCAGGCTGCTCCTTAAAAGCAAGGGTTCTGAAGCTTCGTCTGACATACTTTCGACATGTTGCAAGAAGGGCCCAGTCCTTGGAGAAGGATGTCATGCTTGGTAGGGTGGAGGGACAGCGCAGGAGAGGAAGACCCTTTTTGAGGTTGATTGATTCAGTGACTAGGGTAATGAGGGTAGGTATATCAGAAAAAGTGATATTGGCACAGGACACAGGATAGGACAGTGTTTAGGACTGTTGTACATAGGGTGGCTATGAGTCACAGTTGACTCAATGGTGCATAACAACAACAACAGCCGTTGCTGGGAGGATAAACTCCAGATACCCTAACTGTGGACACATAGTCTTGCAAATCACCAACAGCTCTGAGTCCAATATAAGAGAGGATTTTCCACACTGTGGGGGTGTGTAAAAACACCAACATGGGGGAGGCAGTATGACTGTGCAGACTACTTAGAGCTTTAGCTTCAGAAAATGTATGGAACCAAAGTCAAGTAAGCTATAAAGTTGCTCATTTTCAAGAAGTGGTACCATTTTTTAAAGAACAGTTTTAGTAACACATGAGGAATAATATATAGGAAATTTATATACATTTAGAAAAGGATTATAGGATAAGTAAATGACTCTCCAACTTTCATCTGCCATTTTGTCTGACTCTGGTATTTTTAGTATTGCTTTGACGTTGAAAGCTGTGACACCAGTATTTGAAATAAACAAGGTCCCCTAAAGTTTCAACAGAGTTGCCAGGTAAAAGTGATTCAAATCCTTAAATGGATCAACAAAATTCTCCAAGAAGTCCATAGGCTAGGAAATTAATTTGACAATGACATATATGACAAAGAACTATAATTGATAGAATTTATAGAATACTACAGCATCAATATTTAAATAAGAAAAAAACTAACAACCCAGTTACAAAATTAGCAAAAGATATGAAAAGATTCCTTCTCAAAGAAGATGTTCAGATGACCAATAAACTAGAAATGTACAAAATCACTATTAAAGAAATATAAATAATAAATAATCAGACAACTTACTAGCAACAATAACAAAGTTTAACAGAGAAGTAAACAACAAATGTTGCTGAGGATGTGGGGAGATTAGAACTCTCATGAATTGCTGTTGGGAATATAAAATGATGCATGTTCACTTCCACTAAGGATGGCAAAAAGTTGAACACAAATTACATTTGATATAGTTATTCCAATACTAAGAATATATGTTAAGGAAATCAGAGCTGAAATGTGACTAGATATCTGTTCTTGTTGTTTTATGTGCCATCGAGTTGCTTGTGACTCATAATGACACTATGTACAAAAGCCATAAACCCTGCTCTTTCTTGTGCCAACCTCACTGTCTCTGTCACACCAACTCCCATTACCCCCATCACTGAATCGGTCCATCTCACTGAGGGTCTTCCTCTCAACTGCACTGTCCTTCCACTTTCCCAAACATGATGTCCCTCCTTGCAACATGTTTAAAGTTTATCAGACAAAGCTTCAGAATCCTTGCCTCCAAAGACAGTCCGGTTTCACCCTCTCCGGGACACACCTGCTTGTTCTTCTAGCAGTCCATAATATATTCAGCACTCTTCTCCAGCACCACAGCTCAAAGGTATCAATTCCCTTTCTATGATCCCTAGTCACTGTGCAACTCTCCGACACATCACACATCATTGTGTAGACTCTGGCCTGGATCAAGTACACATTAGTCTCCAGCCTGATGTTGTTGTTCTTCAGTACTCTGGAGAAGTCCTTAACAGCTGACTTTCCCAATACAATTTGTCTCTTAATTTCCTGTCTGCTGGTACCAAGAGAGTTGACTGCGGAGACAAGCAAACAAGAACTGTTAACAATCTCAATCTCTTCACCATCTATCATGATGCTGCCAATTATCCCAGTGGTGTGAATCATTATTTACTTGATGTTGAACTTCAATCCATTTTGAAGACTGCAGGACTTGACCTTCTGCAGTAAGCGATTCAGGTCCTCCTCAGTTTCGGCAATCAGGGTTGTGTCATCTGCATAACGCAGGTTATTGATGAATCTTCCACCAATCCTGATGCCACATTCCTTTTCGTACAGCCCAGGATCCCTGATGATCTGTTCTGCATATAGATTGAAAAGTTATAGAGATAGAATACATCTCTGGCGCACACACTTCCAATTTTGAACCATGCAGTGTCTTCTTGCTCTGTTCTGACTACTGCCTCTTGGTTCAAGTATAGGTTCACATAAACACAATCAAATGTTCTGTGATTCCCATTCTTCTCAGAGTCTCCCAGAGCTTCTTGTGATCCACATAGTCAAAAGCCTTTGTACAGTCTATGAAGCACAAATAGACATTCCTCTGGTATTCTCTTCTTTCTTCCAAGATCCATTAAACATTAGCTATAATATCCCTAGTACCACGACCTCTTCTAAACCCAGCCTGAACATCTGGCAGTTTTCTTTTGATGTCCAGTGGTTTCTGGATAATTTTCAGCAGAATCTTGCTTGCATGTGATATTAATGATATTGTTCGATAATTTCCGCACTCTGTTGGGTCACCTTTCTTTGGAATGGGAATAAATATCGATCTCTTCCAGTCAGTTGTTCAGCTGGCTGTCCTCCAGATTTCTTGGGAAAACTTAGTGAGCACATCCAGGGCAGCATCTGTTTGTTGAAACCTGTCAATCTGTATGCTGTCAACTCCTGGAGCCTTGTTTTCTTTGCCAGTTCTTTAAAAGTAACTTGAACTTCCTCCTTCATCACCATAGGCTCTTGCTCATACATTATTTCATTAAATTCTTCTGTGTCAGCCAATTCCTTCTGGTTCAACAACTCTGTATACTCCTTCCATCTTCTTTTAATCCTTCTTGGATCATTTAACACTTTGCCCAAAACATCCTTAAGTATTGCCACTCATGGCTTAAATTTGTTATTCGATTCCTACAGCTTAAACACTGAGCAATTTCAGCCCTTTTGATTTTCTGCCTCCAGATCTTTGCACATTTCATTATAGTATCTTGCTGTCCTTTGAAATGTTCTCTTCAGCTCTTTGATTTCTTGGTTTCTTCCTTTAGTTTTGGCTTCTTGGCGTTCTAATGCAATATTCAGAGTCTCATCTGACATTCATCGTTGTCTTTTCTTCCTCTTCAACAGTTGTAATGATCTTTTGCATTCTTCATGGATGATATTCTTGATATCCTCCCACAGCTCATTTGATCTACGCTCATTGGTGTTTAAGGTCTCAAATATGCTCCTGAGATGGTTTTGAAATTCTAGTGGAATAGACCTGTAAACTTAAGTTTTTTACAGCATTATTCACAATACCAAGGAGATAGAATCATACAACAGCCATCAACAAATGAATGGAGAAATTAATGTAATGAAATATTGTACAACATTAAAAAAATTAAGAACTCATGAAAGACTACAAAACATGAAAGAGTCTAGAGGATGTTATGCTTAATGAAATAACTCAGTTACAAAAGGACAAATATTTTGTAAGACCAATATTATAAAAACATGGTAATTGGAGTGGTGTAGTGATAAGAAAAACATACATAGAATGGATAGATTAAATGAAAATCAATAAAAAAGGAAAGGTTTGATTATATGATTCCTAATTTTGCTTGTGAAAACTCTATGGGTTACAAATGGTGTAATACTGGAAGATTAATTCCTTATGTTGGAAGAAACCCAAAATATGCTGTGTCTTCACAGTAGATTCGAACACCACGTCTTCATCCTAAAGAAAGACTGTTGTTATTATTTTTAAGTGTCGTTAAGTCTCTGGAAAGAAAGCCTAAGCAACATTTTATTCTATTGTACATGGAGTCACCATGACTTGGAGCTGATGAAGCAACTTAAAATATTTGACCACTATCCTCAATTTCATTTTGTGTTATTTTCTCTATATTTTTATGTCTTAAATATCAACTTATTGGATATACTATACACAAATCATAAATATGTCTGTATTCTTAGCCTCACAAAGTGTTCAGCAGACTTAGAAAATACAGCATAGAAAAAAATAATTGCTCTTAAATTAAAAAAAAAATCATGAGATGACTCACAGTCAGGGATGTTTAGCCCAACCTCACTGTCTTCTGAGTTGTAATAGCTTTTGTTTTAAAAAACTATGAGAAAGGAGAGAATTTGTAATATCAGTGACTAGCTACATTTGCAAATAAAAGTATTCTATGTGTTGACTATACAGTATATATTGCCTCTGATGTTAAATTTCTCTTAGAAAGGATTTTTTTTTTAATTTGTAAAAGATAAATATGCTTGCGAATGGATGGGTTCTGGAACAGAGTCTAGAGTCTCATGGAAAAGGTCAAATCTAAAAGTCATAGCGTTTACTTATATTTAGCAAAAAACAAATAATAGAAGAATTAATTTATTTTCTCATTTGGCTTCTTATTTTTAATTTTTGTTTTTGATCAAGGATAGAGAAAGGAAGAAAGGAACAGAATGGTTGACACATATGAAAATTCCATAGCACAAATTTTGTATCTTGAAAAATTGAGGTGTCAAATATTAAAGTTTAAATTATTTGTATTACTGCAAAACATAGATTTTAAAACTGACTGACAGTCTGCTACATGTACAAATGACATTAAAAAAAATATTGTGCTTAGTGTAAGCGAGAAAAATTCCTGGACTAGAAGTAGCAGTTTGGGCAAGGGTGGCCAGTTGTTCGGAAAATCACTAGTGTAGCTACTATTTATAGTCATTACAGGTGATTTAAACAGTTCACCTAAATGAAAGCAAATTACCTTCTATAACCTTAGAAAGCCTGAGCCAATTCTATTGATAACAGTAAAGCAAAATATGAAAAAAAATATATATCTTGAGGTATATTCTCCCTCCAGGGTATACATAAATAATTCGTCACATATTTCCTTCTTTTCTCCCTACATTTTTGCACACATGCAAGCAGATATCTCTCATATGTTATATTTGTCTTACAAGATTTTTTTCAACCATCTTCTCTATCATGTGAGTCAGCAGGGTCTCCAGTCTGTCACCTGAACTATTTTGGACTTGCCAGCTCCCTTTAAAAATATAACAAGGAAATAATAAGTCATTACCTTGGTGCAAGTTTACTCTGGTGGCCTAGTAGAAATACTGAAGGCATACAGTTCAATCTCTATCTGAATATCTGTATCTATACTTCAAGGTAGCCTTCAATATGGATTTTATCTCAGTGTGAAGAAAACAAAATTTTTACCACTAAACCAAAAAGGTACATTATGAAAGATGGAGAAAAGATTCAATGGCATAATCTTACTTGAATCCATACTCAATAAACTTGGCACAAACATCCAGGAGATCAGGAAATGTAAATGTACTGCACTGGGAAATTACACAGTCAGAGATCTCTCCAAATTATTGAGGAGCAATGATGTCAGTTTGATGACTAAGGTTCTCCTGATTCATGTCATGGTCTTTTACACTTGCCTTGCTGCTGAGAACTGAGTAATGAATAAGGATAACTTTGAAAAGTGGTATTGTAAAAGAGTACTGAATATCACCTAAACTGCCAAAAGAACAAACAGATGTGTCTTGGAGAGGATGCACCTGGAGTACTTCTTAGAGGCAAAGATGATGAAGCTTGGTCTCACATGCTTTGGGTGTGTTTCTCAAAGTGGCTATTCCATGGGAAGTAACAGCATACTTATAAAGGTGGGAGGATAGTGGATTGACACAATACTGATGCTCAAGTCTATCAGATATTATGAAGATGGCACAGGATAGGACAGGGTTCAGATTTTCATTCATAGGGTCTCTGAGTCATACTTGACTCAGTGGCACCTAACAATAACAACAGTAACAACAGCAACAACATGTTTATATCTCTATGTCTATCACTATATCTATATTTTTGTGTTGTTTGTTGTTATGTTCCAGTGAGTCAGATCTGAGTCATAGCTGACCTTGTAGAAGGTTTTCAGTGGCAGTAAACTGCAGGTGAAGTGATTGCCTTTCCTTCTTCAGAGCTGCTAGGGAATTTAAACCACTTGCCTTTGGGTTTGCAGCACAGTTTCTTACCACCAGGCTACTTTATCTATTTCTCTATCTATTATCTATTATATATCATCTATCTATCTATCTATCTATCTATCTATCTATCTATCTATCTATCTATCTATCTATCATCTATCTATATTTAGATATGTGGTGTTAAGGGTTTATTCTTAAAATTGGATCCCTGAGCTACTGAATGACTTTACCAGATTGATGGATGGTAATATGTGAATAGGGCTTGCTTGGCTATCCACAAGATGATTGGATTTTCTTTCCATTAAATTAAGTAGATACAACAGCAAAATCAGAGACAATCTTCCACATCAGAAAAGAAGCAAGAGGATGCAATGCATCTTTCAGAGCCAGAGATTCTTGTGTCAACCAGATGTGAGGCTTTGGGAGCAGTATTCATACCATCACAGAGTATCAGAGACCTTATGTGAGATGGAGAAGACCTTCAGACTGCCACCCCATGGAATCAGAACTAGGAGTCTTTGCCCAAATTTGTTGGGCAACAAAGAACAAAGAGTAGAGAGCCATAACTGACGGAACCGAGAGTTTTGTAACATTGGCCTAAAACTGTGAGATTCAAGGCTGAGGTGCTTATGAGTACATTTCAGAAGTTATTCTGACTGATTGTATCATGTTGAAAATCCTATTTATAACTTTTTGACCTCTCTAATATGGGTCTTTGTGGCCTGTGAGCTATCACATCAGATTTTGGACCCAATAGAGTATTAAGATTGGTTTTGGGATGAGTACAAAGAGGTGTGGGGGCAAAGGTAGGGCATTTTTGACCACATGGGAATTGATTTTATGTTGTCATGTTGTTGGCAAGGACAATTTTCCATTGTGAAGTTAGTAAAAGTAAAGAATGGTGTACCCCATGTACCCTTGCTCTTTTTCACAGATAGATAGACAGATAGACAGACAGACAGACAGATAGATAGATAATATACACATTCATAGATATAGAAGACAGAAGTTCGTAATCAGAGATGTTATGAGAGTATAAACCTTTTGAGAATTTATGCTGCACTTTATATAGATTTTATGTTTGTGTTTAACTTCTCTAGATGTTAAGGGATAAAGTGACATCCCTCTGCTTGGAGCTTTTGTTCCTCTAGTTGGAGCTTTGTTCTACTTGGAGCATTGCTTTTTTCCCTTTTGACAAAGATGTAATAGAGGCAACACATATACCCAACCTGAAATTAAATTGTTCATGTAAGAAATCATAACCTCCACAAGATATCATTAGCCTTTTAGCTTTTGATTTTATTCCTTAAATTTTATTTCTTTTGTTTAAGAATCTATGCAGCCAAACATACATCAATACAACAGTTTATACATGAACTTTATGGTTTGGGGCTAGGTTTCTGATCCACCTTGAGTTGATTTTTGTGTATGGTGTGGGATGTAGATTTTGCTTCAGCTTTTTGCAGGTACCAGTTCAGTTTCACCAGCACCAGTTGTTGAAGAGGTTATCATTTACCCATTTGATTGGTTTTATTTTCTTGCTTTGTCTTCTTACACTGTCCTTGGTATCTTCTGTCTAATTCTTTTATTTTTCCATCTTATCTCTTCGTTTTGTGTTCTAAACATTTTGATGCCATTTTCGTAGTTTCTTTTGACATATATTCTGTGAGGGGTGTGTGTGTGTTTACTTTTCTCTCTTTAATGGCCTTTTGTCTCTTCTTGGGTAATATTCTTGTTTTATCCCATAACTCCTGCAGTCTTTGATCATTAGTGATACATGCCTTGTTACTCAAGAGCAATGGTATCAGTTTGAAGGTTAATGTGAGCCTGATTCAGGTGATGTTTTTTCAATCTCTTTTTTTTAATTTTTAATCAAGTAATAACTTATTATGTGTTACACAGGCGGGAAAGGGGTCACCGAGAGGAAGAAATTAAACAAAAAAGTATGTTTATAATACAGCCAAACAGGAATCAGGAGGGAGCATATAAAAGGCAAGTATTAGAAGTACAAATATCAGGGATGGAATAAATAGTGCTTTGAGTTCCAAGGGGAAATATTTAAGGAAATGCATCAATGTTGAGCCAACAGAAAATTCTTATGTTGGAGCAGGAAAATGCCTTCATGATAGGTTCTCTATTTGTCTTTCTCCTAAGGAATCATTAGGGGCCTCCATGCTCTGATACTTTTAAATTTGACAAAATGAGAGACAGAAACAATGTGGCAATGACCTTGGGCCACCTGGATGGGAGTTAGAGCCACAGGTCTGTAAAGTTGAGCATCTGACTCTCTTTGGACAGATGGAAATCAATCTCTTGAAAAACATCTGAGAGTGGAGCAGTGAACAAAGATGACAGAAAAAGAATAAATGTCTGAGTTGTGGTGCTGGAGAAGAGTACTGAGTATTCTACTGACTGCCAAAAGAACAAATAGATGTCTTGAAGAAAATTTTAGGCTCTTTGCTAATCAAATATGATGACAATTATATTTAATAGAAATTTTGTATTCCGTGTGATAAAACCCAACGTTTTCTCCCAGGTAGATAAACTTTTGTGTAGCCATGATCCATCTGTAACATGAAATTTTGGTATTTCTATGATGGCTAACAGGATTTGTCAAATCTGATAAACTAGACAGACCAGAAAAAAAAATCATTATGATCTACTTCTGAAACTCAACCAGCAAAAATCCAATGAATCAATAGCCTAATCTCCCATCTATTATGAAGTTGGTGGAAGACTAGGCAATATTTTGCTCCACTATCCATTAGATAACTGAATTGGGACCTGGTTTATTGACAGTTAAAGACAACTTCAGAAGGAAGATGTTATAAAAAGAGCAAGGGCTATGTGAGGATGCCCGTGTCTACCTTTATTAACTTCATAAAGGACAACAGTCTACATCAACAGCATCAGTATCACAAAACCGATTGCCATGAGGTTAGACATGTCCCCCATGCTCCCAAACCTTTTTCGACTCATCTCACCACCAAACTTACTTCTTTTCTGGGTCTGAAATCCAATGTGATAGCTCACAGACCACACAGAAACATGTAAGGGAAGAGAAGGTTATAATGCATGTTAGTATCAGAATACAGTCAGGACAGCTACTGAAATGTGGATGTATTCCCCTCAGTCTTGAGCCTCATAGCTTAGGCCAATGTTACAAAGTTCTCAGTCCTGTCAATATTTGTAACCCCACAAATATTTGTCCAACAAACTTGGTCAAATGCTCTTTGCTCTTGTTTCAATGGTGTAACAGTCTCAAGGTCCTAACTCACATTAGATCTCTTGTGCTCCATCTCATGTTCTCTGCTTTGGCTGTTGTTGGTTTTGTAGGTCTTCTTGCTTGCTCTTTCCCTGACAGTGAGGTTTTTATTCATTTCCTGAGAAGATCTAATTCTGTGGCTCGAGCTGTTCAACTCACTGGGGAGAATAGCCAATCCCCTTGTATATTATTGATACTGGTCAATCCTCTTGTGGAATGGTAAAATAGTCCATCCACTTGTAGATAGGCTTCTTGTTATTATCATGTGTTATTGAGTCATCTGTGACTCATAGCAACCCTATATATAGCAGCTCTGAAACATGTCCTGACCTGAGCCAATCTCACTAATTTAAACACACTAACCTCCATTGTCCCAGTCAGTCACTGTATCAATCCATCTCATCCAAGGTCTTCCTCTCCTGTGCTGTCCCTCCACTCTTCTGAGCCTGATGTCCTCCTCCAAGGATTGATCCCTCCTGGCCACATGCCCGAAATACAGGAGAGAGAGCTTCAAAATCCTAGCCTCCAAGGAGAAACTTGGTTTTATTCTTTCCTGGATGGACTTACTTGTTTTCTTGGTGGTCTATGGTATGTTCAAAATTCTTCTCTAGTACCACAGTTTTTTTTTTTAAATTTAGGTTGTTTATTTTCATTTCAATGAACATCTACAGAGATTTTGGGATTCCATTCATTCATTGTTGCACCACAGTTTTAAGGCATCAATTCTTCTTCTGTCATGTTTATAGTTGTACAGATCTCTGATACAAAGAAAGTATTGTGAAGGCCATGGAGTGGATTAGGCACACCTTAGTCTCTAGACTGACTTTGTTGCTTGTCAGTACTCTGTAGAGGTCCCTGAGAGCAGGGTTTCCCAATGCAATTCGTCTTTTGATTTCCTGACTGAGGGTGCTAGGAATGATGATTGTGGAGCCAAATAAGCTCTAATTGTTAACAAAGTCAATCTCTTTTCCATCTGTTATGGTGCTGCAAATTGGCCCAGTGGTGAGAATCTTTGTTTTCTTGATGTTGTGCTTCAATCCATATTGAAGACCGCAGTCATTGACCTGCTGCAGCAGGTGCTTCAGGTCCTCTTTAGTTTCAGCAAGCAGGGTTGTGTCATCTGCATAATGTAGGCTGTTGATGAGTCTCCTCCAAATTCTGATGCCACATTCTTCCACATAAAGTCCTGCTTCCAGAACGATTTATTCTGTGTAGAGTTTTAGAAAGTATGGATAAAGAATACATCACTGACAGACTCCTTTCCTGATTTTGAATCATGCGCTATTTCCCTCCTCCAAGGCTTATATTACGTACCTCTTTGAATCGTCTTGGACATCCATATGGTCTGGCCAGATTCAGATGATTAGGAAAGTCATACCGAAAAACAAACTCCACAGATGTGCAATACCTTGTTCAATTTATTGCTTCTGAAAATCCACTGAAGGGTCAAATATGAGTCTGTTACAACTCAATGGCATATAAGAACAATAACAATGGCTACTCAAATTTATTTTCCCACTCCCATGTTGCCTATCTTTTTCCCTTTCCTTTTTTGGGTGCTGTTTCTACTTATTTTTTTAAATTAATGTTTTCAATAAATTTTTGTTATTTGAATACTTTGTGTTCCATATATGTACATTATGATTTGTAAAGTCATTTACATTGTTTTACTTTTTTATATTGTGGGGTTATTTCTTTTTTCCTTTCATTTCAATCATCACACCAACAACTACTTATTGTAAAATTGTAAAATATTTCCTAAGTTTTATTTTTAACTATTTGTTATGTATAACCTCTCAAATTCTGCCTCTACATCTATTTTATACGATTTTGATGCAATCTTGTTTTTTGACACTTCCTGACTGGAAGATGTGTGTGTGTGTGTGTGTGTGTGTGTGTGTGTAAATGTTTTCCTGATTTCTTCACCTTATGGTACTTGGAAAGTCAACTAATTTGGCTATAGATTAGATAATAAGTAAAATTTTAAAAATGGAAATACTGAAAAAAGAACTTAATTTCTATCTCAGAAGAGATTGAAATAATTGCAAATAAAATCTTATTTCCCCCAAACTCCTTCCTGATTTTCCCATTTGATATTATCTAAATTCCTATATGCCATAGTGATATATTTTCACCAATTAAATGTCAAGTATATAAGCAAATACATGCATTTTAAAATGTGATATTTTACAAAATGACTATTTAGCAGGTTCATTATGCTTTGAATTATTACTCTTAATATGGAGTCCCAAATTTAAACATGTTTAGTACAAGGACAAAAGTTCTGTATAAAAGAGAAATAGGAATTGTATCCATTATGGACTTCACTTATAAATTTCTTCACATAGCATTTTCTAAAAAAAGCTTTTAGTTTTTTATGCAATTTCTTTATCATTTTAACAAGTTAAAAGATTACTTCTAATCAGTAAATTTTGGCTAATTATAGCCCAAGTACTGAAAGTATAAATGTAGTGTATATATCTTTACTCTAGGATCAATAGAAACAATGCAGTAAGACACTAATAACAAAGAATATGCCTACTCATAAGCTTTGGATAGAATAAAAGTTAGTTTTACTTCAAATTAATCATATCTTTCCCCAGCATAAATATCTTATGTAATCATTGTAAAATATTGATTATTCATACATTCATAAGATTAAAGAAATACTTATTATGTTTTAAGCCTATTGAATATTCTTTAATATTGTACCATTTATGTCAAAGGTCTGTATTTCCATTATATTCTCCTATTTGTTAGTATTTTGAGAGAAGTTTCAGCTTGCCACGTGTGAATTGTGCCCCTAAAAGTACTTGGCACCTTGAATAGGCCAAGATTCTCTGTATACTAAAAAAATCCTAATCTCTATGATGCTAATGAGGCAGCATTAATGGCAGTTATGTATAGGTATAGTCATATCCATGATGTGATAAGAGATATGGTCAGTTGTTGGCTTGTTTGTCGGCTAAGATACCAAGCAATTCAATTAATAAAAGGGAAATTTTCTTGCCGTCTTTAAAACCTCTATCTCAAAAGAGACAAAACTAGAGAAGGTAGTACCAAAAGAGACACCAGTACACTAAAATAGAAGACCAGAAGTGAAGCACATCCTTAGACCAACGTCACTGTACTGGGAAACTCTTCAATACAGAGACAGGTTAATAAATGCCTTGGAGATCACCATGGAGTGTCAGACCTATAGATATAGAATAAAGCAAGGGTTTATTTCAAGATAAGCCTTTCTTAGAGCTATTGTTGTGTACTACAGAGTCATAAATGGCCCATAGCTGACCTTCCGGCATGTTTCCAGAGGCAGTTAATCACAGAAGAGGAGATTGTCCATCCTTTTCCCACGGAGGAGCTGGTGACCTTGAACTTCTTTCAGATAGCACCCTGAATTTTGAATTCTCAACTTCTAAATTATGAGAAATTTTTAAAGCAATCTACATGTTACAAAAGCTCTAGATATCCAAAACATCATGTTAAGCAAGGAGGCCAGAGTTTCTTCTCTGAGACAGACTTAAGCCAGGCCAATGCAAAATAATACAAAGCTATAAAAGTTGAACTATCCACACAATTTCCTACACTAAGCAAGTGAGTAAAGTCTGTTTATTCACATTATCTCCTCAGTCTTCTTGAGAATAGTGTAAATATTTTCATGTCTGCAGAGAGAACAACTTAAAATTCTTAAGCAATGATTTTATAAATTACTAGCAAAATGATTAAAACCCAGAGAGGTACAAATGGCTAAATACTCAATTATTAGACAGAAGTTTGTAGTATCAGTCAAACCAAGAGGTGACTCAAGGGATCATGATGATTAGAAATCAGTTCAACATTACCTAACAACTGCAGTGTCTTAGCATCATTTTATAAACATTTACAATAAGTATAAACAATCTAAATTACAATTAAATTTGAAAAAGATGGTATCCTATCTTAAGAACCTTTTCTTCATACTCATTAAATTTTTATCTAAGCAATCAAGCTAAATATTTATTTTGATAAGATAATATTTGCTGGAAATTTACTCTGAAACCAATAAAGAGAATAGAATTTTATTTAAAGTAATCTCTACAGCTTAAAATTATAATTAACACAGTTATATTTAAGTCCATAAAGCCAGTAGATACAGTATAAGTAAATTCTGAGCTACTATAGAGATGATATGTCCTGAGCTGAACTCATAAATAAATAATAAGATTTGCAAGCCACAAAAAGATAAAGAGAACATATTAAACATTTAGAATAGCAAAGTATTTTCAGGGCTCAATGAAGATAATAAAGGTAGAGGAAACAAGGCTAACTGGCTGTAGTAGGAAGAGAACAGCCTAAAAATGATGAAAATGGAATGGGTTAACATTATTTTTTAATGTTTTACTTTTTAAAAAAGATTGCACTGACTCAGTATAATGAGATTTCTGTTAATTATTCTACTTTTGTCCTTCTAAGACTTGTCTTAAACATCAACAATCTTATTGTATTACTATTTAGGATCAAGCTGAATTCCTTAAAAATGTGTGAGTCAGTGACGTTGGTGGCATAATCCATAAGATACTGTGCTGCTAATTAAAAGGCTAAGACTCTCATGCACTTCGAATCCACCAGTGGTTCCATAGAATAAGGATGATGTGATTATGGATATGAACTCAAGTATATACATATACCTATGCATATAC
>NW_006399835.1:8458758-8464591 GCF_000299155.1 Elephantulus edwardii | reverse complement strand
TTCTCCAGTGGTTCAGGTGAGATCCATGTGTATATACTGTATGTGTGTGTGTGTGTGTGTATATATATATATGTATTTGTTGTTGTTATGGGCCTGGAGTCCCCTGTGACTCATAGTGACCCTATATACAATAGCCCTAAACACTGCCCTATCCCAGAACACTTGATTGTGCTTATGCAAAATCTATACATGGACCATGAATTCCTCAAAACAGCGTAAAGAAACACTGCATGGTTCAAAATTAAGAATGGAGTGCCTCAGCAATGTATTCTGTTTCTCTACCTTTTCAATCTATTTGTAGAACAAATCATTTGGGAGGCTGGGCTTTATGAGAAGGAATGTGACATTAGAATTGGAGGAAGATTTATCAACAACTTACGTTATGCATATGACATAACTTTGCTTAGTAAAACTGGTAGGGATCTGATGTGCTTGCTACAGAAGGTCAAAGACTGTATTCTTTAATATGGATTGAAGCTCAACATCAAGAAAACAAAGATTCTTACTACTGGGCCAACTGGCAGCACCAAGATAGATGAAGAGATCGAGATTGTTAACAATAACAGCTTGCTTGGCTCTACAATCAACACTCTCGGCACCAGCATTTAGAAAATCAAAAGGCAAATTACACTAGGAAAAGCTGTTGTCAGGAACTGCTCCAGAATACTGAAAAGCAATGAAGGCAGTCTAGAGACTAAGGTGCATCTGATTGAGTCCATGGTCTTTGCAATTAGTTTCTGTGCATTAGGAAACTTTACAATGACTGAGAGAAACAGAAGAATCAATGCCTTTGAGCTGTGGTTCAAGAGAAGAGTCTTGAACATACCATGGACTGCAATGGAAACAAATAGGTCTGTACCGGAGAGGGAGAAACCCAGTTTCTCCTTGAAGTCTAAGATTTTGAAACTCGATCTCACATACTTTGGGCACAAGGCCAGCAGAGACTAGTCCTTGAAGAAGAACAGTATGCTTAGGACAACATGTGGGGGGACAACACAGAAGAAGATCCTGGCTGAGATGGATTAATATACTAACTCAAGAAATAGTTTAAGTGTGCTGGTGTCAATGAGACTGGTTCAGGACAGAGTAGGCTTCAGAGCTGCTGTACACAGTATTGCTTTGAGTCACAGCCTACTCAACACCATGTAATAACAACACAACAAGTACTCACTAGTCGTAATCAAACTGCTGCTTCTTGATTAGGTTCCACATAAGCACAAATACGTGTTCTGAAATACCCACTATTCTGAACAATTATCTTTAGGGTGCTTCATTTGCTTATCATTTTAAAAATTATCATTTTATCTTCAAAATTTATAACAATAGCCAGCATAAGGTAATTAGAAAGCTCTTTATAATTTGTGTATATGTTTATCTATAATCACTGAAATTATCAATTTTATACTCACTAGATTAGTAGCTCTATTATACATAGGGTTTTTGAAGGCCTGTTATTTCAGAAGTCAATGGCTGATCAATGCTTTTGGGTTATGGTGGTGGAGAAGAATCTTGAACATACCATGCACTGCTAAGAAACAGGCCTGTCTTAGATAGGATGAAACTAAGCTGCATCTTGAAGGCAAGGATTTTGAAGCTCTGTCTCAAATACTTTGGTGGCCAGGAGGGTCCAGTCCTTGGAGAATGACATCATGCTTGGAAGAGAGGATGGACAGTGCAGAAGAGGAAAACCCCAGATAAGATAGACTGACACAGTAACTGAGGTTAGTGGGGAAGGTGTGTCAGAGATAGTGAGATGGCTCAGGATAGGGCAGGGTTCAGTGCTATTGCACACAAGGTCACTGAGAGTTGCAGACAACTCA
Source organism: Elephantulus edwardii (assembly GCF_000299155.1). Lineage (NCBI taxonomy): Eukaryota > Metazoa > Chordata > Mammalia > Macroscelidea > Macroscelididae > Elephantulus > Elephantulus edwardii. Next base: position 8,462,771 of record NW_006399835.1, on the reverse strand, counting down.
ATGGCACATAACAGCAAAAACAACAGAAAAGTACCTAATGCTACCTAGTGTAGTAAAAAATAAGTAAATTAAAAGTTTCTTAATATTGTTTGGCATTTGATTATGAATCTAACACACATATACACTGTTAAGCAATCATTAAATGATTTACTCAGTCTAGAATCAAATAATTTTTTCTTGAATAACTTATAAGAATAAAAATGATTTAAACAAAAAAAAACCCAATTAAAGATGGCAAAGGACAGTACACTGCAAATATACACAAGTAATAATACCATTTTTATATTGAACTGTAAGTACTCATAATTGATTGCTCCGTATCCCTGGCATTGGTAATGATAGCTTTAAATACCATTTTCAACCAAAGGGCCCAGGAAAGTTTATTGTAATTACCAATACACAAAATTACAAAAACAAGTAAAAGGGGGGAAAATGTCTTCTTTTATAAAGGATATATATTTATTTAACAATTAGGAATTGCCAATGATGTAGTCTGTATGGTTAGGGTTAGGTCTCTTCTAGTGAAAGATGAATCATCTCCTCCACCTCAGTTTATAGCATCAGAATAAGTGCTAAAGGATCAGCTATGAGTTGATTGCAAATCCATGGCAGTAAGTGTGTGAGTGGATGATATATTAATTAGATGAAGAGACAAAACATATTTCTTTAGCAATTAGAGACTTTCAAGATTAAACTAGTTATCAGGAAAGGTACATAGAAATGTTAATTATTTCATCAGCCTGGTAAACTTTTTAGAAAAAGGAAAAAAGTGTTGCTGTTTTTGTTAAGGTAAGAATATAGGTGTTCTTTCTTTAACTATTGTTTGCTACAGGCATAAAATTAAAATGGTCACAATGGCAAATTTAGTCTACTGCACTGCTTTATTAGCATTGAGTTATAGAACCCAGTACTAGAAGTCATGCTGTCTAGTTCGCTCTGAATCACCTGTACAATGTACCTATGCAAAATAGAATGAAATCATGCAGGATCCTCACTATCTTCATAATTTCAGCCGTATCATCGTAGGCACAGCGTCAGTACATCACCATGAGGTCTTTCTGTTTTTCTTCTGACTCTCCAATTTTCAAGCATAATATCCTTTTCCAGGGACTAGTCACTCCCCAGATCATACCCAAAGTTTGTGAGACAAACTCTCACTATTATTGCTTTTAAGGAACACTTTAATTTCATTTCTTCCAAGATGGATTTGGTACCTCCAATGTGTCTGTTTGCTCATCTACTAATGGCTATTAAACTATAAATATGAAAGCAAATGTTATACCTGCCAATAAATAAGATTTTGCCATTCTGGCTGTTCTTTTCACTCCCTTATTCTTTGAACTGTGTTGTATTTTATAGACTGACAAATTAGTAAAATTCTGTAATCTTCATAATTTTCCCTCTGCTATTACTACATAGACAAGTTGTCTGGAATTTTTAAACTTACCTTTCAGTCACATCATACATCCAAATGAGATTAAGGTATGAGTTTACAATCTTTTTAACAAGCACAAAAATTGCACAAGAAACTAAATTGCACCACAAGCCACTAAATGCATAATTAGCCTTTGGAGCTTCATGCCAAAAGAACAAATTAGGCACTAAATTGCACCTGCAATTGGTCACCTGCAGGCTCAATTAGACATACGACATATACATAGTTTTCTCTGGACAACACATTTGTGTCATAAAATTGCTGTTTGTTTGTTGTTCCCCCCACCCTCAGGAAAAGACACTTGGCCTTTTAAAATGAACTTCCTTATAGAATTTACCCCTGAAATATTTTATAATAATAGATCTCAGATTATTATTGTTATGTGCCATCGAGTAAGCTGTGACTCATAGCGACCCTATGTATGGCAGCTCTGAAGCGGCTCTGTCCTGAGCCAGTGTCACTGACTCTGACACACCTACCCTCATTGCCCCAGTCACTGTATCAATCCATCTCATCTAGGGTATTCCTCTCTTGCATTTGTCCCTCCACCTTTCTGAACATGATGTCCTTCTTCAAGGATCAATCTCTCCTGGACACATGACCAAAGTATGTGAGACAGAGCTTCAAAGCCCTAGCCTCCAAGAAGAAACTTGGTTTCACACTCTCCAAGACAGACCTATTTGTTTTCTTGGTAGTCCATGGCATGTTCAATACTATTCTCCAGTACTAAAACTCAAAAGTGCTGATTCTTCCTGTGCCATCATTAGTTACTGTCCAGCTCTTTGATGCATAAGTAGTTCTAACAACCATGGACTAGATCAGGTGCACCTCAGTCTCTAGAATGACATCATTGTTTCTCAGCACTCTGGAGAGATCCCTGAGAGCAGCTTTTCCCAGAGCAATTTGTCATTAGATTTTCTGAATGCTGGTACCAAGAGTGTTGATTGTGGAGCCAAGCAAACAAGCTCTAATTGTTAACAATCTCAATCTCTTCTCTATATCATAGTGGTTCCAATTGGCCCAGTGTTCAGAATCTTTGTATTCTTGATACTGATCTTCAATCTATACTGAAGACTACATACATTTCTTGATCTTCTTCAGGAAGCTTTTCAGGTCCACCTCAGTTTCAGCAAACAAGATTGTGTCATCTGCATAATGTAGGTTGTCGATGAGTCTTCCACCGAACTGATCATGGGTAAGCTTCTCCAAATGTTTTTAAGCTGAAATACCTTAAATGGATATTTTGCTTTCCAAAATTATTTATTGAGTTGGTCAATCACCCAGAGTTGAGATAATCTATAATTTTTTTCCTCAAAGAAAGTGTCATGTTAACTGTTTTCAACAGAATTATACGTCATTATCTTTGAACACAAATAGATTAATAATTACTAATTCTTAGTAAACACTGAAGTTTTCTAAGTAAATAAATCTCTAAATACATTTCTAAATATTTTTGTGGAATATTTATATATTTTGGAGGCAAAAATTTACTTCAAGGATAAGTCTAAAGGAAGAAAACTTTAGTGAATCATGTTTTTGTATTTTTATTGGGTTTTGGTATGCCATCACTAACATCATGTCTTTCACTGTTTATGTTCAGACATTCCTCTAGGTCGTATAGCCTTGGTGTACAAGTTGCCATACCACAGTCACTTTTGGTTGCTGTGAGGTTGAACATTGTGACACTGATGTGTCAAATGCGTTAATGATTGGCTACCCAATGCAGACAGAGAGTGGGGTGGAGCTCCCCTATTAAACAAGCGTGGAAGGAGGAGTGGCGTCCACTTCCATAATAGCTTTCTCCGGAAACCCTATGAACTTGGAGAGAGGATGAAAGGCACCCAAGCGTCGAGGACTCTCCTTCATAGTGTCGCTATGAGTTGCCCGTGACTCTATGGCACTAAACAAGTACAACAACAGCAACAATATGACAACTACTTGTTTCAAAAACTAAAAAGACATGGCTCAAAAGAGCTAATAGAATGATAAAATGAATATCCTCTATAATGCATTTTAAAAAGATAATAGTTGAAAATGTCATATATAGGTAAAGGAATCAATTATTTAATGTTTTTGAATCAGTAATTATTAGTTATGACTTTCTCTTTGGCTTGTAATATTTTTACTGATTAGCATATTTTACAACTATAAAACAAGGTGTTTGTTTAAACAAACAGTGCAAATGAAAATAATGCAAATGATTATTGTCCAGTTTTGTTGCAAAATATGCAAATTATTAATAATGACAAAGAAAAGCAATCACAAAGTTAATTTGCTTTGTAAGATGTGTATTATTTTCATCTGAATTAGCAATTTTAATCAATTTTATTTCTTTTAATACTATAGAAACTACCATATTTATTTTTAATTAGCTCTATCTCCTTGTTGTCTAATAATAAAGGCAGTAGAGCACAGTGGCCCTAGTGTTAAGAAGCTGTGCTGCAATATTTGTTTTATTTTTAGATATTTTTATTAATATCTTTTTGTCAAGAAGACAAAGATTCTCACCACTGGAACAATTGGCAGCATCAGCATGGATGGTGAAGAGATTGAGATTGTACACAGCTTTAGTTTGCTT
>NW_006399835.1:8453458-8457608 GCF_000299155.1 Elephantulus edwardii | reverse complement strand
TTTGGGTTATTTTCAGCTCTTTTCTATCATGAACAAAGTAGCAATTAACATGGGCATGGATATATCTGTTTGGTTGGCAGTTCTGGTTTTTTTAGGGTATATGCCCAGGGGTGGAATTGCTGGGTCAAAGGTATTTCTATTTCCAACTTTTTGAGAAAGCACCATATTGCCTTCCAGAGTGCTTGTACCATTTTACACTCCCACCAACAGTGGATAAGGGTTCCAATTTCTTCACAATCTTGCCAGCATTTATTGTTGGCTGTTCTGTTGAATTTTGCTATTCTTTCTGAGCTGAGATGATATCCTATAGTTGTTTTGATGTGTACTTCTCTTAGAACTATGGATTTTTAACATTTCTTCATCTGTTTTTTGGCCATCTGATTGTCTTCTTTAGTGAAGTGTCTGTTCATATCCTGTGCCCATTTTGCAGTTGGGTTGTTTACCTTTATCTTCTTGAGGTGCTTGAATATTCTATAACTTCTAGATAAATCCGTTATCAGAAATGTAATTACCATTTTTTTGTTGTTTTCACAGGCTGTGGTTTTCCTCTTTATCATGATGGAGAAGTTTTTGGAAGTGAATAGGGATTTGATTCTTAAAAAGTCCCATTCATCTATTTTATTCTCTCCTAATTGTAGGGTTTTCAGGATGCTTGGAGGACTGTTCATATTGTGGATTAGGGCTTCTGGAGTTTTTCTAAGCTTTTCTCTAATAAAGATTATAGTCTTAGTTTTATTCCTAGGTCCTTGATCCACTTTGAGTTGTGTTTTGTGTATGTAGTGATGTGTGGATCTTGCTTGACTTTTCTGCAGATAGTTTTCCAATTTTGCCAACACCATTTGTTAAAAAGACGGTTATTTCCCCACTTACTTGATTTCATATCCTTGTAAAAAATTAGTTGACTATAGGAAGATGGGCTAATTTTTGGGTTCTCAATTTTATTCCCTTGCATTGTACCAGTACCATGCTGTCTTGACCACCACGGCAGTGCAGTAGGATTTAAAATCAGGGAGTGAGATGCCTCTTACCTAGTTTCTCTTTTTCAAGAGTGCTTTGTTTATTCAGGGTCTCTTTCCATTACAAATGGAATTGGAGATTGCGTTTTCCATCTCCTTGAAAAAAGGAATTGGTCTTTCTATTGGGATTGCCTTGAACGTGTAGACTGCATTTGGTAGGATTGTTATTTTCACAATTGGATCTTCCTATTCATAAGTAAGGCATATTCTTCTATTTCTCCAGGTCTCTTTTTGTTTTGTAATTTTCTATGAATAGAATGTTTGTATTTCTGGTTATATTACCCCCAAGTATTTAATCTTGTGATTAGCTATTGTGATGGGTATTGTTTTTCTTAACTCCAGTTCTATAATCTCTTTGTCACTTTAGAGAAATCCAATTGATACTTTTTTTTTATGTTGATCTTGTATCCTGTTATTTTTCTGTATTGGTCAACTATATCCAGGAGTTTTCTAGCTCAGTCTTTAGGATTTTCCAAGTATGCTATCATATAATCTGCATATAGAGATAGTTTTACCTCCTCCTTGTCAATTTGGGTACCTCTTATTTCCCTTTCTTTTCTTATTGCTATCACTAAGAGTTTCAATACAATATTAAATGGAAGAGATGATAGTGGGCATCCTCACCTAGTTCCTCTTCTCAAAGGGAACACCTTTAATCTCTCTCCATTGAGGACAACGTTGGCTCTCAGATTTGCATATATACTTTTTACTATTTTGAGGAAATTCTCCTCTATTCCTATTTTGTTGTGTGTTTTAATCAGGAAAGAGTGTTGGATTTTCTCAAAGGCCTTTCCTTCATCAATTGATAGGCTCATGTGATTCTTGTTCTTTACTTTGTTAATATGATGAGTATGCCAATTGTTTTTCTTATGTTGGACCATTCTTGCATACCTGTTATGAATCCCACTTGGTCATGATGAATTATTTTATTGATGCGTTGGTGGATTATATTGGCCAGGATTTTATTCAGGATTTTCACATCTATGTTCATGAGAGATATTGGCCTATTGTTTTCAATATGGTCGTCTCTTTACATGGCTTTGATATCAAGTATATGTTTGCTTCATAGAATGAGTCTGGGAGAATACCAACTTTTCTATTTTTTGAAATAGTTTATGTAGAATTGGTGACAGTTATTCTTTGAATGTTTGATAAAATTAACTTTTAAAACCATCTGGTCAGGGCTTTTTTTGGCTGGAAGGTTTTTTTTGGTGGGGAGGTTTTCTTTTTTTATCACCTTTTCCATTCCTTCTTTTGCAATTAATCTGTTCAGGTGTTCGATTATGGTCTCTGTCAGTTTAGATATGTTGTGAATTTCTAAGTATTTGTCCATTTTCTTCTAGGCTTTTATATTTGTTTGAGTATAATATTTCATAATATTCCATTGTTAAACTTTTTATTTTAGTTGGTTCTGTGGTGATATTGCCAATTTCATCTCTTACTCAGATTATTTTTGTGTTTTCCTTCTTTTTCTTTGTTAGTTTTGCTAGTGGTTTGTATATTTTATTAAGCTTTTCAAAAACCAACTCCTGGTTTTGTTGCTGGTTTCATTGTTTTTCTATTTTTATTTAATTTATTTCTACCACAATTTTTATAATTACAGGCTTTTATAGAGGTTGTCAGGTTTTCCTGCTGTTCTTTTTCAATTTGTTGGAGATGGAGGGTTAGAGAGTCAATGGTCTTTTTTCTTGCCTTTTGATGTGTTGGCTTATTGCTATAAATTGACCACTGTTTAATTCTTTGCCTGTTTTCCAGAGGGTTTGATAAGTTGTGCTTTAATTGTGACTTGTTTCTTGAAACTTTTTAATTTCATTTTTTTCTTCTAGTACCAATAATATTCAAGCAAGGTGTTGTTTAGCTTCCAGGTGTATGGTTATTTTCTCCTTTATTCTCTTGTTATTAATTTCTAATTGTGTAGCATTTTGATCTCAGAAGATGCTTTGTATTATTTCTATATTTTTAATTTATTGATGTTTGCTTTGTGACCTAAAATGTGATTTATTCTCGAGAATGTTTCATACACATTGAAGAGGAAAGTATACTGTAATTTTAGGGGGTGCATTAGCCTACAAATATATAAGTTTACTTGTTGTGTGGTAAATTCTTCAGCATCTTTGTTGAGTTTTTTTCATGTAGTTCTATCTTTTCTTAAGAGTGGTGTATTGGAAGAGCAACAGTCTGCCAGCCACAGTGGAACTCCAGAGGAGTGAACACTGTGTGACCCCAGAGGAGCAATGACTAACCGCCACTGTGTGACCCCCCTGCAACCCGCGCCTGAGTGACCCCCAATACACAGGTTGCTGCTGAATAAACCCCCAGCAGCGCCCAAGCCCCGCCCCCCCACCTCTTGGTGGTAGTGTCCAAGCCCTGTGCTCCTTTGCCCCCTACCCAATGGTTTTTTCAGTGTTCCCTGCCTGGTGGCACTTATGCAGGTGCCCTCACACAACAGCCCGTGCTCCAGCAGAGTTCTGGATTTGATAGGATCCGAAAAGTCAAGGTCAAATTCCCACTGACCCACTAGCCTCTGGTTTGTCTGCAGAGTCCACAGAAGCCAGCTGGCTGGCTTGTTTTGGGCAGTTGGTGTAGCCCAAGAGAGCTTGGCCCCTAGTCCCTTGCTTTCCCCCACCCGCCCCCCTGTGCAGCTCCACAACCATGCACCTCAGCCCCCGCCACAGCCCTGTGACCTCAGGGCACCACCATGGATCCAGCCATTACTCGGAGCTATCAGCTCACACCAGGCAGGGAACACTGAGAAAACCATTGGGTAGGAAACGGACAGCAGGAATTTGAGTAGGGACCCCTATCGTGAGCACACTGAGACAGCAGAAGTTTGAGCAAGATCCCCCAAGTATTTGACCTGTCCTTGCGATCACCCCAACCCTTTGCCTGCCTCAGCCCATTTGGCTCCAGACCAGTGCCTACACGTCTGGGCAATCAACTTGCCTTTAATTGGGAAACCTTGACCTGTCTTACCAACAAGAGATTGCCCTAGTAGGCTCTGAACTGACATTTCTCTGAAGTCAGAAATTCAGAAAAACGCACAAGTTTGGTAGCTGCCCAACTGATCTCAAAAGCATTGTCTTCAGATCAAGAACATATCAATGTTCGAAGAAAGCAAACTATCCCACACAATA
>NW_006399835.1:8436393-8452212 GCF_000299155.1 Elephantulus edwardii | reverse complement strand
ATCCTGAAAGCAGCAAGGGAGAAACAAAGAGTAACCTATAAGGGAGAACAGATAAGATTAAGTGCGGATTTCTCAGCAGAAACCATGCAGGCAAGAAGAGAGTGGAAGACATATATCAAACACTCAAAGAACACAACTGTCAACCAAGAATACTGTACCCAGCAAAATTATCCATCAAATATGAAGGACAGATCAAGGTATTCCCAGAAAAGCAGAACCTAAGAGAATTTGTAAAAATAAGAGTAGTGTATTGAAGCCTTCAAATATTACAGTGGTATTGTCTATTTGTTTTCAGTTGTTTTTTAATGTTTGTTTTATATATTTTGCATCTCGATCATTTGGCACATAGATATTTATTATTGTTATGTTTTCTTGTTCTATTTATTGACTAATTATTATGTAGTGGCCTTCCTTATTCTTTCAGATGGTTTTGCATTGAAATTTACTTTACCAGAGTTTAACATGGCTACTCTTACTTCTTACAGGTTGCTGTATGCTTGGTATATTTTCCCCTACCCTTTTATTTTTAGTCTTATCTTCATTTTTCAGGTGTGTCTCTTGTAGACTGCATATTGAAGAATTTTATTTTTTTTATCCAATATGCTACTCTTTTTTTCTTCAGAGGTGCATTTAAACTATTTACATTCAGTGTGATTATTGAGAGGCATGGCTTTATTGCTATCATTGTGTTGAGTTTTTTTGGTGTTGTTGCTAGTTACTTTTTGATTTTTTTTGTGGCACCTGTATAAGAAGGACATCTCTCAGTGTTTCCTGCAATAGTAGTCTTATTTTTATAAACTCCCTTAGTTTCTGTTTTTCTGAGAATATCTTGATCTCTCCTTCATATTTGATGGAGAGTTTTGTTGGGTATAATATTCTTAGTTGACAATTGTCTTCTTTAAGTGTTCGGTATATGTCATTCCACTGTTTTCTTGCTCCCATGGTTTCTGTTGAGAAATTGGCACTTAATCTTATTTGCTGTTCCTTATAAGTTACTCTTTGTTTCTCCCTAGCTGCTTTCAGAATTCTCTCCTATCTTTGGTTCTGGTAAATTTGATTATGATATGCCTTGGTTTTTTTCTTTTGGGGTCTATTCTATATGATGTTTGCTCAGTTTCTTGAATATGTATTCTCTCATTCTTCATTAATTTCTTCTAGTAATTATTCCATAACTTTTATGGTCTCTTTACTTGCTTCTTATTATTCTGAGATTTTGATTATGTGCATGTTATTTCTCTTGATGATATATCACCTCATTCTTAGGTTGTCTTCTTTTTCCTTCTTCTTTGATTCTGCTTTTCTTTTTTTCTAGCTGATCAGTGGTGACAATTCTATCTTCTATTTCACTGGATCTCTGTTCTATCTCGTCAACTCTGTTCATGTGTCCCTCTACCATGCTGACAGCACCTGAAACCTTGGACCTCATATTTTTTAAATTGTGGCTTCTTGTTTTTCCAGAACCTCAAATGCCTCATTTGTTTTATCTGCATTGTTTTGGATTTTTTTAAAGCTTCTCGTGGTTTTTGCTTTGCAGCCTATAATTCTTCAAGTTTGTCTTTCACCCATTGAAAATATTCAATCATTTTTATTTTAAATTCGAAGTAAAAAAGTTCTATCAGACTTTCTATCTTAAGGAAATCCATTAACACTGTGTATCTTCTCTGGGCTTGTACAGCATGTGGAGTAGCCTGCTTCTTCCATGACATTGCTGTGGTGGAGTTTCCATGTCTGAGGTGAAAGTAGACTTTTGATCTGAAGTCACTGCTCCAGAAGATGGTGGGACAGCTCTCCTGCTTGTTTCCCTCTGCACTTCTGACTCAAAGGAAGATTTGTTTTAATTTCAGAGACAAAATTCTGTGAAAGCAGCTTCCTCTGTCCTACAGCTGCTGCAGCTAGGAAAGTCTAAGATGTTCTAAAGTCAGTTAATTGACTGGACATGGGGAGATGCTGGGCAGAATGCCGAGATGCAGACAGGGTGTGCATGTGTGGAGACCTGAATGGAAAACCAGGAAGCTCTGGTTTTTCCTTTGAGAACTTGGTCTGTCACCTCAGTCGAGCTCCAGCTGTCTTGCTTCCTTCTACTTGAGCTTAAGGGGACCCCTGCGTACCAATCAAACAGCACTAACCCTGGAAAAAACCTCACTCAAATTCCATCAATCCTGCTTGCTCCCTGCTTTGCTCTCTCCATGTGACTCCCAGTTCAGGTGTTTGCTCTCTAGCTGTGCTTCAATCTTGAAGTCAGGATCTTTTTTGCGTGATTAAACTGCTCTTAAAAATCTTTCGGAGGTTAGCTACAGGTTGGTTTCAACTCAATAGTACACAGCAACAGTATCACCTTATTAAAATTATATCACTTATTGAAACTAACTTATAACTGACTCTCATTGGGTTTCTGAGGCTCTAATCACATGAAAGAAAATTGTCCATCATTTTCCCGTGAATCTATTGCAGAATTCAAACCAAACAATATGGACCTTTAAGCGAGCAGCTCAACTTCCTATGGATTAGCTCATCACAATGCCTTATCATTTAATACTTGCTGTCTTGTTAAACTTAGCCACACTACTGGAGTAAGATGGTATCTCCTTGTGGTTTTGATTTGCCTCTCTCTTATTGTCCGCGATTTGGAGCATTACTTCACGTGTCAACTGGCCATTCAAATATCTTCCTCTATGGAATTTCTTTCCATGACTTTGCCCATTTTTTTAAATTGGGTTATCACTCTGTTTCTGAATACAAGACTATTCTGTAAACTTTCATTACAAGACTGTTTTCTGAGATGTTATTGCCAAATATTTGTTTCTAGTTGGGAGGTATTCCTTTTATCCTCTTGGAAAAAGTTTTTTATGTGTACACAGATTTAATCTTTAGAAGATCCCATTCATCAATTTTATCCTCTTTTGATTGTGTATTTTTGGCTCTATTTGCCAGTCTTTTTGTACCACAGAGTCAGTTTTCTAAGCTTGACCCCAGTTTTCCTCTTATGATCTTTATTGTATTGGGCTTTAATCTCAGGTCTCTGATTCACTTTGAGTTGACTTTTGTGTATAGTGTGAGGTGTGGATCCTATTTCAGCTTTCTGTATATAATAAATGTTGGAAAGGATTTGGTAAGATAGGAACTCTTACACATTTTTTATGGGATTGTACAATGGTGGTACAACCACTCTGGAAGGCAGTTTGGCATTTTCTCAAAGAATCTGAACATAAAAATTTCATATAATCCAAGCTATTCCACTGCTTGGAATATATCTCAAGAAAATGAGAACTGAAACACAAATAGAGACTTGTATACCAAAGTTCATAACAACATTATTCACCATCACAAGAACATGGGAATAGTCCAATTGTCCAACCACAATGATGATACATTTACACAATGGAATACTATGTAGCACACAGGAGCAATGATTTTGTAAATTACTACCTAACTTGAGAGGAATTGGAGAGCATTATGCTGAGTGAACTAATTCAATCCCATAAGGATGAATACTATATAAAACTATTACTGTAGAATGAGTTTGAGGATCCAAGGAAATGGAGATGGAACAGAGGAGTGAAGATGGATAGGGAAAGGGGTTAATCATAGGGTCATTCAATTTGATGGGAGGAGTGAAGCGGATGGAAAAGATCCATTGTAAAAAAACAATGTATTTGAACTTTGTAAATAAACTAGTATAATAAATATATTTTTTAAAAAAGAATGCCTTTTCACTTTTAGATGCTCTGGATTCATCTTATATAATATTGGTATCAGTCATGTTTTTTACTTGTGACTGTTACTCAAAACCATTATACCAAGTTAAAAGTAATTTTTATAACTTTTTATGAATAATACTTAGACAAAGTTAATTACAGTTTATTTGAAAGCCATAATTTCTTTACAAAATCAATTTTCCAAATCTGCTCTTTGTGGGTAGCCAAAACATAAGGTAGTTACCACTTTCACCAGAAAAGCATATTGTTTTCAAGTCATTGAAGGAATAAAATGTGTGAACGGATTGATAAGCACCTTAAGTTAACAATGTGTTTTACAATCATTTAAAACATTATAATACAAGAAGAGATAATCAGACATATTTAATCAATTTTATATCTCATGTTTTCCTTCTTTTTGTGACGCTGAGATGCTGAACAACTTAAAGAACAATAGAGTTGATATCAAATGGATAATTTGAAGAACCACTTAATATGTGACTTAATGTACATTCATTAAAAGAGTAAATTTAATGTTATATAGAAAGGCTTACATCAGGTAGCATCAATGATTACAAATTGCAGTTTACAACTATTAAATATAATTTGTACATACATTTACAGAAAATGTGCTACTTAGCACATGACAGTTTCAAAAGCTGATGTCAAATATTATTTAGTTACTTTTAAAGATGGATAGATGATGGTAAAGTAAGTTCAAGTTTAGATGTCAGAGAACTATTATGGATAATAATTATTAAAAAATATTTCAACTTATGCCTCCTTTTGGTTCATAACTTATATTTTACACTTGTCTCAGTTCTACTTTGAGATTACAAGCAGGAACTTTTTTAATAGATGAATTTTATATAGCTAGAGTGATATATAGCTAGATAAATCGATTGATAGATAGATATTGTTATATATATTGATAAGCAAATAAGTATTTATTTTCTCTTCATAATCAAATCCATTTCCAATGGCCCAAATAGTACAATCTCTATCAAGATAAGTCCTTGAAAATTTGTAAAAATACAGTTCTTGGTCAAAATCTTGGTCTTTCAACTCACAAAATAACTATTTATAAAACCTCAAACACCTCTAAACAATTTATTACCAAACACATCTGTATTTAGGGATAGTCATGTCACACATTAGACAAGCAATGCAATCCATTTCTCCGTGGTTTACTATTAGTAGTAGTAAGTTGTTTAACAGCCTAGATAACTCTTTTGTACAATTCATATGACTCAGAGACTCTTGAAGCCCCCATGGAAATGGACTCTAGGTTTAAACCACTTGCTATTGCCTCTAAGTGCTCAAAGCACATACTCACATACAGCCAAGAGCCCTACTAGAAACTATTCATTTTCCTCAATGGATAAACTTGATTATAAATAAACATATTTTAATCAATTACCATATAGCTCAGTTCTTTTATTATGGATCAAGTGAGTAAAAGTTTCATCTTAAGTCTACCACTTCATATTATAGCCTTTCTGTTAGTGCCAGATGGGTTTTTAGAAAGCTACTAGTTGTAGCAGCTTAATGCTGCACCTGAGGTTTTTTATTTTATAAAAAGATGACTAATTGACAGAAACATTATTCAGTAAAAGGAAAAAAGAAATCCAGTATCTGCTATCTTAAATCAACATTTCAAGAATCTTTCAAGTAGCCTTCAATGTTAAATAACTAAATTAAGTAAAATAAAAACCAAATTATCCTCTTTTTAAATAACTGAGGTTTATGAAGTCTTATAAACTTAAGGTAGGATATATAATATAATACCATAGTTAAAGTAACTCAAATATTGGTAATTATTAGAGACTAAGACAAATCTCTCTTCTTATAGGTGTTCTAAGAATTTAAAAATAATAATTCATACATTTTGAAAGTTGCTTTTATTATATATTAGAATGTGGAGACCATTTGCAAAGCTTTTATTTTATAGTCTTTTGTAGTCTTTTTTTATTATTCCCAGTTTCTTTTATAAGAGAAGATACATTAGGTTTATGCTTAGTAATGAGCAAAGGTTTGTTTGTTTTATTTTTTTTGATGGGTTTCTTATTCATGTCTTAATGGTTGTCCCAGTAATCTTTACTGGAGTTGCCATTTACAACAGCTATATCTAAGTATACTTCATCTGTCTATATGTAAAGTAATTAGCGATCGTTCTTTATTATTTTCTAAAGGAAAAGCTAAAACAAAACAAAATAAACACATCCAAAAAAAAACAAAAACAGAGGCTTCCTGCAGTAACAGCTAAAATAAGTGGAAAATTTGTTCTCTTGTGTCTGCTTAGCAGAGAACAGTTTAAAGCTTGTTGAAGTTGTGTACCATTAAGCCAGAACTGACTCACAGCAGACCCTCTATCAGGTTTTCAGAGGCAGTGAATTGTAAGGCGGTAGATTGCTCATCTCTCTCCAGCAGAGCAACTGGTTGATTTGTGTACCTTAAGGTTGACATCAACCCTTATCTCTAAGCCTCTAGAGTTTCCTATGCAAATAAGTTACATCATCTTAGAGTGCATTAATGTAACCAGTATTCAAATCCAAGGTCTGTAATAAAACTACCTAAGGTCTATAATTTTTTTTTTTTTTTGCTTAATAGTTCCTTTCCAATTTCTACTCCTTACTTAAATTCATGGCTCTAGAAGGAATTAAAGCAATACTACAAAATCACTGTTGTTATGTACTATTGAGTCAGAACCAACTCATAGTTTCCCCTTCAGAGGGTTTTGAGAGACAGTAAATCGTAAAGGAGACTAATCATCTTTCTTAACTAGTGGATTCGAACTACATGCCTTTGAGTTGCCAGCCCAACGCCTGTACCCTTAGAACACTATACCTCAGGTTTTCTTACCAGCATGAAATACTACTTAATTCAGGAAAGAAATCAACAGAAACTTATATATAAATTATATCTTAGAGAAAATTTGGTGTCTTATTCAAATACATTCTGAGATGCTAATTCCAAATCTAAGATTGGTGAAATTTCTAATTAAATTCACTGGAAAAATGATCAAACTAAATTAATTGTTTTAAGAACTCCAACAAAGTAAATAAAAATCCTTTAAAAACCATTTATATTCTAACTTCTGGTTTTATGTCACAGTTAGAGCTTTTAGTTTGAGAATACATCTTCAATGAAGTGTGGCCTCATGAAAGAAAAACTGAAAATCCTGATTAGCTACTTCTTTGAGAGTTTAATTTCTCTGAAACATTAAGTTCTTCTTTGGAGTGTTAGGATACATGAGAATTCATGTAATTTCTTTCTTTTTAACCACCCAAAACCTTATAATATAAATAGATATTGCCATTTGATTGAAATAAAGTTGGCATATTTGATCTAAAAACAGTTTCTATAGCTCTAGCATCATATAGGAGTTAAAACTTCTTAATACTGCTCTTTTGGAATATTTTTTTCTTCTTTCATTTTATGTCTTGTTCCTGCTGAGCAAATAGTGAATTTGAACTGCTGACATTTTTGTTAGCAGCTCAACATTGAATTCACCACACCATAGGACCAACAGTCAACATACTATGTAGAGAAAGGATTGAAGCAGTAAATTATTTCATCTTGCTTGGGTAAATAATCAGCACTCTTGGTATCAGCAGTCAGGAAATGAGGAGTAGTACTGCACTGGGTAATTCCACTGTCAGGAACTTCTCCCAAAATACATAAGAGCCATGATGTCAGTTTGAACTATGATATGCCTCTCAGGCCAGGACCTTCTCAATCACCTGCTATGCATCAGAGTGCTAAAAATGAATAAGGATGACAGAAGAAGCCTTTGAATTGTGGTGCTGGAGAACAGTATCCCATGGACTGCCAAAAGAACAAACAGATGTATTTTGGGTAAAGTGCCACCAGAGTGATTCTTGGAAGCAAAGATGGCAATGTTTTGTCTTTCATA
This sequence comes from Elephantulus edwardii, assembly GCF_000299155.1. Classification (NCBI taxonomy): domain Eukaryota; kingdom Metazoa; phylum Chordata; class Mammalia; order Macroscelidea; family Macroscelididae; genus Elephantulus; species Elephantulus edwardii. Next base: position 8,444,601 of record NW_006399835.1, on the reverse strand, counting down.
CTTTGGACATGTAGCTAGGTAAGGTTATTCCTTGGAAAAGGATATCACGCTTGGAAAGATGGAGGATCAGCAAAGGACAATAAGACCCCAAATGAGATGGATTGACATAATCACCTCAGCAATTGGTTCTACTGCATCAGAAGTGATGAGGATGATACAGTATCATTATCAGGTGTACTCAACCAGAAGGCAGCTAATGACATCAACACATTGTTGCTGTTGTCATTATGTGCCATTGAGTCACCTGCGACCCATAGCGACCGTATGTACACAGCTTTAAAGGCTACCCTGTCCTGAGTCAGTCTCACTGATTCCAAAGAAACCAATCACCATTGCTCCAGTTACTGTATTAGTCCATCTCACCTGGGGTCTTCTTCTCCTGTGTGTCCCTCCACCCTTCCAAGCATGGAGCATGATGTCCTTCTCCAAGGGTCAGTCCTGGCCACATGCTCTAAGTATTTGAGATGGAGCTTCACAATCTTAGCTTCCAAGGAGAAACTTGGTTTCACCCTCTCTACGACAGACATATTTGTTTTCTTTGAAGTCCATAGTATGTACAAAACTCTTCTACAATACCACAATGTGAAAGCATCAATTCTTCTGTCATTCTTAGTCATTGTCTAGCTCTCTGATGGGCAACAAGTAATTGTTAAAGCTATGGTTTAGATTAGGTGCACCTTAGTCTCTAGATTTACATAATTTCTTTCAGTACTCTGGAAAGGTCCTTGACAACATATTTTCCCAGTGCAATTTGTCTTTGATTTCCTGAATGATGGTGCCAAAAGTGTTGCTTGTGGAGCTTAACAAGCTGTAATTGTTAACTATTTCAATCACCTCTCCATCTATCATCTTGCTAATTGGCCCAGTGGTGAGAATCTTTGTCTTCTTGATGTTGAGTTTTAATCCATATTGAAGAATACAGTCCTTGACCTTCTGCAGCAAGCACTTCAGTTCTTCCTCAGTTTCAGTGAGCAAGATTGTGTTATCTGCATAATTTAAGTTGTTGATGAGTCTTTCTCCAATTCTGATCCCAGATTTTTCTCATAAAGTCAAGTCTCCTGAATGATCTGTCCCACATATAGCTTGAAAAGATATGGAGACACGGTGCATCCCTGATGCACACCTTTCATGATTTTGAACCATTTGGCATTTCCTTGCTCTGTTCTGACGACTGCTTCCTGGTCCAAGTAAAGGATTCACAAAAGCATAATCAAGTCTTTTGGGATTCCCATTTTTATTAAGGTTAGGCTCAATTTGTTGTAATCCATACAGTCAAATGTCTTTGCATAGTCAATGAAACAGATAGATATTCTTCTTGTATACTTTGCTTTCTGTTAAGGTCAGTCTGACATTGGCTATAATATTTGTGGTTCCATGGCCTCTTCTAAACTCAGTTTATATTTATGTAGGTATTTCTGGATAATTTTCAATAGCATTTTGCCAGCGTGTGATAAGAGTGGTATTGTTCAATAATTTCCACAATCTATCATGCCACCTTTTTTTAAAAATGGGAATAAATATAGATATCTTCTAGTCAATTGGCCAGGTAGCTGTACTCCAGATTTCTTGGCACAGCCTGGTAAGCCCATATTGGGCAGTATCTGTTTATTGAAATTTGTAAAGTTTTATTCTATCAATTTCTGAGCATTTATTTTATGCCAACTCCTTGATAACAGCCTGAACTTCCTCCTTCATTATCATTGCCCCTTGATCATTTACTGTTTCTTGAAATTCTTGTGTCAGCCAATTCTTTTTGATACATTAAAACTGTGTACTCCTTTCATCTTATTTTAATGCTTCTTGAATCATTTAATATTCTGCCCATAGTATCCTTAAACATTGCAACTCATGGCTTGAATTTGTTCTTTTGTTCCTTTAGCTTAATAAATGCTAAGTGAGTTATCTTAATTTTGCTTTACACTAATTTGGCTATGGTAGTTACTGAAAACTTTCATTATATGATAAAATACTACATCTGGAATTACAAGTCTGTAAGTAGGAATTTAAAGAATTATTGTCATTGATGTTAAGTGCCATTGAGTCAATTATATTCTGCTCATATCAACCATATGAACAACAGATTGGAATCTTGCCTTAACATTCTTAAGAATGTCACCATATTTAAGCCAATTAAAAAAACTCGGGTCAATTCATCTCATTAAGAATTCCTCTCTCCTTCATTTATCCTATACCATTTTCAAACATAACGTCTTTTTCCAAGGACTGATTCTTTCTGACAACATATTTAAATATGTTAGGTGATGTTTCATCATCTTTGACTCTGTAGTATCACCCTGAGAGCAATTTTTTCCAGACCGATTTATATATTCTTTGGCAGTCCATGGTATATCCAATACCCTTTTGCAACGCTATTCAAATGTATCAGTTCTTTTCTATTCATCCTTGTATTTGTTCAATTTTCAAATGCATACAAAACAATTGAAACTTTCATGCTTTAGATGCTGTTGTTATGTGCCATCGAATTGCCTGATACTCATAGAAACACTGTATGAAAGTCTGAATCCTGCCTTATTCTGTGCCAATAGTTCCAGTCACTGAGTCAAAGCATCTCATCCTGGGTCTTCCTCTCCTGTGTTGTCCCCTCACCCTTCCAAGCATGATGTTCCATTTAAGGACTGGTCCCCCCTGGAAACATCCCCAGAGTATTTGAGACAGCTTCAAAATTCTTGTCTCCAGGGAGCAAACTGTTTTCGCCCTCTCTAAGACAGATCTGTTTGTTCTCCTGAAAGTCCACATCATGGTCTACATTTTTCTCCAGCACCACAACTCAAAGACATTGATTTTTCTTTCATTCTTAGTCTTTGTCCGGTTCTCTGGTGCATAACAAGTACTTGCGAAAGTCATTGTCTCAATCAGGTGCACCTTAGTACATTGGAGAGTTCTGTGACAGCAGACTTTCCCAATGCAATTCATCTTTGATTTCCTACCTGCTGGTGCCTAGAGTATTGTTCATTAACCAAGCAAACTGACATTGTTATAACAATCTCAATTTCTTCCCTGTCTGTCACAAAAGTGTCAGTTGGCCCAGTGGTGAGAATATTTGTTTTCTTGATGTTGAGATTCAATTTATATTTAAGACTACAGTTCTTGATCTTCTGCAGCAAAAGCCTCATGTCATCCTCATTTTCATCAAGCAAGGTTCTGTTATCTGCATAACACACATTGTTGATAAGTCTTCCTTCAATACTGATGCCACATTTCTCCTCATAAATCTTAAAATTGAAATCATTGGTCTTTAACAATTTGGAGAGATTTGTCTGCCTGTATATAAGCTTCCCAGGAATACAAGTAAGTATTCTGGAGTTCCCATTTATCTCAATGTTCTCATAATTTTTTATTACCTATACAGTCAAATGAATTTGTATGATCAATAAAACTTAAGTAAAGCAACCACTCAGGAAGATAGTTTGACATTTCCTCAAAAGGTTGAACGTAGAAACTCCATATGACCAATCTATTCTACTACTAGGAATATACCCCAAGGAAATGAGAACTAAGAGATAAAGAGGTTTGTACACCAATGTTCATAGCAGCATTACTCGCCATAACAAGAACATGGAAACAGCCCAAATGTCCAACCACAACTAAATGGATTGAGAAATTGTGATACATTCATACAATGGAATACAGCACTCAGGAACAAAGATTTAGAAAAACACTACATCACTTGGGAGGGTCTGGAAGCATTATGCTGAATGAGCTAACATTGTATCATAAGGAAAAATATTGCCTAATATGATTGTAAATATAGAAGGATAACTATTAAAACACATATGGAAACTCTAGGTGGGGAGAGCTGAGGATGAGCAGGGGTGAAACCACAGGGTTTCACAGTTTGGTAGGTGGTGAGAGGGAGGAAGGAAATAGGAAGTATTCGGACAAAAAGGGTAATGATGTGCAAGGTCCAAAGGTGATTAATTTTATAAAGCATGATTCATGAGAATGATTGTATGAAACACAATGTGAATGAAAAATGGTGTGAAACATAATGTATACAGATTGTGTAAACAAACCAATCTTAAAAATTACAGTGAAAGAAAGAAAGTGAAAAAAAAAAATACCCCAAATAATATATTTCTGGTATTCTCTTCCAACCGAGTTCTATCTGGTATCAGCAATGATGTCCTTCATATCACAACCTCTTCTTATTAGAGCTTTAGTTTCTAGACACTCTATGTTAAGCAAGTGTTCCAGACATTTTTTAATAATCTTTGGCACATTTTTATTTGCCTTTGAAATCAATAATATTTTTCTATATTTTTACCTCATTAATCACTTTTTTAAAAATTAATTTTAATGAAAGTTTACAGAGCCTTAGCATTTTCAGTCATTCATTGTTGCACTTTTCTCCCTACCCACCCTCTCCCCCCCAATTCACTTTTCTCCTTGATAAGTAAAATAAAAACTCTTTCATTGATGTGTAATCCCTCCCCCCAAGTCCATTGCACTGTGTAGCCTCCATTCTGGACTCCTGTCATGACAATAATACCTAATCAAACATCCCTTTTAAAAAGCTATATTCCTCATCTGTTGCAATGCAGATACAGCATTCCTCCAAGTGGATGACCCTAGAGGACATTATGCTGAGTGAAATATCTCAGTCACAAAAAGACAAATATTGCATAGGGCCACTATTGTAAAAAGGGACGGACCTTGGGGTTGAGGGAAGACAGAGATGAATCACTTTTTTTTAAGAATTAGGAAGGAATGGAAGGAGGGGAGAAGCACATTTAAACTGGGTTTAGGGAAATTAATTTGAGCATTAATGATATTATCTTTTTAGAATTTATTCTATTGTCACTTGAGAGTCTGTGTTAATTACTCCTGAGTAGATTCTGAGTAGATTTGTCTGTAGATTTTTCAAGACTATGTCCTGTTTAAAACAGATCTGCAAGCTTGTCTTGCAAGAAGTCTTTGTATGAGATTAAAGCACTGATCTTTCAACACTGCCTACCTACCTTTCTTTAGTGCATTTGAACTGACGAATTTTGGTTAGCAATAAATGTAACCCACTATGCCATCAGAGCTCCTTTTTGTGCTGATAGAAAATTCATTAGACACTTTTACCATCCAGACATTTCCTGAAATTACATCAAAACTTTCTTATTGCCTTAAGTTAGAAGTGACTGATAGCTGGCCCTCCAAGGAGCTTTCAGAGCCTACAAGACGCATGGGAAAAGATTGCTTACCTTTTCCCCAACAAGCTAATTGAATCACCTTTGGATTTGTGCTGTAGATGTCCACACTGCCAAAGTTCTCAGGTAGTATACTTGTTCTTGTTACGTGTCATTAAGTCAGAAGAGTTAATCCTCCAGTGCCCTTTCAGAGACTTTAAATCATGCTAGAAGAGATGGTTCACCTTTCTTCCAGGGAGCTACTGGTGGGTTTGATCCAAAGCCTTTCAGTTGGCAGTGCAAATTTGAAAACAAATCTAGCAAACATTCTTCTGATGAAGTAGAATGAGTGGTTGATTCATCAAACATAGTTGGACCCCTTTAAGAAGTTCTGTAAATTTCCTTACAATTTAAATTCTAGTTGTTTTGAGAGCTCAGCAAGTTAGGTTAACTCTCTGTGTCAAAATATTTAATAGCAAAAGCATGATAGAGAAACATATTCCTGAGTCTTGTTTTCCTTTTGTCTGTTTTTTTAAAAAAATACAAGTGGTTTGCTTGCAAGTTTCTATACATTGTGTTTCACACTATTCTTCATTCATAGTCATTCTCACACATTATACTTTATAAAATTAATCACTATTGGACCTTGTCTTGTCTTTTCACCTGAATCCTTCCCATTTTCTCCCCCCTCCCTCTACCCACCAAACTGTGTATCCTGTGGTTTCTATCCTAACCCTCCTCACCGCTCCATTCTTTTTTTATCTTTTTTAAACTGTCTTGTTATTATTTCAATAACTATATGTAAAAAAATTTGTTTTTTGTTGCTCACTGCCATCAAGTTGAACACAGCTCATAGTGACCCTATGAACAAAAGACCTGAACCCTGTTCTAGAATTATCATCGTTTCTCTGCATTCATAGAGTTTCCACAGGCATATTGTTTAGGAAATGGATACCATTCCTGCTTCTACGCCTGTCTCAATCTCGGACACCAAACATTGTACACGATGTGTAACTATTATGGTATTTGACACACCAGTGGCAAGGTGTTCAGCATCACAGCAACCCCAAGTTACTTCAGTACAGCAAATTGACCAGTGCTATACCACTTAAAAAAGAACATTTTAAATAGAATTACTATGGGAATTAAGTCATGTAATAGAAATGAAGAATTTTATCTATATCTTAAGTGCTTATTATTTCTACAGTTATAAAAAATACAAATTGATTACTAAGCCTTCAATATTATTTTCCTCATTTACCTTAACCTCAAATGTTGGCATTTCTACATTAGTTCCTCTGTCAAATAGTTAGGAAACAGAGGATTAGTTACATGCTTTTATAAGTTTAACTCATACAAATTCCTGCTTTTTTTTATTTTAACCATGTTTCTCATATGTAGCTATAATTCAGAATTTAACATTTCCCCCCCAAATTCCAAACTTTATTAAACTATTACTTTGAGTCCCAGTGTTTATATTCTAGTGTTTATAAACATTCTAGTGTTTATATTCCTACATGAATTTTGAGCTTGATATATTTATATCAATAAGATATTGATATACAATAGGATATTGCAATTATAATGTATGTGGAGATGTGTTAAGTAGTTTTCACAATGAGAATTGTCTTGGAGGGCTCCTTTGATTCTATTTTAATTTAACAAAAGCCAAAGAAGTAATTTGGAAAGACCTACATGAAGATTTCCTTGGTTAATAGCTGAATTCATAGGGGGGTAGTTATCATCAACCATGATTCCCTTAAGAGAGGATATTTTCAAATTTTCAGTTACCTCAGCTAGTAAATCCACTCATTTAATTCTCATTTTAGTTGCTAAGCATGATATTCCTCTCCAAAGACTGGTCCCTCCTTGCAACATGCCCAAAATATGTCAGACGAAGCTTCAGAATCCTTACCTCCAAGAAGCATCCTAGTTTCACCTTCTCCAGGATGAACCTGTTTTTTCTCCTAGCAGTCCATTGTATATGCAATACTCTTCTCCAGCACTATAGCTCAAAGGCATCAATTCTCTTTCTATCATTGCTAGTCACTGTCCAGCTCTGTAATGCATAGCATCCAGTTGCAAAGACTATGGTCAGGATCAGCCACACCTTAGTCTCCAGACTGAAGTTATTGCTCTTCAGTACTCTGAAGAGGTCCCTGACAGCTGACTTTCCCAATGCAATTCATCTCTTGATTTCCTGGCTGCTGATACCATGAGTGTTGATTATGGAACCAAGCAAACTGAAATGCTTAACAATCTCAATCTCTTCAACCATCCATACGGATGCTGTAAATTGGCCCAGTGGTGAGAATCTTTGTTTTCTTGATGTTGAGCTTTAATCCATATTGAAGGCTGCAGTCCTTGACCTTCTGAAGAAATTGCTTGAGGCCCTCCGCAGTTTCAGCAAGTAGGGTTGTCATCTGCATAGTGAAGGTTATTGATGAATCTTCCTCTAATACTGATGCCATATTCTTTCTCTTACAGCCCAGTGTCCCACATGATCTGTTTTGCTTACAGATTGAAAAAGTATGGAGACGAATACATCCCTGGCGAACACTTTTCCAGATTTTGAACCATGCAGTGTCTCCTTGCTCTGTTCTGATGACTGTCTCTTTGGGGAAAGACGGAATTTGTAAATTATTTAATTTTACTTCAATTGATGATCAACACATCCACGGAAGCTGCAGCCAGGAAATCAGAAATATTGCATTGGGCATATAAGCCAAGGCAAAAATACTGAGGTATAAAGATGAAAGTTTAGAGAGGAGTTGCATGACACCCGATCTATGGTATTTTCCTTTGCTTCTTTTGTATGTGAAAAGTCGACTATGTGAAAAGATGACCTAAGAACACAAATAGTGGTGTTGACAAAGAGTATTGACTACTCCATGGCTTTCAAAAGAACAAACATCTATCTTGGAGGAAGTGTAACTAGGGTTATGCTTAGAGGCAAATATTGTGAGATATACTCTTACATATATTGAGCATATTCTTTGTTGTTGTTGTTGTTGTTATGTGCCGTCGAGTCGCCTGCGACTCATAGCGACCCTATGTACAACAGCCCTAAACT
>NW_006399835.1:8427369-8433633 GCF_000299155.1 Elephantulus edwardii | reverse complement strand
GTTATATTCTTTGTAGGCTTAAGTTTTTGGATAAAGGCATCATGCTTGGAACAGTCTACTGTGAGTAAAATAAAGGAAGACCATCATTGAGAACTTTAATGATGGATTGGCAAAGTGACTATAAAAATATACTAGAGAATGACAGAAATTGTGAAGATGGCAAAAGATAGAAACAAATAAAACAGTAGTTGATTTAAAAAAAGAAAGATATTTAAAATGAATAAATGTTGGTTATACAAAAAAAAACCAAAAATTTCAAAAGAAAAAAAAAACCCAAAAATGTATATAAGTTTACTATGAGTTTGAATTGACTCTATGGAACGTAACAACAATAAAGACTCTTTCAATTGTTTCATACTGAAAGAAAATGGTATAAAATTAATTGATAAGTTGCTGTGGCAGTTGATAGGAATTAAATCATAGCTGATCCTCCAGTGGGTTTTCAGAGGCACCTAATCATTGCCCATCCTTCTCCCACAGAATTTAAACCACAGCCTTTGGAATTGCAGTGCAACTTCTCACCACTAGGCCAGATATAAATCTGGCTTTCTAACCTGATGAATGCTTATTGTAAACTTCAGGAAAATGAAGATAAGTAAAATAAACTCTTTGAATTGCAACAGTTCAGAAAGATTTACGCACATAATGGCATTTTCAGTTGCTTCCAATGCATGCAAAAGTTGTACAATGAATAAGGCAGGCTGATGGAAAATGGATGACATTGAATTGTGGTATCAGCAAATAATAATAGATACACTGGGAATTGCCAAAAGAATAGGTGGGCGTATTTTGTAAGAAACATAGCCGGGGACTCCTGAAAAAACAAGCATGAGACATCATCTCACCAATTTTGTATTTGTCATTTGTTCTTGGAAAAGGAAACGAGAAGACCTTCAATGAGATAAATTGACACAAATACTGTGAGAATGGTACAGGATAGAGCAGGACTTTAATCTATTGTAGACAGGATCACTGTGAGTTAGAATTGCCTTGATGGTCCTCAGCAACAACCACCATATTTTAATGTTATATATTGTTTATCCCTGAAATAAAAGCACTTTTTAATTCAATCAAAAAGTTTAAATCTTGACAAATTACAAAAGCAGGCTTTTATTAACTCATGTAATAGCATTTATCTTAGTTGTTCTAAACAACTAAAATATCTTACCTGAAAGCCAAAACAGTGCTTTGAGGATTGATTAGTGTTACCTATGGTTCATTTAAAATCGATAATATTTCCTGCTTTGCTTCAGTTTTATATTCATTTATCTAGGACTTATGAGCTAGAGCTAAAAAAATCTAATTCATTAAAAAAATTCATTTGCAGCTTGTAAATTCCATCTGCAGTCAGGTTTTACCTAGTCAATGTTCAACCTTGGATGAAATATGACAGGAGATTCTTATAATTCTGTAGCTCTTTACACATGTAAAAATCAATAAGGCTTTGTTCAGTCGCATAATATAATCTTTGTTGTGATTCTCAAGCTAATACACAGCACAAATAAAATAAAAAAATTCCATCATCTAGGGTACAAAACAGGAATAAAAATGTATTTAATATTTTGTTATTGAATGGACATGAAAACATCAAATTTCTAGGAAAAGTTTGCAGTTTTATATATTATATATTAAGTAATATTAATCTTTATTGTTATTTTACAGAAGAAGCACATGAGTTACGTTTAATAAAATAAAATGCATCTTCTCAATCACACAAACAGCAATTTGAGGCTAAAACACTTTTTTAAAAGTGGTAAATGGCAAACTTACAATAATTTTGGACTGTACAGGGATTGCAGTATTCAATATAGATTGAAGCTTAACATCAAGAAAACAAAGATTCTCACCATTGGGCCAATTGGCAGCATCAGTATGGATGGTGAAGAGACTGAGATAGTTAACAGTTTTAGTTTACTTGATTCCACAGTCAACACTCTTGGTAACAGCAGCCAGGAAATCAAGAGACGAATTGCATTGGGAAAGTGAGCTGTGAGGCACCTCTCAAGAGTACTGAAGAGCAACGACATCAGCTTGGAGACTAAGATGCTCCTGATCCAAGCTATAGTTTTCACAATTATGTGCTATGCATCAGAGAGTTGGACAGTGACTAGGGATGATAGAAAGAGGATTGATGCCTTGAGCTGTGGTGCTGGAGAAGGGTATTGAATATACCATGGACTGATAGGAGAACGAACAGGTTTGTCCTGGAGAGAGTGAAGCTGGAATGCTCCTTGGAGTCAAGGATTCTGAGGCTTCGTCTGACATACTTTGGGTGTATTGCAAGGAGGGACTGGTCCTTGGAGAGGAACATCATGTTTGGGAGAGTGGAGGGATTGTGCAGGAGAGGAAGACCCTCGATGAGATGGAGTGGTGGGGATGAGTGTGTTGGAGACGGTGAGGTCGGCACAGAATAGAGCAGGGTTTAGGGCTCTTGTATATAGGGTCGCTATGATTTGTAAGCAACTCGATGGGACATAACAACAACAACATACATGCATAGAAATAAAAGATGTTCTGTTTTTGGCAATATATGTAAGAAATCCTATATAAAGATTTTTGTCTATGCATTTGGAATAATACCTTGTTATATGGACTTGTCTCAAACAAAGAGAAATAAAATCTTTATAACACCCCACAACTGACATTTTATTTCTCTCTCCTGGTTTCTTTCCATTTCCCTTCTTAAATCACATAAATCAACATAGAAACAATGATGTCACTGACAAGAACTCAGAAAAGCAAATTAAAATCCAAGCAACATCATACCTCTGGAAGATTACCCGTAATTCAATACTTTACGTAATAGAGGTGTTTGGGTTTGTTTTTTTTTTAATTGATAAATTAAAAATGCATCTATGTTACTCTTTGTTGTCAGACAAAATGGCTTAGGATAGCAGTTTTAGAAAGCCTGGTAGAAAATATGTTCTGAATCTGCAAGGTATTATCCAACTTCGGTCTTCCTTCTGGATTCACCATTATTATTCTACTTTGGTCTCTTATTGAACCCTCAGAGGGTTTCTATCTGATATGATATCCTTTCATGGTAAAATTGAACTTAAATGTTTTGCTTTACAATTGACTTCCCTCAGCAGTGGCCTCAATGATAAACTTCTCTAGGGATTCCAGTGTTCTTTAATTATTTAAGCAAACAAACAAAAATTTATATTTAAATTGTCACAGAGTTTCAGGTTTCTGGCATTTGGATCAATACTTAATATAACATCTATAATCTATGTTAATCAGGAAACATTTTGTGTGAGTCACTGGTGAGGTTTTGGTAGTTTTTCTGTTTAGGAATTTGTAATAAATTGGCATGATTTCAAGAGAATTACACTTCAAATTCTGTCACTGCAAGTTATTGTATGTGCTGTAAACCACATTTAACAAAATGATAAAATGTATTAATTATATGATGAATATATATAAAAAATGAATTAGCTTATTAACATGCTATAAGTTATCCCTTATCGGAAAATTCTAAATCACCACAATAGATATTTTAGAAATATATTCTGTTCTCCATGAACAGAATTTATTAATCTAGAGAAGGACTATATCTTGTATCCTGGAGTCGTTACTTGAACTTTGATACTAGGTAGACTTTTTTATGTTGGTTGAGACAATTTCTTATTGCCCTTTCAAGACAATGGCCACAGCAGAATATTCAAACTGGATTTTTTTGACACAATAGGCTTATGAACCTTTTATATTGGTGATGCTGGAAGGAACAAAAAGAACAAAGAGCTAGGAAATCGTTGAGTTTTTACAAGTTCTTTTATTTATCTTTGACCATTAAAGGCCTTTTAACAAATATTTTTAAAATGTCATGAATTTTATAGCAAACTTAATAGAAAGTTTATGTAAGAACAGTTACAAAAAAATTCTATCATTGCTAAAAAACACTTGAATTTTCAAATTACTATATTGAATTAGGTGATGTCACTTAATGATACCTTCATTATGATTATTCGTGTATCTAGTACTTTTCTTTGCACTCTCTTATCTATAGAAACTTTTTTGCATTTTTCATATTACTATCCTGCTTAAGCATTTCAAAGGCCTCTAAAGGCTCATTGTTGTTATGGTGGTTTGCCATCAAGTCAGAACCAATCCATAGTTCTAGCTGGATTTAAGAGGTAGTAAATCACATGGGAGATGATCATCCATCCCTTAATTTTCCCAAAGAGCAGCAGCAGTCAGATTTGAACCACATACCTTTGGGATTTCAGAGAAGCTTCTTAACACGTGGCTACCAGAGCTTCCTATATAACATAGGAATAATTCTATAGAACCCATATCAGCAAATCTTCACTCCATTTTAGCCTTAACTCACATTAATCTCTCTCTCAATAATTACTTTCTGCTCATCCTAAAACTTACTCTTTAGAATTCTTTCAATTACCAAGGAATCATCAAATCTTTTCAGCTATTATTTCCTCCCAAGTCTCTATTTTTTGTCAAACAGAAGTTTATTGCTAATAATTTAGGTAGCTCTTTCATTACTCACTGTTACGTAGTTGAAAATGATGCATAGATGACCCTTCAGTGGTAAAGTGTTAGGACTTTTGAAAATGGCTTTTCTATCCATTGCCTTAGCCCCTTTTGGGGCATAGTCTCCAGCTGCTTTATTGCAGACGTATGAGTCTTCAACATCATCAACCGCTGTGAGACTGACATAAGAGAGAGAACTGACCAAATTAGATGAAATTTGCCTAGGTATAGCCTTATGGAATCTTGGAGACTTAGCCAGGTTAAAAGGTTTACTTGCTAGAAAGCTGAAGGAAGAATTGATTAGCAACTGCTATGAGACAGAACTTGATAGACAATTGAGAACCCAGAGGCTTCTTGCATTTGCGTTATTGGGCTGAACCTACATGTTCATTTGTTGACTGAAATGCTGAATTAAACCTGAAATTTCACTGTGTAACGTCCTTTGCCTCCTCTACCCCTCAACCTGTTTCCTTAATAAACTTCACAACTGTGAGTGAAGTAAAATCTGTGAGTCAATTTGCAATGAACATTAGACCCAGTAATTAGTAAAATCAAGTACAGAGCGTGGGTGAGCCATTACTGACTTTGCAGATGTTTGTTTTCTACTATGTATGTTATTGATAGGGAGAGTTATCCATTTTAACGGTAATAGTGGTCAGACACTATGTGCCTTATGCACATAGTTCATGTTGCCTTTGTTCCTGTCTTAATTGCTGTCAAAGAAGTGAGACTTGTCACAAAAGCACAAATAGAAACATGGAATTTTGTAAACCTGGGACTTGGGAAGATGTAAATCTAAAATGACTGTTGATTCTTGCTGCGTATTGCTGTTGTTAGGGGCCTCCAAATAGAGAATGACTCATAACAACCCCATTAACAAAAGATCTGAACCTTGTTCTACCTTGCACTTTATTCACACTTCCTGACACACAAGAGTCTATTGCAGCAGTCACTGTGTCAATCCACCTGGTTGAATGTCTTCTTCTCCTTTGTCACTATTTCTCCCTTTCCAGCATCATGGGTAGTTGATTTCACTAGTTCCTACACAGGAGAAAGAAGGGCAATCATTTCATATACAGTCAAACTACCTATGAAAACCTGCTGGAGAGTCATCTATAAGTTGGTTCTAACTAAATGGTATATAGTAACAACAACAACTTTGTCAATTGGTTATTATGAACTATTATATCTTTCCATCCATAGCCTTCAGCTTTGTGATTCTAGCCTCTTTGTCAAAGATGGAGACCTCATTCAGGGATGGGTTATTCATTGGATTAAGTAGATAGGACTAGGGTGGGATACTAGCCCAATGTTCTAAACATAATTAACTTGGAGATATGATTATTCCCTGAGATCTTATATGAAAGAATGATTCTGGAAGGTTCAGTGTTTATTTGCTTGGAACATTACATCTAAGTTGATACAGCTGAAATAACAGCCAGAAACTAGCAGCTGCTAATCAATGAGCAACAGCCGCAGCTTTCTGGCTCCTGACCAGTCTCTATGACTACTTTTATCAGTAAACATAACCCTCAGTAAACATAACCCTCCATTCCCAATTATTTAAATTTCTACAATAATCACCTCCTGTGTGATTTACTGCCTCTGAAAAACCCATTGGACAGTCAGCTGTGACCTGCTTCTGACCCCATGACACACAACAACAAAATAAGACCTACTGGAAATTACAGAATTGGATTTCAAAAGATACACTTCAGGCAAAGTAAAAATCTATAAGCATTCTTTATAAAATATATAAGATAAAAAAACACT
>NW_006399835.1:8417589-8426835 GCF_000299155.1 Elephantulus edwardii | reverse complement strand
ATGCAACAGTGAACAAATAATAAAAAATAAATCTTTTTAAAAAAAATTTTGCCCTGGATGTGCTCACAATCAAGTTGGAGAACAACCACTTGGCCAACTGACTGGAAGAGATCTCTATTGTTCCCATTCCAAAGAAAGGTGATCCAGCAGGGTGTGGATATTATAGAGCAACATCCTTAATATCACATACAAGCAATATTCTTCTGAACATTAGCCAAAAAACTGGAGCAGCACATCAACAAGGAACTGACAGAAGTTCAGTTTGGGTTTATATTATAGTTAATGTCATATGGATCTTGGCTGAAAGCAGAGAGCACTAGAGGAATGTCTATCTGTATTTTATTGATTATACAAAGGCATTTGACTGTGTGGATCACAACATACTCTGGCTAACTCTAAGAATGAGAATCCCAGAACCCTTGATAGTGCTTATGTGAGACCTATACTTGGACCAGGAAACAGTCATCAGAGCAGAGCAAGGAAACTTTGCAACTGAGACTAGTATATACCAGGTTGTGTCCTTTCTCCATACCTTTCCAATTTCTGTGCAGAAGAGATTCTCCAGCAGGATGGGCTCTATGAGGAGAAATGTAGCGTCAGAATTGGAGGTATACTTATCAACAATTTGCATTACACAGACAACACAACCCTGCTTGCTAAAATTGAGGAGGACCTGAAGCGCTTTGCTGCAGAAGGTCAAGGACTGCAGCCCTAAATATGGATTACAACTCAACATCAAGAAAACAAAGATTTTCACCACTGGGCCAATTGGAAGCATCATGATAGACAATGAAGAGGTTAAGATTATTAACAGCTTCATTTTGCTTGGCTAAAAAATCAATATTCTTGGTACCAGCAGCCAGGAAATTAAAAGATAAATTGAATTGGGAAAGTCTGCGGTCAGAGACTTTGTACTGAAGAGTAATGAAGGCAGTTTGGAGACATAAGGCATACCTGATTCAGGCCATGGTCTTCACAATTACTTTTTATGCATCAGGAAACTGGACAATGACTATGGATGATGTTGTTGTTATGTGCCATTAATGCTTTTGCACTTTGGTGCTGGAGAGGAGTGTTGAACATACAATGGATGGCTAGGAAAACAAACAGGTTCTCCCTAGAGAAGACGAAACCAGGCTGCTCCTTGGTAGAAAAGGATTCTGAAACTTCATCTGACATACTTTGGATATGTTGTAAAGAGGGACCAGTCCTTGGAGAGAGACATCATGTTTGGGAGGATGGAGGGGCAACACAAGAGAGGAAGACCCTCAATGAGATGAATTTGATGACTGGGCAAATGGGTTAGGTCTGTCAGAGACAATAAGACTGACACAAGACAGTGCAGGATATGGGACTGTTGTACATAGGGTTGCTATGAGTCTCAAGCGACCCAGTGGCACATAACAACAACAATATGTGCTTGATATAATCTATAAAATTACATAAAAGTCAAATAAAAGTGGTATAATTCTGATGAAAGATATTAAAGATGATCTAAATAAATTGAGAGATGTCCTCTGTTGATGGGTAATAGGACTCATTTTTGTTAAGAAATTAATTTTTTTACTTTGATCTGCTTTTGTTGTTGTTATTAAGTGCCGTCGAGTCATAGCGTCCCTATGAAGGAAAGACCTGAACACTTGTATAACTTTCATCTTTTCTCCACATTCATAGAGTTTCCAGAGGCAAGCCATTTCAGAAGCAGATGCCACTCTTTCTTCATCAGTAAAGTCTTAAAATAAGTTCACAGCCCAGGAGAGGGAGACCCAGATGAGATGGATTGATACAGTAACTGGAGTGATGGTTGTTTGTGTGTCAGAGTTAGTGAGACTGGCTCAGGATAGGGAAGGGTTCAGAGCTTCTGTACATACATCGTAGGTGACTCAATGAGGTGACTCATAAAAACAACATATTATGACAGGTTTGGAAGCAGAAGTGTGATCCACTTCCTAAATAACATGCCTTTGAAAACGCTGACATTTGATAAATGCTGATAGTTGTAGAGGGGCTTCAGGCCTTTTGTTCATAGGATTGCTATGAGTTGTGCTCAACTCAAAGGCAATCAACAACAACATGGTATCCTCTACTTTCTGCCAAGACCCATGTCATGTTGAATATGATGTCCCTAGTGCCACATCCTCCTCCTAACCCAGTGTGCAAATCTGGCAGTTTTCTGCAAAGGATATTGCACAGTGAAATTCTAGGTTTAACAAACAGCAGTCAAGACAGGATAAGAGCAAGACATACTTTACTAGTTCAGACACCTTCAATAAACAAGTGAAAATCTAGGTTTAGTCTAGAAACACAAATGCAAGAAGTTTCTGCTTTATCTAATTGCCCAGCATGCTTGTCTCACAGCAATTATAAGTCAGCTCTTCCTTAAGTTGTCAGCAAGCAATACTTTTAAACCTTGCTTCTCTCCAGGGCTCTGTCAGGATACACCCTACTGCAGTCTCTACACAGTTTGGCTAGCTTTCTATCTCGTCTTGGTCTTACAGCTCTTGATGATGTTGAAGATATTATCAGTAGAGTGAAACATGCATCTGCAGTTGAGTCAGCTGAAGATCATGGCCCACACCGGGGTGGGGGCTAAGATAATATAAAAGCCATTTTCAAAAGTCCTAACACCGCAATATCACAAAATTGATTTTGCAATTTTTATGAAGACAAAAGAATGGCAAAAACAATATTGAAGAAATCATAAAAAGACTTACCTTTATAGGTCATTGTTGTTGGTAGATGCTTTTGACCCATTGCAACCCTATAAGTGGCAGGTCTGACTTCTGTCCTGTTCTGTCCTGTCCTGTGTCATCCTCACAATCTCTGACACATTAGAATGATTGCTGTAGTCCTTGTGTCAATCTATCTTGAGGGACTTCTTTTTTGCCATCCCTCCACCTTCCCAAGCATGAAGTCTTTCTTCAAGTAATAGCCAGCTATTCCACTGTTTGGAATATACCCAAAGAAAATGAGAACTGCTTCATAAATGGAGACTTGTACACCAATGTTCATAGGAGCAATATTTATCATTGTAAGATTATGGAAACAGCCCAAATGTCTAACCACAATGGAATGAATTGAGAAATTATGGTACATTCACACAATAGGATACTACACAGCACACAAATACTACCTAATTTAGGAGGGACTGGGGAGCATTATGCTAAGTGAACTAATTTTGCACCTTAAGGACAAATATTGTATAAGACCATTAATGTACAATGAGTATGACAATCTAAGGGGGAGGGGACGGTGGAAGCAAAGAGCTGAGGATGGGTAGTGGGTGAAGATGGTAATCGTAGAGCACATTTTGATAGGTGAAGGAGGCAGGTATGAAGGAAATGGGAAAGATCTAGTGTGGAAAACAATGGATATGATCTTTTAAATAAACCAGTATAATTTTTTTTTAAATTGAAAAGCAGTTATACAGAAATTGTGTTCTTAAAATCGTTCCACTAAATATTTTTTAAAAATCTGTAAAAATTAAAGTCTCTCCTAGCAACATGCTCAATGTATGTGAGACAAACTTTTGTCACCGTTGCTTCCAGAAAGTACTCTGATTGCACCTTCTCCAGGACATATTTCTTTATTCTTTTGGAAGTCCATAGGATATTCAATATTCTTCTCTAAAGCCTTCAGCAGCATAACAGCTGACTGGGAAGAGTAGGACCTGAAACAGGCATGCATTAAGTCCTCACATTAACATCATATTAATGTAGCTAACTTTATCTTTGACAGAGGCACTGAGGGATATGCAGATGTAAGTTGTTGTTGTTGTTGTTGTTATTGTTGTTGTTAAGTGCCATAGAGTCGTAGGCTTCTCATAGCGACCCTATGAATTAAAGTCCTCGACAGAGATAGTAGATAAACATGTAAAAAAAGATTCAGCATCATATATCTAGCTCCCTCCGTTGTTGTTGTTATGTCTGTTGAGTCACCTGAGATTCATAGAAAGTTATGTACAACAGCTCTGAACCTATCCCTATCCTGAGCAAATCTCCTTGTCTCCAACTGAGCTAATCTCATTGCTCCAGTCACTAAGTCAATCAATTTCATCCTGAGGTTTCCTCTCCTGTGCTGTCCCTCCAGTGTTTCAGGCATTCTGTCTTTCTCCAGGTTCCTTCTGGTCATGTGCCCAAACTATGTGACACAACCTCATCAGCATGTGTTGCTTGCTGTTCTGTTACATTTTGCTATTCTGACTGGGGTGAGATGATATCTCATAATTGTTTTGATTTGCATCTCAGAGCTAGGGATTTTGAACATTTCTTTATGTGCTTGTTGGCCATCTGAATGTCTTCCTGGTGAAGTGTCTGTTCAGACCTGTGCCCATTTTTTTCAATTGGATTATTAACCTTTATCTTGTTGTGGTGCTCAAGTATTTTATAAATTCAAGATATAAGTCCCTTATCTAACAATGAGTTCCTCAACTATTTTATTAGGAGCTAGTGTTATTTTTGCTTTTATTATTAGATGCTGTCTAGTACCACTCATAACTACCCTATGCACAAGAGATCTAACCCTTATCCTATCTTGAACCAACCTCACAATCTCTGACACACTTGAACCTATTGCTGTGGTCACTGTGTCAATCCACCTCATTGGGTGTCTTCCTTTCTTTCATTGACTTTCCATCTTCTCAAGCATGGTGTACCTAGTGTAGCTATAGTGAAATCATATAAAAGGGATGCTGACCTACACCTATGGCTGGTGTCCTGAATTCAGACTCCCAGTTTTTAAGTGTGAGAACATGAAATTCTGTTCTCTAAAGTCATTCACTTTTAGCATTTCTGTTATAGCAAAACCAGACAACAAGAAATAAATTGAAGCTACAGAAAAATTTCAAAAAACACATATTTGTACAATACTGATTCATCCATCCATGAATATATTATTAATCATTTACAAATTGCCATTGAATTGGAACCAACTCAGCTCATCTTCTAACAATTATTCAGAGGCTGTGAATCACATGGGGAAAGATTGCTCTTTTTCTCTCTCAGAGCAGTTAGTGGACTTAAACTTTTCACTTGCCAGCACAACTAATTACCCACTATGCCACCAGAGATCCCTGAATATAGTACACCAATGCATTTGCTACAGTGTCCTTTATTGCCTCTTAAAAATTTTCATCATTTTCTCTATAAAATGGTTTGTTGTAAAAATATATCATTATTATTACAAACGTCAATGATCACTTTTCAAATTTATCATTTTTCAATGCTTATTGTTGTTGCTAGATGCCATCCAATCGAGTATGACTCATAGTGACCCTATGAACAAAAAATTTTATCCTGCACCATCCTCACACTTCCTGACACACAAGAGTCCATTATAGCAGTCACCATGCCAATCCACCTGTTTGAGGAGGCTCTTCCTCTCCTTCCTTGACCCTCCACCCTTCTCAACATCATGTCCCTCTTCAAGGAATAGCACCTCCTAGCAACTTGTTCAAAATATGTGAGGTTAAGCCTCATCATTCTTGTCTCTGAAGAGCACTCCAATTGCAACATCTCCAAGACATAGCTGTTTGTTCTCTTGGCCATCAATAGGATGTTCAGTGCTCCCCTCCAAATTCATAGCTCAAAGACATCTATTATTTTTCTGTCACTTTTATTATTCCAGCTCTCAAATGCATAGCAAGTAATTGGAAAGATTATGGCTGGTCTGACACACCTTAGTCATCAAACTAACATAAGTACTCCTCAATAATTTGAAAAGGTCCCTAACCACAAATTTTGCCAATGCAATGAATCTCCTTATTTTGTGACTGCTTTTACCAAGGGCAATAATTGTGTATACAAGCAAGAGGAAGCTGTTGGCAGTTTCTATTTCCTTGCCATCCAACATGATACTGCCTATTGATCCAATGGTAAGACTCTTTGTATTCCTGACATTGAGATGTAATCCATACCAAAGGCTGCATTCCTTGATCTTCTGCAATAAGTGCTTCAAGTCTTCCTCACTACTGTTCATCTGTTTAAATACACTCACTTTGTTTATTAACTTAAAAAATAAAAAGATATTGAAATTAAAAGTTGTTCTAGAGAGGAACAAATTCACTTCAGAGAGATAAAATGCTTAATTTTCCAGAAATCTGAAATGATTAAAATTGTATATGTACTATACAATGTAGACTGAGGCCATAAAACAAAAAGTAATTAAAAATTTATTATTAATTTCAGCGAAAATTTACTGAGACTTTGGATTTCCATTCATTCATTGTTGCACTTTACTCCTTGTCCACGCCTCCCCACAGTACACTCTTGTCTTTGAAAAGTAAAATAAACATTCTTTCATTGTTTTACAATTCCTCCCCACAGGTCCACTCCACCATGCAGCCTTTGCTCTGGACTCCTGTCTTGACAGAAATACCTAATCACATATCACTTTTAAACAGTTTTTTCCCTCATCTGTTTCAATGCAGTATACATTATTGAACCCATCTTTGTCAGTCTCCCCCTCACCCCGATGAGAGTTCTGTTTTACAACAGTGGCACCATGTAGTATTTGTCATTTTATGACTGAGATATTTCACTCAGCATAATGTCCTCCAGTGTCAGCCATTTTATTTTTTTTAATTTTTATTAAATTTTATTAATTTTAATGAACATTTACAGAGATTTTGGGTTTCCATTCATTCATTGTTGCACTATTTTCTCTACCCTCCCCCCACCAGTTCATTCCTCTTTTTCCCCCCCTTGAAAGTCTGTTTTAATTGTCCCATTACGGGTCACCCACTTCAAATAATATTGCGTGAGTTCCTTGTTTTTCAATGCAGCATAGTATCCCATTGTGTGAATATACCACAGCTTCTTTATCCATTCGTACGTGTAAAAATATATTATTACAGTTTTGGATATACAATGGTTAGTACTCAGCTGTTAATCTAAGGGCTGACAATTTGAACCTCCCTGAAATTCTATGAAAAAAATACCTATCAATCTTTTCCAGTAAAGATTAAAAAACTAATCCACTGCCATCTTATAGGTTTCCACATATCGTCACCCATCATTGGGTTTTTATAACTGCAAATCTGAATTGAAAGATACTGCTTATCTTTCTACTATGGAACTACTTTTGGGATTTGAATCATAAGAGATGGCAAGATCTGCTCAGTGGTACAACATGCTACTGACTACAATATCATACCATCTTAGGGTATTTTTACTCTGTCTTGTATATTTTCTATGAATCTGAATTGGCTAAGTGGCACATAAAAACAACAGTAATAATATTGTCAATTATCATGAGAATATCACAGAACCAGACAATATTTTCTTCAGTTTTGTATAAGGATGCCATGATTTGGAGTTACCAAGCAACCAAAAACAATAATTAGAAGGGTTGAAAAAAAGGGTTAGCCTCAATAAAGGAACCAGCCAAAAATTAATAAATACAATTTAAAATTGGAACAAGCAGATTAAGAAATTGAATGGCTACATAAAAGTATTATTACTCAACATCTGTGTTATTTTGTTTATGCCATTGAGGCAACTGCTACTTATAACAACACTGTGAATGACAAATCTGAATGCTGCCCTATATGGTGCCTTCCTCACCATTTATGACACTCTTAATACCATTACTAGTCACTGTGCCAATCCATTTTACTGTGGGTCTTTCTCTCTTATACTGACCCTATGCCTTTTCCGGAATGATCTTCTTCTTCAAAGCAACAAAATGACCAAAATATATGTGATAAAGTTTCATTATCCTTTCCTTTAAGAAACACCCTCGTTGCACTTTCTCCAAGATATACTGATTTTTTTTTTAAGTCCATAGGATATTTTTCTCTGTCATCCATTGTAATTGTCCATGCTTCAGATGCATAGCAAACGATTGAGAAGACCAGGGCTTCAATCAGGTGCACTTTAGTGGTTGAACTGACATAATTGTTTTTAGTGCTATGGAGTAGACCCTAACAACACATTTTCCCAGTGCAACTTGTATATTGATTTCTTGACAGCTGGTACTGCATTCATATGTGTGTGTATGTTTGTTGTTGTTGTTATGTGCCGTCGAGTCATTTGCGACTCATAGAAACCCTATGTACAACAGCCCTAAACCCTGCTCTATCCTGTGCCAATCACATTGCCTCTGACACACCCATCCCGATTACCCCAGTCACTGAATCAATTCACTTCATAGAGGGTCTTTCCCTCCTGCACTGTCCCTCTACTCTACCCAGGATGATGTCCCTCTCCA
Organism: Elephantulus edwardii; assembly: GCF_000299155.1. Taxonomy (NCBI): domain Eukaryota; kingdom Metazoa; phylum Chordata; class Mammalia; order Macroscelidea; family Macroscelididae; genus Elephantulus; species Elephantulus edwardii. The sequence continues at coordinate 8,418,627 of NW_006399835.1, read as the reverse complement.
AAGACCTGTCTCTCCTTGTAACATGTCCAAAGTATGTCAGACGAAGCCCCAGAATCTTTGCCTCCAAGGAGTAGCCTGGTTTAACCCTCTCTAGGATGAATCTGGTTGTTTTCTTGGCAGTCCATGGTACATTCAATACTCTTCTCCAGCACCACAGCTCAAAGGTGTCAATTCTTCTTCTGCCCTCCCTAGTAGTTGTCCAGCTCTCTGATGCATAACAAGTGATTGCAAAGACCATGGCCTGTATCAGGCACACCTTAGTCTCCAAAGAGACACCGTTGCTCTTGAGTACTTTAGAGAGATCATTAACAGCAGACTTTCCCATCTCAATACGTTTTTTTTTTATTTCCTGGCTGCTGTTGCCAAGAGTGTTGACCGTGGAGTCGAGCAAACTGAAGCTGTGAACAATCTCAATCTCTTCGTCATCCATCCTGATGCCACCGATCGGTCCAGTGGTGAGAATCTTTGTCTTCTTGACATTGAGCCTCAGTGTGTATAAACACACATATATCTATCTGTATCTATTTATATATCTATTATCTATCTATCTATTATCTATCTATCTATCTATCTATCTATCTATCATCTATCTATTTATCTATCTATCTCATTGTTGCTGTTGTGCTCTTCTTGATTTTTTGCTATCGAGTTGCCTGTGACTCATAGCAACCCTATTTACAACAGCCCTGAACCCTGCCCTGTCCTGAGCCAGTTTCACTGACTTAGGCACACCTACCGTCATTGCCCCAGCTACTGCATCAATCCATCTCATCTGGGGCCTTCCTCTCCTGTGTTGTCCCTCCACCACTTGAGAATTATGTCCTTCTTCAAGGACGAGTCTTTCCTGGCCATGTGCTCAAAATATGTGAGATGGAGCTTCAAAATCCTTGCCTTTAATGTGAAACTTGATTTCACCCACCCTAAGACAGATCTATTTATTCTACTGGCAGTCCATTATATGATTAATAATCTTCTGCAGCACCACAACTCAAAGACATCAATTCTTCTCCTGTCATTGTTAGTCATTGTCCAGCTCTC
>NW_006399835.1:8405987-8416704 GCF_000299155.1 Elephantulus edwardii | reverse complement strand
TGAGATTAATTAATTAGAAAAACCTGATAGTCTGATTAGGAAAGAAAAAAAAAACCATGAAGGCAAGGGATAAAAGAAAGAGAAGAAAAAGAAGAGAGCAATTGTTTATGGGAAAATAACTTCTGACTAACATTATGGCAGTATGTATATTAAACACCTAAGAAGTGGATTTTTAAAAAATTATTGTTATTTGTCTCTTTATTTAAAAGTCATTAAAGCAAGTCAAAGCAGAGTATCCATTACAGTATGTTAACTTTGTAAATATTTCATAACATTTTCAGATACAGAAAACATTTACAATCATAGTCAACTTATTTCATTTCAGAGAATATAAAGTCTTTACATTTGCTTACAGTTAAACTAAATTTTGAGGGAGTGCTGGTGCCATAAACCCTAGGAATTATGAGGAACTGCTAAGCCAAATGCCACATTTCTCTGGCAAGTCTGATTAACCAGTGGCTCTGCCAGAAAAAGTAGAGCAAGAGTGTGAACTATATGCTCATAAACCCAATGGAAGGTCAGGAGTAAATATATTGTTATTGTGTACCAATAATGTTGTTGCATACCAGCTAGTTAGTACCAACCTATAGCTGACTTTCCAAAGGTTTTTCAGAGGTGGTTTAATTACACAGAAGGAGATTTGCCCATCTTTCTCCAATGCAGCAGCTAGTGGATATGAACCACAGGCCTTCAAGATTGCAAAACAGTTCCTTTCCACAAGTAAACTCACTGCCTGCCTTTCAGTTCCTGCTCATAGTGGCCCTCCATCCTGTTTTGTTTTGGGTTTTTTTTTTACAAACAACTCTATGCCAACACATGTTTCAATTTTTTGTCAAGCTATTATTAATGAAAATGAAATTTATCAAATTTAAGTGTTTTGGGAATTTATACTGTCATGTTAGTACCACTACAATCAATAGATAAAATGGCTTTCAATAAATAAAAGATTTCCTCATGTCATATTTTATCAATCCAATCCTCCAGCATCCTGCCCCAAATAACCACTGATCTCCTTTTGTCAGTTTTAAATTTCTATAAATTAATATAAAAGGAAGCATACAGTAAGAAACCATTTGTGTTTGATTTTTTCTCATTTAACACAATGTTTGTACATTTCAATATTCAATTTTTCTTGACTGCTTAGTAAGATTTTATAATATATATAAGCAAAAATTTGTTTATCCATAATGTTGCTCTAAACATTTCTGCACATGTACCTGACTTGTATTGTCTTTTGTTTTATCTGTTCTCAATGTTAGACTTTTGCTGGAACATAGTGAGACTTATTATATATTTGATTAATAAGTAGTTATGTTTCCTAAGTTGCATAACACATACACAGAGAGAAAAAGAAAGACAGAGAGAGAGAAGTGAGAAAAAAGAAAGAATAGAGTCTGTCTCTCTAAAAGACAGAGTGAGCTAATTCTACCAATTGTACTTTATATTTTCCTAGGTGAGCCACTTAAGATTGTGTGACATATAATGTGAATCAAGGACAGTGTGAAACAATGTATATGAATTTTTTATGAAAACCAATATAAAATAAACATGTAAAAAATAAATGTAAAAAATCCACCTCAATGTAACCTCCACTTGTCAAATGAGTAAAATAATGAGCTCCCACCTTGGAGGGATGTTGTGAGAGTTTATAATCTAATACTGAATGTAAAATTTTCTCTGTGCTTTCAAGAAAGTTGTGTAATTTATATACAAAAAATCATTTTTTATATTATATCAGATTGTATCTCATCTGCAGTCTGATTAAATTAGTTTTCACAAAAGTTTCAATACAAAAAATGTCTAGATGGAAAAAAGAGCAGAATTATCTAGTGATTTTGGAAAATGAATACATTCTGAAGCTAAGCCAATAATTACACAATAATAATATATGTTACAATTGAAATAACTCTAAATATCTGAGAACTATTTCAACAGTACATAAACTTTCCCCCCCCCTATGACCTGAAGGTCTTCTTGTATACCAAAGAAAATGACTCCTGCAGGCCACAGTGCTTGTATATTAGTTTATGTACAAAATGATCCTTGAGAAGTACATTAGTTAGATGTATGGCATGCTGCATTTAATTTAATTCACAGACTTCTCTTTGCAATAAAACGGAAATGTCAGAAAACTAGCTATACATTAATTTACTTTTCTTTTAGCTGTTATGATAAATTGGAATTTCATTTTAGCACCAAATAATCTTCTACTTGCAGTCTAAAAGATAGCAATTGGAAGAGAAATGGAAAGAGAAAAATACCAGAGATAAATATGATTTGTACCACAGAAAGTAGTAGTTTAGTAGAACATTAGAGTTCTGCATCATAAATATGAGATGACTTAAATTTAACAGAACATAGACAAAGTGTTGTATAATAAGTGAAGATGGAGATAACAAAATTGCAGTAGTGTTAAAATATACATTATTGTTGTTGTTGTGTACTATCGAATCAGAACCGACCCATAGCTGACCCTCCAGCAGATTTTTGGAGACAGTTAATTGCACAGGAGGAGATTGCTCATTTTTTTCCCAAGGATCAGCTGGTGGATTTGAACAACTTGCTTTCAGGATTACTGAGAATCTTCTAGCCACCAGGCTACCAGAGCTATGTTATCTATCTATCTATCTATCTATCTATCTATCTATCTATTAGACTAAAAATTCTTTACATCACAGAAATTTCAAGAGACTGAATATTTTAGTAGAATTAAAGTAAATATAACAATATTTTCACTAAATAATATTTAATAGATAATTACTTAAATTTAAATTCAATGAGCACGTTTCATTTGTTCTAGAGGAAGTCAACTTTCCAGTGACAATTATTCTTCTCACTGGTTACAGATTAAAGTCATCTGGAAATTTTGGATAAATACCGATGCTCAAATATCAACACCAATATTAGGATAATTTGCTTCCAGATAAGGTCCTGCGTTCAATACCTTTTAACATCCTCATCTATCTTTCTCTCTGATATGTGATTCTAACTTAATTTATAGCCAGGATAAGAAACATCAACTTGAGCTATATTTTCTGTAGTTCTTCAGTTATGCTTTTCTCAGTATACTTTTGCTGGTTTGGTATTGACTAAAATTTTAATAATTATTTAAAATTCATGTGTTGAATTTAATATCCCAAATATTTAGCTGAGCACTGAAAAAATATAGCTTAAATCTTACACATTTATTATCATTGTTGTTGTGTTGTTATGTGCCATCGAGTTGCTTGCAACCCATAATGACCCTATGTAAAAGAGCCCTAAACCTTGCTCTACCTTGTGCCAAACTCACTGTCTCTGACACAACTAATCCTATTACCCTAATCACAGAGTCGATCCATCTCATTGAGGGTCTTCCTCTCTTGTGTGGTCCCTCCAACCTCCCAAACATGATGTTCCTCTCCAAGAACTGGTCCCTCCTTGCAAACATGCCCAAAGTATGTCAGATGAAGCTTCAGAATTCTTGCCTCCAAGGAGCAGACCGGTTTCACCCTCTCCAGGAAGAATCTATTTGTTCTCCTAGCAATCCATAGTATACTCAACACTCTTCTCCAGCACGACAGCTCAAAGGCATCAGTTCTCTTTTTATCATCCTTAGTCATTTTACAGCTCTCTGACACATAGCACACAATTGCGGAAACTATGGCCTAGATCAGATGTACCCTAGTTTAGAGACTGACGTTGCTTCTCTTCAGTACTCTGGAGAGGTCCCTGACAGCTAACTTTCCCAATGCAGTTTCTCTCTGGATTTCCTGGCTACTCGTACCAAGAGTGTTGATTGTGGAAATGGGCAAATAATTGCTTTTAACTGTCTCAAGCTCTTCACCATTCATACTGATCCTGCCAACTGGCCCAGTGGTGTGTATCTTTGCTTACTTGATGTTGAACTTCAATCCATATCGAAGGCTGTAGTCTTTGACATTCTGCAGCAAGCACTTCAGGTCCTCCTCAGTTTCAGCAAGCAGTGTTGTGTCATCTGCATAATGCAGGTTGTTGATGAATCTTCCTCCAATCTTGATGCCACATTCCTCATAATACAGCCCAATGTCTGGATGATTTGTTCTGCATACAGATTGAAAAAGTATGAAAAGAGAATACAGCCCTGGTGGACACCCTCCCCAATTTTGAACCATGCAGTGTCTCCTTACTCTGTTTTAAAGACTATATCTTGGTCCAAGTACAGGTTTCGCAGAAGCACAATCATATGTTCTGGGATTCTCATTCTCCTCGGAGTCAACCACAGTTTGATGTGATCCACACAGTCAAATTGTCTTTCCATAGACAATGAGACACAGATAGACATTCCTCTGGTACTCTATGCTTTCTGCCAAGATCCATCTAACATTAGCACTAATATTCCTAATACCACAGCCTCTTCTAAACCCAGCCTCCACATCTGGCAGTTCTCTATTGAAATACATGCACCATGTTCAAATATATGCACCAACAACTGAATCAAAGAGGAGGAAATAGAAGATTTCTACCAACTTTTGCAGTCAGAAATCGATCAAACATGAAATCAAGATACATCGATAATAATGGGTGACTGGATTGCAAAAAGTTGGGAACAGGAAAGAAGGATCAATAGCTGGAAAACATGGACTTGGTGACAGAAATGAGTCTGGAGATAGAATGATAGAATTCTGTACATTCAGTGATTTATTCATTGCAAATACCTTTTATAAAAACATGAATGCAGGCTATACACATGAATTTTCACCTGGATTTCATACATAATGGTATGCATAGGAATCAAATCTATTACATCTGTGGAAAGAACCTCTGGAGAAGCTCAATATCAGCTATGAAAACCAGCTGATTGTGCTGATTGTGGAACAGGTCACCAACTACTCATATGAAAGTGCAAGCTGATGTTGAAGAAAATGAAATCAAATCCACAGGAACCAAAATTTGACCTTAAGTCTATCCCACTCAAATTTCAAAACCATCTCAGGAACAAGTTTGAGGCCTTTAACACTAATGAGTGAAAACCTAATGAGCTGTGAGGATATCAAGAATATCATTCATAAAGAATGCAAAAGGTCATTAAAAAGGCAGAAGAAGAAGAAAAGACCAAGATGGATGTAAGATGAGACTTTGAATATTGCATTAGAGCACCAAGAAGCAAAGTTAAAGGAAGAATTCAAGAAGTTAATGAGCCGAACAGAAAATTTCAAAGGTCAGCTCAGGAAGACAAAGCAAAGCCTTATAATGAAAAGTTCAAAGACTTAGTGTCAGAAAATCAAAAGGGCCAATCTTGCTCAGCATTTCTAAAGCTCAAGGAATTGAAAAATAAATTAAAGCCAAGAGTGGCAATACTTAAGGATGATTTGGGAAAAATGTTAAATGATCCAAGAGGGTTAAGGACTGCAGCCTTCAATATGGATTGAGGCTCAATGTCAGGAAGATAGAGATTCTCCCACTGGACCAATTGGCAGCATCAGGATGGATGGTGAAGAGATTGAGATTGTTCACAGCTTCAGTTTGCTTTGCTCCACAGTCAACACTCTTGGCACCAGTAACCAGGAAATTAGAAGATGTATTACCATGGTAAAGTCTGCTGTTAGGGACCTTTCCAAAGTTCTGAAGAGCAATGGTGTCTCTCTGGAGACTAAGGTGCGTCTGATACAGGTCACAGTCTTTGCAATCACTTGTCATGCATTAGAGAGTTGGACAATGACTAGAGAGGACAGAAGGAGAGTTGATATTTTTGAGCTGTGGTGCTGGAGAAGAGTATTGAAGGTACCGTGGACTGCTAGGAAAACAATCAGATTCATCCTGGAGGGGGTTAAACCGGGCAGCTCCTTGGAGGCAAGGATTCAGAGGCTTCGTCTAACATATTTTGGACATGTTGTAAATAGGGACCGGTCCTTGGAGAGGGACATCATGCTTGGGAGACTGGAGGGATGGCGCAGGAGAGGAAGACCCTGCATGAGATGGATTGATTCTGTGACTGGGGGACTGGGAATGAGTGTGTTGGAGATGGCGAGGTCAGCAGAGGTTAGAGCAGCATTTACGGCTCTTGTACATAGGGTCACTATGAGTCACAAGCGACTTGACAGCACATAACAGCAACACAACACCTAGTATTTTAAATCCACAGTCATCAGTTCTCATGTAGTTGATAAGCAAATCCAGTAATAAAACTAGATTAGGAACTATCATGAAGTAAATTAATTGTGTCCCCCAAAATCTGTCTACTTGGCTAGACCAGGATTCTTAGTATTTTATAATTAGCCTATATGTAATAAATCTTAACTTTTATGACTTTAATGAGTTAAGATTAGACAGAGTGTCATAACATAATCATCCTCATGATCTGATCTGATGTGATCAGTTAATTATGTGTAAATGAATAGAATGGAATGCAACAGCCTTGGTGAGGGCTTGTGACCTGGCCAAAACCCTGATCATATATAAAAGGAATTCCCTAGGGTGTGAAATGCATTACTTTTTGCCTTGTTGTTGTTGATTGCCTTCCTGTCTAGAATGACTCATATCCTATGAATAAAAGGCCTGAAGCTCCTCTACAACTATCGGCATTTATCAAAGTTCATAAAGTTTCTGGAGGCATGTTATTTAGGAAGTGGATGCCACTCTTGCTTCCAAACCTCTCATAGCATGTTGTTATTTTTAAGTGCCATTGAGTTGTCTGTAATGTATAGCAATCCAATGTACAGCCCTTCCTTATCCTGAGCCAGTCTCACCAACCCCCATCGCCCCAGTTACTGTATCAATTCATCTCTTCATCTCCCTCTGCTGCACTACCAGTCCACCCTTCTGAGCATGATGTCCTTCTCCAAGGACCGATCTCTCCTGGCCACATGCCCAAAGTAAGTGACGTGGAGCTTCAAAATCCTAGCCTCCAAGGAGAAATTTGGTTTCACCCTTTCCAAGCAGACTTATTTTTTTCTTGACAGTCCATGGTCTGTTCAAGACTCTTCTCCAGCACTCCAACTAGAAGGCATCTCTTCCTTTCTGTCATCCTTAATAGAAACAATTAAACAAAGGGATAGGGATGTGTTTCATTACCATCAAGCAAGAAGAGCCAGGAGTGGAGCATATCCTATGAATTCACATTCCCATATGAAGAACCTCCTTGACAGAAGAAAGATTAAAAAAAAAGTGGAGGAGAAGGACATATTTAAGGAATGCATTCTCACAGATGTTGAAAGGAAATAAAGACTTTTATTCAGAGTTGACATCGAAAGAAAGACCTCTATTAGAGTTAGCACCTTGAATTAGAACTTCTAGCCTCCTAGCTGTATTTCTGTTGCAGTTATACTAGAGAGTCCTCAGTCTTATGATCCCACAACATGTAGCCGTCATGCTACCTACCATTTTAGTGTAACCCTTGATATTTAGGCTCAAGTGATCAAATTTAGAAAACCAAAAGTTCAGTAAAAATTTCTTAGATCTAGGATATTATTTACTATTCAGAAAGGAACATTAAAAACCATAACTCTTCCAAAGTCAAAGAATGAATTATAAGGTAGGTCAGTATGAGTCTGAAAGAATAATGCATTTGAAATTATGAATAGATCACAATGAAGAAAAGGATTTTATTATCCTGAAAAAAATCATGGGGATCAGTTTTTTAATTAATCTATCATAAATCACCACTTTTTATGTCTTGAAAGTACTGCCTTGTAGAACAAGATGCTGTAACTAGGCAAAAAAAAAAAAGGAAGAAAGGAATTAGTTTCATTCTAAAGGTCAACTGAAAAATATGGAAATTTCCATTTTTATACCTCTGGATATAGATGGCACCATGCAGTAGTTAACTCTAGAATCCAGTTAATGGTGCTGGTGACAGTACTTTCCCTAAGGAAGTGAGGATTAAATAAGGAAATGTCAGTGTTTTGTTTAGAAAGAACTCATTTTCTAAGAAAGTTTGTCCTGGGAAAGTAGAGAGTGTGAAGATGGGAAGACCCTTACTGAGGTGGCTTGGCACACCAATGGACTTAACTCTTACAACAAATATGAAGATGTTGAAGAATTAGGAAGAATTTTGTTCTGGTGTACATGGTGTCACTTTTGCACATAACTAACTTATTAGTACCAATAAACAACAATTTGCTGAAAATCTGATAGCATTTTAAGTGTATTGAAAGGTCTTGCTGTGTAAGATGTTAAAAAAGAGAAACAAAGTAGGGGTTATCACATTCCTTGATTTCAAATCATACCACACAGCTGTGGTGGTCAAAACAGTATAGTACTGATACAGTGACAAACACACAGATAAGTGGAATATAACTGAGAACTTGGACAGTTCATTTACCTATGTTCAAGTGATTTTTGGCAAGGATATTAAATCAGTGAAGTGAAGAAAAGACAGGTTTTTTTAACAGTGGATTTGGCAAAACTTGAAAACTATCTGTAGAACACTCTAGCAAGACCCATACTCCTCACACCATGTAGAAAATCAACTCAAGGTAGATAAAAGACCTAGGAGTGAAACCAAAGACTATACATTTCACTAGGGAAAAAGGTTGGAAGAACTCTAGAAGCCCTAATCTATAACATAAACAATATTCCAAGTATAATGAAAAACTAAGAAAGAACAAAATAATTGGGGCCTTCTGAGAATCAAATCCCTACAGACATAAAAAAAACCCAAAACTTTTACAACAGGGTAAAAAGGAAAGCCGCAGACTAGGAAAAAATATTTGGTAATGATATCTCTAACAAGGGACTTATATCTAAAATTTATAGAATACTCCAGCAGCTTAACAAGAATAGGAAGTAAACAACCAAATAGCAAAATATGTACAGGATATGAATAGATACTTCATCAAAAAAGATATTCACATGGCAAATAAACACATGAAGAAATATTCTAAATCCTTAGCTAGCAGAGAAATGAAAATCAAACCAACTGTGAGATATCATCTCGCCTTAGTAACAATAGCAAAGTTCAAGAGAGTACCAAACAACAAATGCTAGTGAGGTTGTGAAATGATAGGGACCTTTAGGAACTGGTGGTGGGAGTATAACATGGCACAACTGTTATGGAAGGCAGTTTTGTGCTTCCTCAAAAACTGGAAATAGAAATACCATTTGATCCATGGACATAGAACTAAAACCAAGTACTATAAGCTTCATTAAAAAAAAAAAAAGCTTGGAAGAACTCTACAAATCCTAATCCATAACATAAACAGTCTTCCAAGTATCCTGAAAAACCTACAACCAGGAGAAGATACAATAAATGCATGGGACCTTCTAAGAATCAAATCCCTATGCACATCCAAAAACTTCTCTAACAGGGTAAAAAGGGAAGCCACAGACTGGGAAAAAGTATTTGGTAATGACATATCAGATAAGGGACTCAGATCCAAAATTTATAAAATACTTGAGCACCACAACAAGATAAAGGTAAAGAATCCAATTGAAAAAATGGGCATAGGATATGAACAGACACTTCACCAAAGAAGACATTCAGATGGCCAACAAGCACATGAAGAAATGTTCAAAATCCCTAGCTCTAAGAGAGATGCAAATCAAAACAACTATGAGATATGATGTCACACCAGTCAGCATAGCAAAATTTAACAGAACAGCAAGAAACAAATGCTGGCGAGGTTGTGGAGAAAATGGAACCTTTATTCACTGTTGATGGGAATGTAAAATGATGCAACCACTGTGGAAGGTGGTATGGCACTTTCTCAAAAAGTTGCAAATAGAGAGACCATTTGACCCAGCAATTCCAATACTGGGAATATACCCTAAAGATATCATAACTGACCATATCCAAGCAGATGTATGCACACTCATGTTTATCGAGGTTTTGTTCACAATAGCAAGGATCTGGAAACAACCTAGGTGCCCAGCAACAAACAAATGGATAGAGAAGCTGTGGTATATTCACACAATGGAATATTATGATGCATTAAAAAACAAGGAACTCATGCAATATTATTCAAAATGGGTGACCCTAGAGTGAGGTATCTCAGTCACAAAGGGACAAATACTACATGGTGTCACTGTTGTAAAACAGGACTGACATCGAGGTTGGGGGGAGACTGAGAAAGATGGACTCAATAATGTATACTGCATTGAAACAGATGAGGGAGAAAACTGCTTAAAAGGGATATGTGATTAGTTATTTTTGTCATGACAGGAGTCCAGAGCAAAGGCTGAATAGTGGAGTAGACCTGGAGGAGGGTTTGTAAAACAATGCAAGAATTTTTCTTTTGCTTTTCCAAGAGGGTAGTGTACTAGGGGGGAGGGTTGGAAGCGGGAAAAAGTGCAACAATGAATGAATGAAAATCCAAAGTTTCTGTAAATTTACATTGAAATTAATAATAAATTTTTAAAAAAAAGAAATACCATTTTATCCAGCAATTCCTCTACTGAGAATAAACCATAAAGAAACCATTACCGCCATCTAAATAGACATATGAACACCCATGTTTATTGCTGTGTTATTTACAGTAGCGAAGAGATGGAAGCAAACCAAATGCCCATCAACAAAGGAAGGAATAGAAAAACGATGGTATATACTATGCAACACTGAAAAAAAAATGACCTTGTAAAACATTACACAACATAGAGAACTCTGAAGCACATAATACTGCATGAAATTTCCCACTCACAAAAGGACAAATACTACATAGTACCACTGTTACAAAGTAGGTCTGACATGGGGAATTGGAAGGAGAATAAGGTAAGAGTAGATAGACCATTGCCTTAGAACAGATGAAAGAACTGTCTAAAA
>NW_006399835.1:8401805-8405244 GCF_000299155.1 Elephantulus edwardii | reverse complement strand
AAATGTGTTCTGGGAGGTTGTGGTAACTCACTGCTTCTTTTAACCTTCTGGGTACACATCTAGCTGCTGAGATTTGCCTGGGGAAAAACAATAACAATAACAATAACAATAACAATAACAATAACAATAACAATAACAACAACAACAAACAAAAACCTAACAAAAATGTAAAATCTCAAATCAACTTTGTTGCTAAATTTCATAATAAGCAATATCTTTAAAAGTAGTACTAACAACTGATGATTCTGTAGAGGAACAAACTCACAAGGCCACCCATTGTTTCATTAATTACTTACAGTTGTGCTAATGAAAGACAAAAGCAGACCTTTCTATGGAATACATCATGATGTTCAAATAAAGTTTAAAGAAAAGCACAGGCTCAAGTACAGCAGGGATTGTGAAGACAGCACAGGGTTATACAGTATTTCAGTGTCTTGTACATATATTCGTTATGAACCAGAGAATTCACTCAACAACACCCAACAACAGACAGGTACTTGTCATCCCTCTGCCATTCTTTTGTACTGTAGTGGCTTGTGTGCTGCTCTGATGCTGAAAACTCTGCAAGTGGTGTTTCAAACATATGTGGTATTTCTATTTCAAATAGAATAATTTATGATAGCAAGGACATAGTGGAGAGTCCAGACCAAGCAGACTAAAAATATCGACAGATCCTGTCGAGGCAGCTCCAACTCATAGGAATTCTATGTACAGCAGAAAAGAACTCTGCCCCATCCTCTGTCTTCCTCACAACTACTGTTAAATGTGAACACATTGTTGTTCAACGGCAAATGCACTGTTGGAGTCACTGTGTCCATCAATCTTGTTGATGTTCTTCCTTGGGGTTTTTTTTGTGCATATTCTGCTCTATCAAGCATGATATTATTTTTTCTAGTGACAAGTCCTTGCTGATAACATGTCCAAAGTATGTGAGATTAAGTTTTCCCTTTATTGCCTCTAAGGAACATTCTGGATACTCTCTGTCAAAGATAGAGAAGTTTATTCTTTTGATAGTTCATAGAATATTCAATATTTTTCACCTTTAAAGCCATTGATTGGTCTTTCTTATTTATTGTGTAATTTTAATCTATTTGTAAAGAGATGCTAGCTGCTGCTGTGGTTGTTGTGTACCATCAAATCAGAACCAAGTCATAACTGAGTCTCCTGTGGGTTTTCAGAGGCAGTAAACCACACAAGAGGAGATTTTCCATCTTTCTCCCTCAGTGGATTTGGTGAATTTGAACTGTGTGTCTTTGGGTTGATAGCACAACACTTAATCTCTAAGCACCATTTTTACATATATGTGAGATCATTAGCAGTAGTGGTAGAAATCCACATTCAAATATTATTATTCATTCAAATCACTTTGAATTCTCAACAGGACATTGTCCTCCTCCATTATTTGGGACAAGTCATCAGGAGTAGTCAATAACTGGATATCAATCACCAAATGTCATGCTTGGTGAAAGAGAAGGCCAGTGAAGTCAAGAGCAACCTTTGATGGGATATACTGGTACAATAGTGACAACAGTGGTTTCAAACATGCTGTCAGTTTTTAAGAAGTCATAAGACTGGAAAACATTTCTCAAAAAACTCACTGTCATTAAACCTATGTTAATCCTCCAATAATTTCTAAGACTGTCAATCTTAACAGGAAGAAACTACTCAATTTCCCTCCTCACCCTCCCTGGTGGATTCCATCAGCTATAGACTTGTGCCCTTTTTTTCATTAGAAGCACAACATGCTATGAACCATGCCACAAAAGATTCTCAGGCAACATTTAGATTATGTAAGACTATCATGAATCACAGCTACCTGAAAAATTACTATCTATGCAGATAAGAGTAAAGACGTATTTAGTAATAACTGCTCCAGGACTCCCATTCTTCTCAGTGTCAACCACAACTTGTTATAATCCACACAGTTAAATGCCTTTGCATAGTCAATAAAGTAAAAACAGACATTCTTCTGATATTCTTTACTTCCAACCAGGATCTACCTAACATCAGCAAGATCTTTGTTTGGTTCAATGATCTCTTCGAAAATTTCAAGAAGTACCATATAAGCCATGTTGTTGTTGTTGTTGTTGTTGTTAAGTGTCATCGAGTTTCTGGTGACTCACTATGAGTCACTATGAAGGAGTGTCCTCGATGCTTGGGTGCCTTTCATCCTCTCTCCAGGTTCATAGGATTTCCAGAGGCAAGCTATTATGGAAGTGGACGCCACTCCTCCTTCCAAACATAAGCCATTCCCACTGTTAATGAAGGAAGAATTGTTACCTGTATTGAAGGCATTGACAAAAAAATAAGGACCCAGGAATTGACGGATATCAATTGACTTGTTTCAATTAATAGATGCAGCCTTGGATGCTCTCACCAGTCTATGCCAGGAAATTTGGAGGACAGCTATTTCATCAAATAATTGGAAGAGGTCCATATTTCTTTCCATTCTCAAGGAAGGTGATCTAATAGAATGTGGAAATTCTTGAACAATATCATTAATATCACATGTAAGCAAAATACTACTGAAGATCATTCAAAACTGGCTAGACCAGTACATAGATAAGAAACTGCCAGAAGTTCAAAGTAATAACAGAGGTATCAAAAAATAACCCAACCCTCTGCTTTCAAGTTAATTCTGACTTCCAACAACCCTCTGTAGATTTTCAAGGTGGTAAATCTTTATGGGAGGAGACTGCCTATCTTTCCCACTGACGGGCAAGTGATTTAGACTAGCAGCTCAATGCATTATATGTTGTACCACTAAAAACATCTAATGGATAATAAAAAAAATATTACCAATTGTATCACTCATAGTTATCCTATAGGACAGATTAGAACTTTCCCATAGGGTTTACAAGGATGTAAATCTCCATAAAATCAGGTTGCTGCTTCTTTCTCCCTCAGATCAGTGGGTGGATTTGACCAACCAAACTTTTGATAATATTCAAATGCTTACACCACTATATTCTTTATCTAAGGGGTAGAGAATAAAATAGGCTATTTATCTAGAAATTAGAGAATAAGAATGCAGATAAATATCATATCAATAATCATAAAATATTTTTCCCCATTAGAGTTATCCTGTCCAAAATGTCAGCAGTACAGTGACTGATATAAAGTAATCCAGTATTATCAAAATCATTAAGAAGTAGCCACTTTCCTCTATCATTAGTTTTTTTTCAAATAGGCAAAAAAAGTAATTATTAGATTTGTGTAGACAGGGAAGAGAACCCAGATTTTTTTTCACACTTTCTGATCTCAAAACCTCTGATACAACCACAATTATCAAAGCAACTTGATACTGGTGCAGTAAAAAATAGACCAATGGAATGGAATTGAGAACACAGAAATAAATGCATTTACCTGTAGACAACTGATCTTTGAAAAGAGGTGAAATCCATTAAGTGGAGAAAAGACAATCTATTTAACAAATGAT
>NW_006399835.1:8399901-8401410 GCF_000299155.1 Elephantulus edwardii | reverse complement strand
AGGATTAGAGAGAGAATCATCAGTATCTATCTGTCTTATGCAGATGATACACCCTTGCTTGCTGAAAATGTGCAACCAGAAAAGGATAAACAAAATGAATATTGAGTGCTATTGTTGTTAGATGCTGTCAGTTACTACAAGTCATTGTAGCATAAGTCTGAACAACATTTCTGAGCTTTGCCCCATCTTGTGCCACCTTTGCTATCTCTGATCTTTTCAAGGCCATTTTTATAGTCACTCTGTCAGTCCATCTTGTTGGAAATCTTCCTTTCGTTCTCTGAACATCCACCTAGATGATGTCTTTTCCCAAGGACAGATTCCTCCTGACAACATGTACACAGTATGTGAGATGAGGTTTACCACCCTTGACTCTAATGAGTACTCTGGTAGCACTTCCTCCAAGACAGAATTTTTGTTGTTATGGGATTCCACACAATATTTAGTACTCTTCTCCAAAACTACATTTCAAAGGCATCAGTTCTTCCATTTTTTTGCTAATTAATTATTGCCCTTTTAGATGCCAAGAAGCAAGTGAAAAAAAAATAGTTTCTAATAATAGCTTAGTCTTTAAACTGACATGTTTCCTTTGTAAAATTTTGGCAAGGTCTTTGACAGTAGATTTTCCCAATCTAACAGGTCTTTTGATTTCTTGACTGGTGCTGCCTGTGGTTCTAAGCAAAATAGAAGGGATAACAATTTTTATCATTTCCCTGTCTTTCGTCATAGTACTTCCTGTTCCAGTGCTGAGAAATTTTGTTTTCTTGATGCTTAGCTGTATAATTCATATTGAAGGCTGTAGTCTGTAATCTTTTGCAGCAAGGGTTTCAAGTCCTCTTTACTTTCAGTAAGCAAGACTGTGTCATCCTGTGTACTTTCAGGAAGCAAGGTTGTTGATGATTTTTCCTCCAATCTTGATGCCACATTCTTGTTAATAAAGTCCAGCCCCTAAAATTATTTTCTCAACATATAGTTTGAATAGGTACGGAGAGAGGATACAGCCATGACATGCATTTCTTTTTTTCCTGCTTTTATAACACACGGTGTTTCCTTGACCTGTTTGAGAAACTGCTTCTTGGTCCATGCATAGGTTTCACATGAGCAAAATTCAGGACTCTGGGATTCCCCTTTTCTCAATGTTATAAATAGCTTGCTATGATCAATACAGTCAAATATCTATACATGGTCATTAAAATACAAACAAACATTTTTATGGAATGCTCTGCTTTCAGCCAAGATTAATATTTCATGAACAATTATTATCCTCATTCCACATCCTCTTCTGAAACCGGAATTAATTTCTTTAAGTTCTTTTTCAGTATACTCTTCCAGTTATTTTTAATCATTTCAGGAAAACTTTACTTGCATGTGATAATAATGTTAGTGAGTACTACCATTTTTAGGTGTTTTTTTGGTTAAGAATGAATCATAGCATTCCTAGGAACAGGAGATATAGATATGAACTCTGTTCTATCTCATCATTTCTGACATACGTGAGCCCATTGCTGCAGT
>NW_006399835.1:8381689-8399801 GCF_000299155.1 Elephantulus edwardii | reverse complement strand
CTCATAACAACATGTCCTAATCTTGTGAGATAAAGCTTTGTCATCTTTACTTCCAGTAAGTACTATGGTTTCACTTTCTACAAGATATATCTATTTATTCATGGGATATTCAGTATTGTTCTCCAATACCACGGCCTAAAGGTATCAGGTCTTCTTTTGTAATCATTATTCACTGTCCACCTCTCAGATGTATAGCAAGTGATTGAAAAGACCATGGACTGAATAAGCAACATCTTAGTCTCCAAATAGACTTCATTGCCGCTTAGTAATATCCTCAGACATCCTTGCTCTTCAGTCAGAGGGTCTGACTATAGACTTTCCCAATGCAATCTATCTTCTAATCTCCTAACTGCTGGTACTATAGATGTTGACTTTGAATCAAGAAAGATGAAATTATTGATAATTTCAATCTTTTTCCATCTATTTTGTCTATTTGTCCATTGGTGAAAATTTTTGTTTTCTTGATGATAAGATACAATCCGTAGCGTAGGCTGTATTATCTCTGATCTTCTAGAGCAAGTAATTCAATTCTTCCTCTCTTTCAGCAAGAAAGGTGATATCTATGTTTGGAAAACAGCTTCCTGGTCTAGGGTCTAGATTCTGTATGTGCATTGTTATGTGTTCTGAGTTTACCCTTCTTTTATTTCTGGCCATAATTTGTTATAAGCCAAACAGTAAAATGCCTTTGCATAGTCAATAAAACACAAATAGACCTTCTTCTGGAATATTTTACTTTCAGACATGATCCATCTGTCATCATCAATGATATTTCTGTTGCCATGGCCTCTTCTAAATCTAGCTTGAACTTATGGTAGTTCTCTGTAAATGTACTATTTCAGTAAATTTTTAATGATCATCAGCAATATTTTACATGCATGTGTTATTAATGATATTGCTTGATAATTGCCACCTGTGAGAATGAGAACAGATATGGATTTCTTTTAGTCAGTCTGTCAGGCACTATTTTCTAAATATTCAGGTATAGAATAGAGAGTACATCCAGAGGTGTATCTCTTAGTTGAAAGAAGCCACCTGGTATTGATTCCTGGGACTTATTTTTTCCAATGCCTTCTCTGAAGCTGGAACTTAATCCTTAATTCCTATTAATTCTTGATCAAATGGTGCTTTCTGAAATATTTCAGTGTGTCAACCAATTGTTTTTGGTACAGTCACTCTATGAATTCCGCCTATCTTCTTTTGATGCTACCTGATTCATTCCAAATATTGTCTATAGCATCTCTCCGTATTGCAGCTAGAGACTTAGGTTTGTTTTTCAGTTTTTTTCAGCTTTATAAATACTGAGCAAGTTATTCTGCTTTGGTTTATCCTATTAAACTGCCCTTTGGAATAGTTTAACGTTTATATCAGCATCTCTTTCTTTTATTATATCTTCTAGACACTCTAGTGCAATTTTCTGAGTGTCTTCTGACTCCATGTTGGTTTTAATAATCCCTAAAAATAAAATTTTTCTGTACTTTTAAATAATTTTCAAAAACAATAAAAAGAAAAATGGTAGCTTGGAGTAAAGCATGACACATCTGTATAATTCAGAAAACAAACAAACAAACAAAATACTAACCTGCAACTTTAACAAGGAAAAAACAAAACACAAACAAACAAAGAAACCAAAACCCCAAAATTAGATAGAGAGCATAGATATACATTTTATCAAAGAAGACATTCAGATGGCAACCAAACACATGAAGATATTTTTTCATCATCATTAACTACTATTGTTGTTAGGCTTCTATAAGTTGAGTATGGTTCCTACTTATCCTATGAACAACATACCTGAATCCTGTCCTGTTCTGAGCCCTCCACAACATCTCTGACACACTTGAGCCCATTGCTGCGTCACTATGTCAATTTATTTCATAGGGGGTCTTTTTTTCTTTCACTGAACCACCATCTTTCCAAGCAAGATATCTTTTTTTCAGTAATAGCTTTTCCTAGCAACATCCTAAAAAGATGAGAGATAAAACTTCATCATCTTTGCCTTCAAGGAGCACATTTTCCAAGACATATCTTTTTGTTCTTTTGTCAGTCTATGGAATATTCAGTACTATTCTTTAACATCGCCATTCAAAGGCATCAATTCTTCTTCTGCCATCCTTATTTATTGCCTATATTTCAGAGAAATAACAAATGATTAAAAAGACCATGGCCTGAATTAGGTGCACATTAGTTTATAAAGTGACACTATTGCTCTTATGAATTTTGGATAGGTCTCTGACATCAGACTGGATCAATGCAATACTTTTCCTGAATTGCTGATTCCAAGGGTGTTGATTGTGGCTCTAAGCAAGATGAAATGATTGAAAGACTGACAACTTCAATATTTCTCCATCTTTCATAATGTTGTCTGTTGGCCCTTTTGGGAGAACCATTTTTTTAATGTTGAGATGTAATACATACAGAAGACTGTTACTCTTGACATCCAACAGCAAGTGATTAAAATACTTTTAACTTTCAGCAAGCAAGGTTGTTCCATCTGCATAATACAAGTTATTGATGAGTCTTCATCTGATCCTGATGCCATATTCTCCTTCATGTTTAGTTTTCTCTTGCTCCGTTCAAACAACAGCTCTTTAATCTAGGTATTGATCTCACAAAAGCATAATTAAGCATTCTGGTATTCTCATCTTTTAAATGTTAGGCAGTTTGTTATTATCCACAGAGTCAAATGCCTTTTAGTAGTCAATAAAACACAAACAGACATTCTTCTGATATGCTATGCTTTCAACCAGTATCTAACTGATAACAGCAATCATATATATGATGTCACAGCCTCTTCTAAACTAAGTTTGAATTTCTGGCAGTTCTCTGTCAATCTCTGTTCAGCTCTTCTACTTCAGTAGCTCATATTTTCCTTTGGCTTCTTAATGCTCTAATGCAATTTTCATAGTCTGTTCTGATATCCATTGCAGTTCTCCTTTCTCCTGTGTTTTCATAATGACCTTTTATACTTTTCATGGATGTTATGCTTGACATCCTCCCAAAGTTCCTCTCGTCTTCAACCATTGCTGTTCAATGTCTCAAACCTATTCTCGAGAGGACACTTAAGTTCAGGTGGGATACACTCACTGTCACATTTTCTTTCTTTGTGGACAAGTTCACATTTTCTTCTGCTTCCATTTCCACTTGCACATACGTAAATGCACAATTACAGCAACTGACCTTATTTTGACTGCTGATATTATGCTTCCTCAATGATTCCACAGACATAGTCTACCTGATATCTATATAGTTAATCAGATGAGGTCTGAAAACACAAATCAACACCATAATGTAATATTAGACTGAAAACAACAAATACTGGTAATTGAGTGGAATATTATATGTTGTTGGGAATGTAAAGTGGTATAACTACTACGCAGTATGCTTTAGAATTTCCTTAGAAATTTAGAAACAGAAATGCCTTTGATACAATAGTTTCACTACTATGATCCAGCAATTTAATTACTTTGTATATATTTTAAATAAAGAGCAGCAGCAACCCAGAGGAACACACACTCAAATTTATTTCAACATTATTTACAATAGCAGAATTAGAAACAACGAAAGTGTTCATTAATGGATGAATGACTAAAAAAACTATTGTACATGTTTGCAATGAGGTTCATGTTTCACTAGAAATATTTGACAAAATAATGAACTATAGCACAACATAGATTAATCTAGGAAAAATTATGCTATATAAATCAGTCACAAGAAGATAATCATGGCAAAAATGTCACTAGTATAAAAAGCTAAGAAAAGTTTTTACACAGATAAAATCAAGTTTTGAAGTTTCAAAGAGATCAGGAGAGTGAAAATGTATAAAAAATAATTTGGGTGAAGTAAAGGTAATACAAAAAAGGGATTATAAGACATTATAATTAATTGATTCGATTAGTCATTCTACTAGACAATTAATGCTAGAAAAGAAAATGTCTATGAATGATTACATGAAAACCCAACATAGTAAAACTTCACTCAAACAGGACCATAATAATAAAAATATATTTTGCAGTAGATTTTCCTATTGGGGAAAAATTAAAATGAATAATTTTCAAAATATTTCTTTCAAAAAAGCTAACATTGAAAAACACCGGGCACAAAAATATAGACATTTTGAACATAAATCATGTTGTGAGTTGCTTGGTTATCTATATTACAGTTAATTTTAATACTGAAATTTTTAACTGACATGTTTTGTTGTTGTTGTTATGTGTCATCGAGTTGCCTGTGTCTCGTATAAACCCTGTGTACAACAGCCCTAAATCCTGCTTTGTCCGGTGCTAGTCTCACTGTCTCCGAAACACCAAACCCAGTCACTCCAGTCACTGAATCAATCCACCTCATGGAGGGTCTTTCTATCCTGTGCTTTCCCTCCACCCTCCCAAGCATGACTTCTTTCTCCAAGAACTGGTCCCTCCTTGCAACATGTCCAAAGTACGTCAGATAAAGCTTCAGAATCCATGCCTTCAAGGAGCAATACAGTTTAACCCTCTCCAGGATGAAACTGTGCTCTTTCTTAGCAGTTCATGTTACACTCAATATTCTTTCCAACACCACAACTCAAAAGCATTAATTCTCCTTCTATCCTCCCTAGTCATTGCCCAGCTCAGAGTAACACCATTGCTCTTCAATACTCTGGAGAGGTCCATAACCACAGACTTTCCCATCACAATATATATTTTAATTTTCTGGCTGCTACTGCCAAGATTGTTGACTGTGGAGTCAAGCAAACTAAAGCTGTTAATAATATCAATCTCTTCACCTTCCATCCTGATGCTGCCAATTTGCCCAGTGGTGATAATCTTTGTCTTCTTAATATTGAGGCTCAATCCATATTGAAGGCTGTAGTCCTTGACCTTCTGCAGTAAGTGCTTCAGGTCCTCTTCAGTTTCAGCAAGAAGGGTTGTGTCATCTGCATAACACAGATTGTTGATGACTCTTCCACCATGACTTCTCCTAGAGCCCAGCCGCCTGGATAATCTGTTCTGCATATAGGTTGAAAAAGCATGGAGATAGGACACATTCATTGCGTACACCATTCACAATTTTGAATCTTGCAGCGTTTCCTTGTTCTGTTCTGACAACTCCCTCCTGGTCCAAGTATAGGTTTCACATTAGCCCGATCAAGTGTTCTGTGATTCCCATTCTTCTCAGAGTCAGCCACAGTTTGTTGTGATTAACACAAATGCCTTTGCATAATCAATGAAGCACAGATAGGTATTCCTCTGGTACTACCTGCTTTCAGCTAAGATCCATCTAACATTAACTACAATATCCTGAGTACCACGCCCCCTTCTAAACCCAGACTGGACTTCTGGCAGTTCTCTCTTGAGGTGCTGTCCCAGTCATTTTTGGATAATTTTCAGTAGAAACTTGGTTGCACGCAAAATTAATGATATTGTTCTATAGTTTCCACACTCTGTTGGTTCACCCTTCTTTGGCATGGGAACAAATATAGATCTCTTCCAGTCAGTTGGCCAAGTGGTTTTCCTCCAGATTTCTTGGCAGAACATGGTGAGCACATCTAGGGCAGTATCTGTTAGTTGAAATATGTCATTTGGTATACTATCTATTCCTGAAGTTTTGGTTTTTTGTTGTTTTTTTGTTTTTTGGGTTTTTTTTCCAATTCCTTCAAAGGAGCTTGAGCTTCTTCCTTCATTGCCATAGGCTTTTGCTTATGTTTTTTCATTAAATTCTTCCTTTCTCTACAGTGGCTCTGTATACTCTTTCCATCTTCTTTTAATACTTCCTGGATCATTTAATATTCTACCCAAAGCATCCTTAAGTATAGCAACTCGAGGTTTGAATTTGTTCTTCAGTTCCTTGAGCTTAAGAAATGCTGAGTGAGTTTGGCCCTTTTGATTTTCGGACTCCAGCTCCTTGCACATATCGTTATAATATTTCACTTTTCTCCCTGTGCTCCTTTTGAAATCTTCTGTTTAGCTCTTTTTTAATTATTAAATTTTATTAATTTTAATGAACATTTACAGAGATTTTGGGTTTTCATTTATTCATTGTTGCACTATTTTCTCTACCCTCCTCCCGAGTTCATTCTTCTTTTCCCCCCCCCTTGAAAGTCTGTTTTAATTGTACAATTGCCACAGTGCTTGTCAAAACCAGTTATGATTAATCTCCTTTGTCAGTGTGTCCTTTGCCATTCCCTATCTCTCCTCCATGAGAGAGACTTCACCCTGATTCATAGGGAAAAGGGGATGGCATATTCTCTTAGCTACTTCCTGCTGAAAAGGGACACTGTGGGTTTCAGGGTGAAGATCTTCTCTCACTATTCTAAAGGGCCCCTTTGGCAATAGGAAACAGACTATTATGGAGATTGATTTTGGAATTTAGATGCACTGTTATCAATTGTGCTTAGCCATACATGTTCATATCCTTGAAGATGTATCATGGAAATGTAATATCTCGAACTCTTTCCTCTGCTTTGGCTTTGTGGCTCTCTAGAGCAATAATCAAAGTCTCTTCTGACATCTGTTTTGGTCTTTTCTTCTCCTCTGTCTTCGTAATGCTCTTTTGTACTGTTCCTGGATGATACTCTTGATATCTTCCCATAACTCATCTGGTCTTTGCTCATTGGTGTTCAAGGCCTCAAACCTGTTTTTGAGATGGTTTTGAAATTCAGGTGGGATAGACTCAAGTTTATATTTTTGGTTCCCTCGGATTTGATTTAATTTTCCTTAGCTTCATTCAGCTTGCACTTTTATATGGTTGTTTGTGGTCTGTTCCACCATCAGCACCTGGCCTAGTTTTCACAGCTGATACTGAGCTTCTCCAGTGATTCTTTCTACAGATGTAATCAATTTGATTCCTATGCATACCATCAAGTGAAATCCAGGTGTATAACCTGCGTTTATGTTTCTTATAAAATGTATTTGCAATGAATAAGTCTTTGATTGTGAAAGTTCAATCATTCTATCTCCAGCTGACATGTTTTAGAGAAAGACAAAATATTTCATGGCCCTTTGTTTTACTTATTTCACATATTCATTTGCCAGTAGGAGGCTCTGTTGGCCTAGTGGTAAGAAAGTACACTGCAATCCCAAAGGAATGAGGTTTGAATCCACTAGTTGCTCATGGGATGATGGGCAATCTTTTCCCATGCCCTTAACAGCCTCTGAAAACCAGCTGGAGGGTCCTCTGTGGGTCAGCTCCAACATGAAGATACTTCACAATGACAAGAACATGGTAAAGTATAGCTATACTAAAACTTTAATCTGCACACTATTGGCATAGGGACCAAGAAGACTAAAATATTTACTATCATTGTCATTAATATATTAATCCATTTCCTAAACAACATGCCTCTGGAAACTCTAAACTCTGATAAATGAGAAAGGCTTCAGGCCTTTTGTTCATAGAGTCATTCTGAGTATTGCTGGACTAGATAGCAATTAAAAAACCCAATAATATAATTATAAACTAAGTGTATAATTATAAAATATATTACATTTATGAAAAAATTATGTATCTTATTATAATTTTGTTGTTGTTGTTGTTGTTGTTAATGTGCCGTTAAGTAGCCTGCAACACACAGTGAATAAGTCTGAAGACTGCCTTGTTCTAAGCCAGTCTCACCAACTCCAATACACCTACCCCCATTGCCCTAGTTAATGTATAAATCCATCTCATCTGGGGTCTTGCTCTCCTGTGCTGTCCATCCTCCCTTCCAAGCATGATGTCATTTTCCAAAGATTGGTTCCTCCTGACCACATGCCCAAAGTATGTCAGGTGGAGTTTCAAAATCTAATAATAGCCTCCAAGGAAAAACTTGGCTTCACCCTCTGCAAGACATACCTATTTGTTTACATGGTGTGTTCAAGACTATCCTACAGCACCACAATTTGAAGGCTTCAGTTATTCTCTTGTCATTTTTAGTCATTTTCCAGTTCTCTAATGCATAGCAACTAATTACGAAGACCATGGACTGGGTCAAGTGCACCTTATTCTCTAGACTGACATCATTGCTTCTCAGTATTCTGGAAAGATCCCTGACAGCAGATTTACCCAATGCAATTCACTTTAATTTCCTGACTGCTAGTACCAAAAGTTCTGATTGAGGAGCCAAGCAAGCTCAATCTCTTCTCCATCGATCCATCATGGCACTAGTTGGCCCAGTGGTGAGATTCTTTTTCTTCTTGATTTTGAACGTCAATCCATAATATTATAAAAGGTATTAATACATTAATATATTAGAAGTGATTATTAACTTGAAAAAGAACTTAGTTTTATCAAATTTGGATTATTACACTAAAGTATAATTAAGGATCATTTTGACTGACTTCAGAAAGAGAAATTTTCCTATTTTCTATATCTTTAATAATAATATTTGTAACTATGACTTTTCACTTTTTTTTTTCAATTCATGGTTTTTTCAGTTAGACCTGGCCTGTATCTGAGCATTCAGTATATTTTCAGAAGTTGTAAATCTCACAGGAGGAGATTGTCCATCTTCTCCCCTAGAGTAGCTGCTAGATTCAAACTCCCTATTTTGGATTAACAACAAACTACTTACTCATGAGGCCACAGGAGCTTCTTAACTCTCTCAGCTGTCCTCAAAATTAAAAATATGGTTGTATTAAATTTTAAACTATACACCTACTTCTAGTTGATTAACAATATTTAACTGCAAAATGCTTTGGTGTGGTGACTTAATTTGGATTTCTGGGGTTAACCTCTATTATGATGATAAATATCACAATAAAATATTTAAGAGTAAAGAGAAGAAACTTCTCACTAACAACAAAAAAATGGGTCCAGACAACATTGACATTCTCAAGTGTATAATTAAGCTAATTTTCTTGATTTCTCAAGCCCAAATTATATTTGATTAAAACATTCAATTTGACAAACATTTAACACCTGCTCAGTAAAAATTGTATTTCAACAAATAATACAAATAATGTCTAATATGCTGTTGAAGATTAAAAAATAATCATGCCAGAGGCTTTTTTTCCCTACTCAAGAGGAAAAAGTGTTTTATTTGAAATCAAGTTTCCTGGTTAAATTTAAACTGCTTAACCTATGTAGACTTCAGCTGAAACATAATAAAATGAAGATAACAGGAAAACCTGTGCTCTTTGATGATGTGAGGGAGTATTTAATGTAGTTTATGACATATAGTAAACCACCCGATTTTCAGTATTTTAATAAATACAATTTGTATAATTGTGAAAGATCTATCAATATGACAGAATACCAGAGGGCCTCCACACAAAAAAGTGATAAAAATTACAAAATGGGCAAGAGACATGGAAAAATTTTTCACAAAGGAAGACATTAGGATGATCAAAAAACACAAGAATAAATGCTCCAAATCACTAGCAGTAAGGGAGATACAAATAAAAATCTCAATGAGATATCATCTCACCAAGCAGAATAGGCAAAATTTAACAGGACAACAAACAATAAATGTTGGAGAGGATGTGGAGAGATAAGAACTTTTATACACTGTTGGTGGTGTTTTAAAAATGGTACAACCACTCTGGAAGCCAGTTTATTACTTCCTAAAAAAACTGAACATAAAATTACATATGATCCAGCTATTCTACTCCTAGGAAATAAACCCAAAGGAAATTAGAACCAGACACAAATAGAAATTTTCACACTAATATTCATAGCAATGTTATGCATAATTGCAAGGAAATAGAAACAACTATATTGTCCAACCACAAGTAAATGGATTGAGAAATTGTGTACATTCACATAATGGAACAACACTCAGGAGGAACAATTTTGAAAATTACTATGCAATTTAGGAGAGACTAGAGGGCATTATGATGAGTGAACTCAGTCTCATAAGGATATACACTGCATAGGACCATTTTTGTAAAAACAGAAGGACAACTAGTAAACTATTTCTGAGAATCCAAGGGGAAAGAGGTGGGAGCAGAGGGGGTAGGTTGGGGGGTAGGGATAAATCATAGGGTTACACAATTTGCTGGGTGGAGGGAGGTGTATAAGGGAAATGGGAAGGATCTAATGCGAATCTGGAAAGATAGGAGAATGATGAGCATGGTTTAATGGTGAATGATTTTAAAACAAATAATGAATGCTAATGAGTGTATTAAACCCAATGTAAATGAAAAATAGTGTGAAACATAATGTATATGATCATTGTATGTAAACCAATATAAAATTAAAATAAGTATTTTTTATTTTAATGTCAGAAGTAAGAAATCTTCAAATACAGTTGAAGAATGCTGATTATTTTGGTGATTCTGTGCTAATTGGGATTGTTTGATGTGATATTAGAATTTTTATGAAAAAAAATGTCCAAGATATGTGGCATAATGGTTAAGTACTTGCTCTGACAGCCAGAAGACAGGCAGTTAGAAACCACCAGTTGCTTTGCAAGAGAAAGATGAGTAATAATCTGTGGAATTTAAATGCTCTTTAACCTCACTGGAGGGTCAACACTGTGTCAGTTATTATTCTACAGCAATAACAACAACATGGGCTTAAAACAGAGCTTAGGATGTCATGCTAAAGTGTTTAGGCATGTGTGTACGTGATTTATTCAAGTTCCCCAAAGAGAAGTTTATTTACATAAATTTAGGTGCATAATTAAGTTTGTTTTGCTGTGTTGTACATAGAGTTCATATGTGTGTTGGAGTTGACTCCAGGATACATAACAAGAACAATAGCAATAAGCAAACAATAAGACTACTATTCAAGTTTAGGGAGGTCAAATGGCCTAGTGACAAGATGCTGTGCTGTAATCACAAAGGCACACAGTTCAAGGCCAATCGCTGTCCTACAGGAGAATGATAGACAATCTCCTCCCATGCAATTAACTGCCTCTGAAACCCTACCAGAGGGCCAGCTATGGGTAGGTTCTAACTCTACAGTAGACAATAACAACTGCTGCATGGTCTCTTGTATATCAGGAAGTGTGAAGAAGATGACACAGGGTAGAACAGGGTTCAGATCTTTTCTTAAGTTTCTTCCCTGATTATTTAAGATTTTGCCCATAGCAGCTCTCAGTTTTGAAACTTAATATTTGAATTTGTTTTTAAGTTCTTTCTGCTTAAAAAATGTTGAATGAGATCTTTGTTTTTTATTCTCTTGAGCTCCTTGCACATTTTGTTATAATATTTTGCTTTGTCATTTTTAGCAGCCCTTTGGAAATTTTATGTTCTGCTGCTTTGCTTCAGCATCCATCTCTTCTTGGCCTACTAGTGCAATTTTTGTAGTCTTTTCTGACATATATTTTGGTTTGTGGTTTGTTTTTGTTTTTTCTCTCTTTGTGAATTATATCATTCAAGTCCTCCAACTGTTTCTTTCTTCTTCAATGATTGGTGTTCAATGCCTCAACTTTGTTCTTAAGATGATTTTTTTTAATACCAATGGGAGAGATTCACAGTCATATTTTGGTTCTTGTAGAATATTTTCATTTTATCCAGCTTCAATTTGAACTTATACATATATCATTGACAACCTGTTTCACAATCAGCCACTGATTTTATTTTGACTACTGTTAGTGAACTTCTTCAAAGCTTCTGGTCCTCACAACTAGGCCAACAGGCAGCATCCAGATAGCTGGAGAAAGGATTGAAGTTGTCAATTTGTTTACCTTATTTGAATCAACAATCAGCAACAGGCAATAGATCAGTATATTTATTGCATCAGTCAAATCTGCTGTTAGAAATCTGTCCAAATATTTAAGAGCCTTAATTTGCAACATTGAAGTATTCTATGGCCAAAAACTTAACAATGTAGGAAGAATAAAAAAAATTATGGAAGGATAATACAGGCACTGTACTAAAAAATAATAATAGATGTTCAATCGTGTCAATACATATGATCAAGAACTAAATGGAAGAAAAACTTTGTGCTACACTGAAGACACTGGAGAAAAAATGTCTCCAAAGTTTATTGACATTTAATTGAGATGTTTCAATAGACAAATACAAAGCTAAAAATAGCCATTCATCTATGTCAAGTGATTTGTTAGATAGTTACCTGGCCAACTGACTTAAAAAAAAATTCTTATTTGTTCACATTACACAGAAATATGGTGCAAAGGAATGCAGAAATTATTGAACAACATAATGTCACAAACAAACAAAAATAAGCTGAAAGCCTTTTCTTGTTCCACAGAGCAGATGGTGTATTTGAACAGCTTGCCTTTGGGATTGCAGCACACCTTCTTACTGCTAGGCCACCAGAATACCACTGAAATGGCTTCTATATATACAAAGAACTCTCAGAAAATAAAGTTGGATTAAAAAGAGGACGTGGAAAAATGTATATTCAAGCAGATAATAATATAAATATGTTTCTCTATTTTTAATTAATTGCAAAAAGATTTTTGCATGAATCATAAACAAATTACTGATGAGATTGCACAGAATGAGAATTTCAATAAACAAGTATGTTCGTGTTGAGATGCAATCCATATTGATTCAACAAGCAAAAATTCTTACAACTGGACCTATAGGTAACATCATGATGGATGGAGAAAAGATTGAAATTTTCCACAATTTCATCTTCCTTGGATCCACGATCAACACCCTTGATATCAGTAGTCAGGAAATCAGGAAAATTGCAATGGGAAAGTCTATAATTAGGGACTTCTCCAAATTATTGAGAAGAAATGATGCCAGTTTGAGGACTAAGATGTGTCTGAATCAGGCCATTGTTTCTCTGTTCACTTTCTTTGTTTATGAGAGCTGGACAATGAATAGGAATAACAGAAGACACCTTTGAGCTGTGGTGTTGGAGAAGAATCCTAAATTTCCAAATAGACTGTCAAAAGAACAAACAAATATACCTTGGATAAAAGTGCAGCCAGATTGCTCTTTACCTGTCATACTTCAGGCATTTTGCTAGGAGGGGCTATTCCTTGGAGAGGGACCTGATGTTCTGAAGGCAGAAGGTCAACGAAGGAGAGGCAGACCTTCATGCAGGAGGATTGACATAGTGACTACCACAATGGGTTCAAGTGTGTCAGGAAGTGTGAGGATGGCACTGGATAGGACGGGGTTCAGATCTCTTACTCGTAGGGTCACTATGGTTCATACTAAACCAGATGGCATCTCCCAACAGCCATAACAACTATGTTCAAGCAAAACGTGTACCTAAATAAAGGGCTAGTTATTCAAACAGAGTAATGGGAGACAGTGTAACTTGAAATCAGTAAAGTGTATGACTAGGCTGTATTTGCTCACCTACTTGTTCAATACTGAGAGAAAAAAAATGGAGAAACTGCACTATATTAAGGATACTGTAGCATCAAAAATAGAGATTTGTTAATAACCTCCAACATACAGATTACATAGTCTTATGTACTGTAGGTGAAGGGAATTTGGAATACTTGTTTGCAAAAGTGAAAGTCTACAACCTCCAGTATGAATTACATCTTAATATAAAGAAAATAAAAACATTCACAAGTAGAAGAGTAAGTCACAGCATAACAAATGGGTAGACTGAAGTGGTCAAAAGTTGCACTATGTGTATCAAAAATCAATGTTTACGGAAGCTGCAGTAAAAATAAAAAATTAAAGATGTTAAAGTAATAAAATCAATTTTTACTTAAAGTGTTAAAATACAGACTTGTAATTTTGATGACTGAGATGCATCTGGCTTAAGTCATAGATAAATACGTTAATTTTTTAATGTGATTTGAGTGAATGTTTGTAGTTCTGTTCTTGTCATGTGTTCTCTATGTGGGTTTTGAGAGGCAGCGTATTTTGTCAGAAAAGATTGCCCATCTTTCTTTCAAGAAGTAGCTGGTAGATTTGAACTACAGAACCAGTTATTACTCCATTTAATTATTTATAAATATTTTAACAAATGTATTACAATCCCCACATGGTATCATAACTCTTCTCACTTTCTCTCTATGGTTCTTATTTCCATACATTCTTCTATCCACTCTTTTTCTGCTTTCTGAGCTGTATTCCCGGGCAAATTCAGTACTTTTGGCCAATTGTTGTAAATACTAAGTTCCTTTCTTGTGTTGTTGTTCACATTAAACAACAACAGCCTACCTAGCAACAAAAGTGACATCATTCAAGTAAAAAGAAATATTATTAAAACAACTTTGTGTTTAATAAACTGAATCTGATATATGATACGGTATTATATTTATCACAAGAATTAAGGTTGCATAGACTCGATGGCACATAACAACAACAAACAACAGTAGAGTGTACTTTGGGTAGTGGGAGGGGTGCAGGGGAATTGTATACCAAGAAAGAATTTTTCTTTTACTTTTCTGAGAGAGGAGAGAACTGGGGTGGGGGAGGGCTGGGCAAGGAGAAAAGTGCAACAATGAATGAATGGAAATCCAAAATCTCTGAAAAGAACAAAAATATTGGAGTAAATACTCAATGAAATTGAGAACAGATTTATTCATTATAAAGTAAAATTTTGTAGAGTAATTTAGCAAAAATCTACGAAGTTGAAATTAATGTAATTTTCTATTTGCAAATATTTATTCTATAATATTTAATATACTCAAAATAAATACAAGACTATTCAGTGTATAGTTGTTTTTCTTAGTGAATGTTTTGAGTCAAATATATATTAACTTGAGGCTGTGCTAAATATATCATGCTTTTTAATATATTGATATGTTCAGAAAGGTGAGGAAAAATGAAATCACATTTATAGGTAAAAAATAATTTCTATATTCATCTTGAAAAGCAATGCTGTGAGTAACAGAATAATATCCATATGCTCACAAAGAAGACCAGTTAATACCAATATCATTCAAATATGTACACCAACAACCACAGCCAAAGAGGAGGTAATAGATGACTTCTACCAACTTTTGCAGTCAGAAATGGATCAAACACACAACCAAGATACTTTCATAATAATGGGTGACTGAAATGCAAAAAATTGTTAACAGGGAAGAAGGATCAGTAGTCCAAAAGCATGAACTTGGTGACAGAAATGCGGCTGGAGACAGAATGATAGAATTCTGTGCAGTCAATAACCTATTCATTGCAAATACCTTCTATAAGAAACATAAATGGTGACTATACACTTGGACTTCACCTGATGTTCTACATAGGAATCAGACTGATTACATCTGTAGAAAACTCTCTGTAGAAGTTTAATATCAATTGAGACAACTAGGCAAGGTACTGATTCTAGAGGAGACCATCAACTATTTAGATGCAAGTTCTTAAGCTAAAATAAATAAAATCAAATACCCAAGTATCAAAGTTTGACCTCAAGTCTATCCCACTAGTACTTAAAGACCATCTCAAGAACATGTTTGAGGCCTTCACCAGATGAGCTGTGAGAGGATATCAAGAACACCACCTATGATGAATGCAAAATGTTATTACAAAGACCAAGATGGATATTAGAAGAGACTCTGAATGTTGCACTATAGCACCAAAAAGCCAAAGAAAAGGGAAGAAATCAAGAAGTTAAGGAGTCAAATAGAAGGTTTCAAAGGGAAGGTTGGTAACATAAAGCAAATTATTATAATGAAATATACAAAGAGCCAGAGTGGAAAAATAAAAAAAAGATGAACTCGCTCAACATTTCTTAAGCTGAAGGAACTGAAGAACAAGTATAACTCTCAACTTAAAATACTTAACGATGCTGAGAGCAGAATACACTGAGTCACTATACCAATAAGAATTGGCTGATACAGAAAAAAATCATTAAACAATGTCAAGAGAAAATGGTAATAAAAGAGGAAGTTTAAGCTGCTTTGAAGTAATTGGCAAAAAACAAGCCCAGGAATTAATGTGATACCAAGTAGCATATTTCATATTTGAGCTGCTCTGCACGTGCTCACCAGGTTATGCCATGAAATCTGGAGGATAAGTACTTGGTAAACTAACTGAAAAAGATCTTTATTTATTCTCATTCCAAAAAAAATATGACCCAACAGAGTGTGGAAATTAACGAACAATATCACTAATATCACATGTAAGCAGGCAAGATCCTGCTGAAGATTACCCAAAAATGACTAGAACAGTGCATCAGCAGAGAACTGCCTTTTGTGTTAACTGGGTTTAGAAGAGGCCGTGGCAATAAGGATATCATAGCCAACGTTAGATGGATCTTGGCTGAAAGCAGAGAGTACCAGAGGAATGTCTATCTGTGTTTCATTGACTATACAAAGACATTTGACTTTGTGGACCACAACAAATTGTAACTAATCTTGAGAAGAATGACACTGCCAGAAAACTTAAATGTGCTCATGAGAAACCTATACTCGGACCAGAAAGCAGTAGTTGGAACAGAATAGGAGAACACTGCAGGTTCAGGATCAGGAAAATATATGTCAGGGATGTATCATTTCCTCACCCCTTTTCAATCTATATGCAGAACAGATCATTTGGGAAGCTGGACTTTATGAGGATGGATGTGGCATCAGGATTGGAGGAAAACTCATTAACAACCTGCATTATGCAGATGATGCAACCATGCTTGCTGAAACTGAGGAGGACATGAGGCTATTGCTGCAGAAGGTCAAAGACTGTCGTCGTCATATAGACTGAAGTTCCACATCAAGAAAACAAAGATTCTCACTACCAGGCCAGATGGCAGCTTCATGAGATATGGAGAAGAGATTAAAATTGTTAAAAATTTCAGCTTGCTTTGTATCACAATCAACAGTCTTGGCACCAACAGTTAGGAAATCAAAGGACGAATTGCATTGGGAAAGTATGCTGTCAGGGACCTCGTTAGAGTACTAAAGAGCAATGATGTCAGTTTAAAGATACATGATACAGGCTATGGTCTTCAAAATTGCTTACAATTAATCAGAGATCTGGATAATGATTAAGGATGACTGAAGAAAAAACAATACCTTTGAGTTACAGTGCTGGAGAAGAGTGTTAAACATACTGTAGACTGCAGGGAGAACAAACAGGTCTGTCCTGGAGAAGGTGATGCCAAGCTGTTCCCTGGTGGTTAGAATTTTGATGCTCTGTCCCACATACTTTGGGCATCTGGCCAGGAGATATCAATCCTTGGAGCAGGAGATCATGGTTGGAAGGGTGGAGGGACAACACAGGAAAGGAAGACCTAGAATGAGATGGATTGATTCAGTGACTGGGGAAATGGGATTAGGTCTTCGGTAATGATGAGATTGGTTCAGGATAAGGCAGGTCCCTATATTGTGCATAGGGTCACTATGAGTCATAGATATCTCAATAACACCTAACAACAACAACAACACCACCTTCCTTGTGGAGCAATTATTTAATGTACACTGTTTCTAATGAAAACGTCAGAAATTCAAATTCATCCAGTAATTCCTACACTTTGAGATTGAAAAGACAGTTATTGAGACTCTGGGTAGCACAGTTCTACTATGACTGAGAGGAACTTGCCATAATTAGCATTAACTCAACTGCAACTGGCTTTTACCAGTCTTGTTGTTCCTGTTGTATACCACTGAGTCAGAACTGACCCCTAGCTGATTTTCCAGTAGATTTTCAGAGGCAGTAAATTGCACTGAAGTTAATTACTCCTGTCTCCCTATGGTGTAGTTGATAGATTCAAACTGCTTACCTTTGTATTTGCAGGGCAATTTCTTACCACTTAGCCACCAGAGATCTTTGATAAGCAAGAATTAAAAATAATGAAGTATATTTTTATGCATACATATAAAATAATTTCCAGGATATATTTCTAAAAAGAATAAGACATTGACTTCTATAAATAGGATGTAAATGATAGTGTTAAACATTTAAGATCAATTTTTAAAATGCTTATATTTAAATACACTGTCTCTGTGTGTATTCCTAAAAAAAAAAAAGAAACATAGAGGATGTCTCTATGGAGAACTGTGTATTGGAAAGGACAGAGGAGAGCAAGAACTCAGTACATGGTATACAACTAGGTTAAATTGAATTCTCCTTTTGGCCACCCACTTCTGAAATAGCAGGCCTCTGTAAACCCTATGCACAACAGAACACACGCAGATTAACAAAAAGGGCAACCTAGGTAGAACTATCAAGTATGGAAACACAAAGGAGGAGGAACAGTTGTAAGAAGACCCTAGTGATTCCTCATGGAAAGTGAGAGTCATGAATGAAGGAAAATTAGAAATTGTTAAGAAAGAAATGGAACGCATAAATATTGACATATTAGGCATTGGAGAGATGAGATGGACTGG
>NW_006399835.1:8347984-8379219 GCF_000299155.1 Elephantulus edwardii | reverse complement strand
CAGGATAGAGCAGGGTTTAGGGCTGTTGTGCATAGGGTCGCTATGAGTCGGAAACGACTCGACGGCACATAACAACAACAGCAACAACAAAAATATCACTGACTTGCTTATTCAAAACACATGTTAAAACATTTTGTTACTGTGTGCACCGTGAAGTACATACCTGACCTTCCAGCTGGTTTCCAGAGGAAATTAATCTCACTGGAGGATATTGTTCATCTTTCTCCTGTCAAGCTGCTGGTGGATTCAAACTGAGTGGCTTAGAGATTGCAGCTCAGCTTCTTTGCCATGAAGCCACAATGAAAACATGAAGGAATAATAAATGCTACTCTTTTTGTATCCTTAAGTGGATTGATTCAAATTAAAAAAAAATCTAATTATCATCCAATCCTAAACAGGTCTCACTCAAAACTGTAAAAATCCGTTGCTTTTTCTTTTCAAACTTTATGAATTTATGGGCCTATCCATAAGTTGTTCCATATGAGAAAAATGGGTTATCTCTACTGCTATTTATGGAGTGTAAAAACTTGCCAGACGGTCAGGAATGGGTCAGTTCCAACTCAGTGGCACTCATCAACATTATCATTCTTTCCCACCCCTTCTTATCTTTCTATAGAAGTTTTTTGTTTATTTTCTTGTTGTTCCTATTTTTACTTCAACACTGTATCTCAACTCAAATGCCGTGCCATTAGAATACATTCATAGCTACTCTCCAGTGGGTTTTAAAAAGACTATAAATCAAGTGTCAGGAAATTGTCAATATGTCTTACTTGAAGCAGCTGGGGATTCTAATCACTCATGTTTGGTTGGCAGCACAACTCCTTGCCCACTAGGCTACCAGAGAGAGCTTCCTATAGAAAGGAGATTCTGATTGAATATTTGAGAATGTTCAGCGCAACATATCAAAGTACATATTAACGTACAAAGAAAAAAAACATCTGAATATGGTTGTTTTCCTCACAGTGAGAAGAAAAACACACTTAAAGAGAGTACGTGCATAATATAAACAGAGTTACAGAAGAGATTTTTGTAACAGCAAATATTATTATATAAGCTACATCAACTTTTCCATCCATATATTTCTTTAGTGCCTTTGTAGTGGCACAGTAAAACGGGGACCAATATATAAGTAAACAGTTGTTCAATGAAAAGTTATTCCTAGGATTACTTGAAACTTTATAACATCTATAATTTTGTAAATTAAATTGACACAATATGAAATTCAAAATATGCTTTTATAGATGTGAATGGACTGCTCACAAATAAAAATAGCAATAAGGAATAATTTTGTAGACTTGTTTGAAACATATATATCTGAAAAGAAATCAAGTTAATTCTTTAAAATGTATTAAATAAAATAGAAAGAAAGTTATCAGAATAGATTCACATCTACTGCGCCAAGGTATAACATCTACATTTGGCTCTAAATTTCTTTGATTTTATCTGAAGAATTTAGCTAGAGTGTACTGAGGTTCACACAAGTGCTTACAAAAATATAGATGGTCTATTTCTATGTATTTCTACCTTTCTTATTAAAATTATTGCATAAAACTATTAGAACATGTTATAATATATATTTGTAATTGCATGTATTGTTGTTGTTGTTATGTGCGATGGAGTCACTTGCAACTCATAGCGACCCTATGCACAAGAGCCCTAAACTCCGTTCTATCCTGTGCCAACCTCACCGTTTCAAACACACTCATTCCCACCACTCCACTTACAGAATTGATCCATCTCATCAAGAGTCTTCCTTACCTGCGCCGTTCCTCCACTCTCCCAAGCATGATGTCCCTCTCCAAGGATCAGTCCTTCCTAGCAACATGCCCAAAGTATGTCAGACAAAGCCTCAGATTCTTTGACTCCTGGGAGCATTCTGGCTTCACCCTCTCCAGGACAAACCTGTTTGTTCTCCTAGCAGTCCATTTTATATTCAACACTCTTCTCCAGCACCACATCTCAAAGGCATCAGTTCTCTTTCTATCATCCTTATTTACTGTCCAAGTTTATTACAGGAAAACATGTAATTTTGGGATTAGTGCAAACACAGTGAGCCCAGCTCCTCACATAGATAATTGAGGTCTCACTATTTTATTATATTTATTTTTTATATTTTTGTTTTATATTGGTTTGCATATAAAATTTGTACACAAATGTGTTTCAAAATTTCCTTCATTCATGTTGGATTTCACAATAATCAATTCCCATACATTATGTTTAATAAAATTAATCAGTATAAACTATGACCACAGTTACCCCGTCATTTTAGGTCCCCATCAGAACATTCCCATTACCTTTACCCACCTTCACCCACCAAAATGTCTGATCTCGTGATTTCCTCCCTGTCCACTCTCACCAGTCTACTTTCATTCCTTCCCCATTTGGCCTCCCATACATGTTTTACTACTTGTTGTTTTTGTTGTTATGTACCATCTAATTTCCTGTGACTCATAGTGACCCTATGGACAATAGCTCTGAAGGCTGCCCTGACCTGAGCCAATATCACAGACTGCGGCACACTATCCACATTGCCCTTGTTAATGTATCAATCCATCTCATCTGGGTTCTTCCTCTCCTGTGCTGTCCCTCCACATTTCTGAGCATGATGTCCTTCTCCACGAATCAGTCTCTTCTGGTACCATGCCCAAATTGTGAGACAGAGCTTCAAAATCCTAGCCTCCAAGGAGAAACTTTTCTTGGCCGTATGTGATATGTTCAAGACTCATCTTCAGCACCACAACTTAAAGACATAAATTCTTCTGTCATTCTTAGTCATTGTCCAAATCTCTGATGCATAACAAGTAACTGTGAAGACCATGGCCTGGATCAGGCATACCTTAGTCTCTAGGCCAACACTGTTGGTTCTCTAGAAAGGTCCCTGACAGTAGATTTACCTAATGCAATTTGTTTTTTGATTTCCTGACTGCTGATGCCAAGAGTTTTGATTGTGGAGGCAAGCCAGCTGTAATTGTTAACAATCTCAATCTCTTCTTCATCCATCATGGTGCTGCCAATTGGCCCAGTAGTGAGAATCGTTGCCTTCTTGATGTTGAGCTTTAATCCATATTGAAGGCTGCAGTCCTTGAGCTTCTTCAGCAAATGCTTCAGATATGTCTCAATTTCAGCAAGCAAGGTCGTGTCATCTGCTTAACGTAGGTTGTTGATGAATCTTCCTCCAATCCTGATGCCACATAACTCCTCATGAAGCCCAGCCTCCCAAATGATCCGTCTGCATGTAGATTGAAAAGGTTATGGAGACAGGATGCATCCCTGACACACTCCCTTCCTGATTTGAACCATGCAGTGTTTCCCTCCTCTGTTCTGAGGACTACTCCCTGGTCTAAGCCCAGGTTTCACATAAACACAAACAAGTGTTCTGGGATGCCTTCTATTTTTACAATAACGGTTTTACACAGTATTTGTCCTTATGAGACTGAGTTAGTTCTCTCAGCATAATACTCTACAGTCTCTATCAAGCTATGTAGTATTTTTTTAAAATCCTTGCTTATGAATGCTGTATTGTATTCTATCATTTGAATTTACTGCAGTTTCCCAATCTATTAAATTTTGGTTGGTCATTTGGGCTAGTTGTTTTTGCAATTGTGAATAATGTTGCTATAAATATTGACACAAAAATCCCTATTAGTGTCTCAGTTCTAATTTTCTTGAGATATATTCCTAGAAGTGGAAAGCTGGGTCATTTGGAATTTCTATGTTTAGCTTTTTGAAGAAATGCCAAACTGCTTTCCAGAATGGCTGTACCAATTTTACAATCCCACCAACAATGTATGAGAGTTCCTATCTCACCACATCCTTGCCAACATTTATTTCTTGCTGTCCTACTGGGGTGCTTACTGTGGTGAGATGGTATCTCCTTATGGTTTTGATTTACTTCTCTCATATTGCCAGTGATTTTGAGCATTTCTTCGTGTGGCGATCTGAACATCTTCCACTGTTAAAAGTCTTCCATGTCTTTTGTCCATTTTTAATTGTGATCAGTCTTTTTCTTGTAGAGGCCATGTAGTAGTCTTTAAAATTTTCTTGTGAGACCTTTGTCTGAGATGGTATTGCCAAAAGACTTCTCCCTTTCTGTAGGTTTTCTTTTAACACTATTGGAAAAAAAGGTTTTGAAGCACACAGGAATCTGATCTTTAGAATGCTCTACTCATCAATTTTATTCTT
This sequence comes from Elephantulus edwardii, assembly GCF_000299155.1. Lineage (NCBI taxonomy): Eukaryota > Metazoa > Chordata > Mammalia > Macroscelidea > Macroscelididae > Elephantulus > Elephantulus edwardii. Next base: position 8,375,037 of record NW_006399835.1, on the reverse strand, counting down.
TCTCAGTTATACATTTCTGGCTGTATTTGTTAGCCTCTTTATACCATAGAGTAGGCTTTCTAAGCTGGTCCCATTTTATCTCTTATGGTCTTTATGGTTTGAGGCATAATCTCTAGGCCTCTGATCCATCATGCATGGATTTTTGTATATGGCATGTATAGATCCTGCTTCGGCTTTATTCAGGTAGCTGTCCAGTTCTGCCAGCACCATTAGATGAAGAGGTTGTTGTTTCTTCATTTGATTGGCTTTGTTTTCCTGTTTAATATATCAGTTGACCATAAATAAATGGGATAATTTCTGGTTTATTGATTCTGTTCCATTTATCTATATTCTTGCAACTGTACCAGTACAATGCTGTTTTGGTTAATTACAGCTGTATTGTAGGTGGTGAGGTCAGGGAGCTGTCATGCCTCCCTCTTCTTATTTGTTTCTCAGAAATGTTTTACTTATTCAGGACCTCTTTCTTTTCCAAATATACTTGAAAATTGCCTTTTCAGTCTCCTTGAAAAATTAATTTGGTGTTTGTATTGGGATTGTGTCAGACATGTAAATTGCTTTTGGTAGGATTATCATTTTCGCTATATTGTGCCTTCCTATCCATGAACAGGAAATATTTTTCCATTTATTTGGTTCTTTTATTGTTTCTCACAATAGTATTTGGCATTTTCTTTGTAAAAATCTTTTGTGTCTCTAGGTAGGTTTATTCCTAAATATCTCAGTTTGTAGCTAGCTATTGTCAATGGTATTGCTTTCTTGGTTTCCTTTTCTTTGTTACTGTAAAGGAATGCCACTGATTTCTATATATTGATCTTGTATCTTGTCACTATACTAAATTGGTCCACTGGCTCTAATTGTTTTGTTGTTAAGTTCTTGGGGTTGTTTTTTTGGGGTGTGTGTGTGTGTATGTGTATGTGTGTGTACACTGTCATATCATTTGCATGTAGTAACAATTTAACCACCACCACCACCACCACCACTAAAACAACATTTGCTGTTTCTTAATGGCATCAAGTTGAGCTGCACTGATATGGATGACTCTCAGAACAACAGATTGGAATTCTGTCCTATCCTGTCCTATAATCATCATCGTCTCTTACACACGAGCCAATTTTTGGAATCACTTGCCAATTCATCTGGTTGAAAATCTTCCTCTCTTTTGTTGACACTCTACTTTTCTAAGCAGTATATCCCTTTTCTAGGGAAGGCCTCCCTTAGCAACATGTCCAAAATATTTTAGGAAATGTTTCAACAGTCTTGTCTCTAAGCACTGAACTACTTTTTTCCAAAACCTATCTGTTGGTAGTTTTGGCAGCCCATATAATATTAAGTATTGCACCCCAATATTAAAACTCAAAAGCATGAATTCTTCTTTTGTTATCATTAGTCATTATCCAGCTCACAGAGGCACAGCAAGTGAATGAAAAGAATATGACCTGAATCAAGCATGCCTTAGTCTTCAAACAGACATCACTGCCCCTCTGATTTGGAGAGGTCCATGACTGCTGATTTGTCCAATACAACACACTACCTGGTCTTCCAAGTCCTAGTGTCAAGGGTGTTGTTTATGGGTCTAAACAACAAGATGAAATCATTGACAATTTCCAAATTTTCTACATCTATCTTTAGGTTACCTTACAGCCCAGTGATCAAAACTTTTGTTTCCTTGATGTGTAGATTTAATCCATATTGAAGCATATAGTTTTTGATCCTCTACACTAAGAATTCCAAGGCCTCCTCACAATTAGTGAGCAACGCTGTATTATCTGTATAGTGCAGTTTGTTGAAAACTCTTCATCTGACTGTGATTCTTCTTCATAGAGTCCAGCTTCTGGAATGATTTGCTCAAAGTACAGTTGAATAGTTATATGAAATAGATGACCCTGATGTACACATTTCCTGATTTTAAACCATATAGTATTCCCTTGCTATGTTCTGACAACATCATCTTGGTTTAGGTATAGGTTTCACATAAGTACAACTAAATGTTGTGGGATTCCCATTCATTTTTTAAATTTTTTATTGAGATTTTAAAGAAAGTTTACCGAGAACTTGAATTTCCATTCATTATTGCATATTTTCCTCCCTTCTCTCCTCACCCATGGTTCACTTTTCTTTTTCTTTTTTTTTAAAGAAATTGTTTCATTGTTATACAACCCTCTCCCCAGTCTTCCCCAAATCCCTAGTCCACTTTGTTATGCACCTCTGGTTCTGGACTGTTGTCATGCAAATAATGCCTATTCAAGGATTCCCATTCTTCTCAATGTCATCCGTAGTTATGATCCACACAAGAACATGTTATGTTAAATACATATACATATAAATATATATGTATTTAACAACATCTTATGTTAAATATATATGTATATCTTTAACAACATCTTATGTTAAATATATATGTATATATTTAACAACATGTGTTAAATATATATATATATTTAACAAGAATAAGAATATTTCTGATCTTAAAATTAACCAAAAAACTAAAGTAATTGAGACAGTATAGTACTACCACAAGATAAACATATAAATAAATCAAGAGTAGAACATTGTTAAGTGCATCGAGTTACCTACGACTCATAAAAACCCTGTGTACAATAGCTATGAACCCTGCTCTTTCCAGAGTCAGTCTCACTGACTCAGATATACCTACCAATATTATCCCACTTACTGTGCCAGTCTGTCACATCCGGGTTCCTCTCTTGGACTGTCCTTCCACCCTTCCAAGCATGATGTCCTTCTGCAGGGACTGGTCCATCCTGGCCTTGTGACCAAAGTATGTGAGATGGAGCCTCAAAATCCTTGCCTCCAAGGAGAAGTTTAATTTCCCAATACAGGCCTGTTTGTTCTCTTGATGGTTCATAGTTATGTATAGAATTTAAAAAATTAAAAAACCAGAATATTTGGTCATCCAGTTTCCAACAAAAACCCAACCTTATCCATATGGGGGAATGTTTTTCAATAATTGTTACTTGGATACCTAATTGGATAACAAATTTTTAAAAAATTAAATATACCTTTACCTCACATCATATGTGGAAATTAACCCCCAAAACGTTAATGTAGGAATGAAGAAGGTGGTAGAATGTATGGGGGGGGGGAAGTATACTTTTGTGATCTTAGCTTTGAGAAAATCTTATGCAGCAAGAAAAAAAATGTAGAAAAATTGAACTTCATGAAAGTAAAATCTCCCCCTGCCTGGGGCGAGCCGTCGCAGCCCCCTGCCCGGGGCGGGCTACCCTCGGCCCCCTGCCCAGGGCGGGCCGTCGCAGCCCTCTGCCTGGGGCGGGCTGCCCTCGGCCCTCTGCCCGGGGCGGGCTGCGCTTGGCCCCGGCTCGGGGTGAGCCGTCGCGGCCCTCAGGGTGAGCTCCTCAGTTCCCAGATTGTGCCATCTGACTCCTGGGTGGGGGAGGAGAAGAAAAAAAAGAATGCCTAGGGTATCCAGAGAATGTTACCTAGGCCACCTTCTGCCACCTTCCCCCCCCCACCAGTAAACCTGAAAGCAACACCCTCAAAGCCCTTCTATTTGTAACTCACAAGTTTGTTCTCTCTAGGTTTGCTCCCTTTCCTATAGGTAACCTTAACTCTGAGTTTTACTCCATAATTGACCCTGAACCCAGTGCCAGTGTCAAAAAGGAAATACAACTGACAGCTAAGGAAGCAAAGGAGTATAGAGCCTCTGGGTTCAACCAGCCATCCCCACTGGACCCACGTGGGAAAACACTTTGCAGTCCAGAAGGGAGCAAATGACAGGAAAATAATCTTCTAACAGAGCAAGAAGGCAAGCAACTGTAACCCAAGACCACCAGTAAGGTGATAAAGCGTCCTCCCTTCCCCCCTTTACATCTATGCCCCTGTTCAGCATGAAGAAGCCAGAGAGTCGGCATCCAATTCCCAAATCAATAAGACAGTTTAATTACTATTGGAAAATGCTTGTCATTCCTCTGTAGCATCTGGTCCCCACTGGACCCTCATCATTTCCTTCACGTGCTCCCCCCACCGACCAAACTGTGCAGCTCTGCAACTGCATCCTGGCCCATCCTCACCCTTCTGCCCCCAACCCTCACCTCCTTGTGCCCCCAATATGTTTTTCGCAATAAAAAAAATATAAAAAAAGCAAAATCTTTCATACTTCAAAGTAAATATTAAGAAGACTTTAAAACAATCCATAATATTTGAGGAAATATTTGGGAAAACTTTGTTACAAGAAATTATTATTACAAATAAACTGAAAGCACTATAACTCAATAAAAAAAAACAATTCAAAACTGGAAAAAATATTTCTATTTCCTTTCTACAAAGAGCATAAATAAAGGTCATGCACTGAAATCTCAAAGGATCAAGGTTCAAATCCACTAGCTGCTTTTCAGAAGGTAGTTGGACATTATTCTCCTCTGTGATTTACTGCCTCTGAAAATCCTCTAGAAGGTCAGGTATGGAATAGTTCTGACTCAGTGGCACAAAGTGACAACACTAACTTGCCTGGTGGAAATGAAATCTTAAAATACTGATTGTTGAACAATATATGTGATTAGAGCCTTACAGTATGAATACTGGTAATCTCAAAGTAAACAAATCTCCCAAAATTGTGTTAATTAATACCATTGTGATAAATGGAGAAAATATTGAAGCTAACAATATTTTCACTTTACTTGGATAAACAAGCAACAGCCATAGCAGCAGCAGTCAAGTAGTCAAATTATCTATTACTTTTGTCAAGTCTTTTACAAAAGATCACTTTAATTTATTTTGTTATTGTTATTGAGATTATGTACAACAAAACATGTACCAATTGAATAATTTCTACAAGTACAATTCATTTTCATAGGTAATATATTTCCGATTGTACCACCATTTTTATCCTCCTTTTCTGAGTCATTCCTTCCCAGTTAATATATAAACTCACTGCATGCTACCACTCTAGTCTGTCGGTTTCTCTATTCTTCCATAGAATTGATTTTGTCATAGCAACCTTCCATTGAATTTCTGATATTTTAAATATTTACAAGAGGAGTTTTTCCATCTTACTCATTGTCTAAAGAAGAGATAACAGGACTTTGGAATATAGGACCATGAACATATCTCTGAAAGGACCAGATAGAATGAGAATAGCACAGCCTCTCACTGCCCCAGAACAGAATTCAGATAAAGGCTCCATAGCCCAGCCCCAAGGTGCCTGCAGAGCCCCAGCAACAGCAAGGAATTCTTTTTTTTGTTGGAGAGTGGGGGAGGCAAAGAATATCAGAATATCACCCCAAATAAGTCCAGATTGTAGAACATCAGTTCCATGGCACAACTCCTCAGTAAGTCCAGGCTGTAGTTTCAATTGAGAAAGCAGCTTTTCTTTCCATCAACAAAGGCAAGAATAGCAGAATCCAACCATGACCAGTACAAGTGCAAGAAGCCTCAGGTCATACCTTGCCATAGTTTCTACACAGCAATATCTGTCTCTTCAGGACCAGGCTCCTGCTCTCACAGAAGTCTTGCCACAACAAGCCTGGCTTGCCTCAGGTCTTTTTTATTGTCTATTTTTTTGTCTTTCATATATTCATTATTGTACATTTTCTCTCCCTTTCCCATCCCTTCCCCCAGCCCACTTTGCAATACACTTGTTGTTTCAGATTGTTCTCATATTGTTGTTGTTGATTGCTTTCATGTCAAACATGACTCTTAATGACGCTATGAACAAAAGACCTGATGCCTCTGTAACTATCAACATTTATCAAAGTTCATAGTTTCCGAGCGCCTGTTATTTAGGAAGTAGATGCCACTCCTGTTTCTAAATGCCATATATATAATGCATAATCATATATTTCTTTCACACAGTTCTTCACTTCATCTGTTCTAATCAAATATTCATTATTTATTCAACTCCTTCCCCATTGTGTCCCCAACCTCCTCATGTCTTTCTTATTTTATAACAGTGGTGCTATGCAGTATTTATCCTTTTGTGACTGAGATGTTTCATTTAGCATAATGTCCTCAAGGCACCCCAATGTTGTGCAATGTTTTACAATTTCATTGTTTTTCAGTACTGTGTAGTATTACATTGTGTGGTTGTACCATAATTTCTGTATACATTTCTTTCTTGGTGAGAATATGGGTTGCTTTGATCTCTTTTCTATTGTGAATAATGCAGCAATAAACATGGATGTGCGTACATCTGATTGAGTTGTGGCTCTCTTTTATTTAGGTTATAGTCGCAGTAGTGGAATTTCTGGGTCCAATTGTATTTCTATTTCAACTTTTTGAGAAAGCACCAGACCATATTCTATAGAGGTTGTATCATTTTACATTTCCCACTGACAGTGGATAAGAGTTCCAATCTCTCCACAAGCTTGCCAGCATTTGTTGATTCCTGCCCTGTTGAACTATGCTATTGTTGCTGGTGTGAGATTATATCTCATAGTTGTTTTGATTTGCATCTCTCTGATAGCTAAGGATTTTGAGCATTTCTTCATGTGCTTGTTTGCCATTTGAATGTTCCCTTTGGTGAAGTGTCTATTCATATCCTGTGCCCATTTTGTGATTGTTTACCTTTCTCTTATTGAGCTACTTGAGTATCCTATGAATTTTAGATGTGTCTTATCAAGTATGTCATCGTCAAATATTTTCCCCAGTCTGTGAGTTTCTTCTTGTCATATTGGAGCATAGGGATTTGATTCTTAGAAGGCCCTATTCATCTATTTTCTTTTTCCCTGGTTATAGGTTTTTCATTATGCTTGGAAGACTGCTCATTTTGTGGATTATCGCTTCTAAAGTCCTTCCTAGCTTTTCTGTGGTGAATTTTGTTTTTACTTCTAGGTCCCTGATCCACCTTGAATTGGTTTTTGTATAATGTGTGAAGTATACATTTTGCCTAAGTTTTCTCTAGATAATTGTCCAATTTTGCTATTGTTCTTTCTTAAAGAGACTGTCTTTTCTCCTCTTAACTGATTCTATCTCCTTGTCAAAGGTCAGTTGACTATAGGTGGATGAGCTTATTTCTGGGTTCTCAGTTCTATCCTGTTGATCTCTGTTTCCACGGCTGTACCAGTAAGAAACATGCTGTCTTGACTACTAAGGCTGTGGGGGAGGAGTTCAGATCAGGATATATGATGTCGGCTACATTATTTCTCTTTTCAGTAGGGTTTTGCTTATTCAGGGTCTCTTTCTATTGCAGGTAAAATTAGAAACTGCCTTTTACATCTTGTTGTAGAATTGGTATATTGGGTGCATTTGCAGATTTTCTTTGGTAAAATTGTCATTTTTACAATATTGAGTCTTCCTATCCATGAGCATAGTATCTCATGAACATAGATTCAAATATCCTTAGTAAAATCCTGGCCAATAGAATCCAACAGCACATCAGAAAAATAATTCAATATTGTCAAGTGGGATTAATAACAGATATTTGAGGATGATTCAACATAAGTAAAACAATTAATGTAATTTATTACATTAAAAAAGCAAAGAACAATAATCACATGATCCTGTCAATTGATGCAGAAAAGATCTTTAGCAAAATCCTACAGCCCTTCCTGATTAAAACACTCAACAAAATAGGAATACAGGGTAATTTCCTGAACATTGTGAAAAGTATATGTGCAAAAATAAGAGCCAACATCATTCTCAATGAAGACAGATTAAGGGCACTCCCTTTGAGAACAGAAACTAGGCAAGGATGCCTGCTATTAGCTCTCCTACTCAATATAGCATTGGAAGTATTGTGTGAAAAGGCAAGGGAATAAGAAGTACACAAATTTTCAGAGATAAAACTATTTCTATATGTATGTGATGCAATAGTATACTTAGAAAATCCTATGGATTCAGTGAGAAAACTATTGAACATAATTGACCAGTCAGCAAAGTAGCAGGGTACATGATCAATTCACAAAAATCAGCTGAATTTCTCTATAGTTAATCAGGATAATATTGATAAAGAACTATGAAAACCAGTACCAATTACAATAGCTGATCACAGATTTAATACTTGTGAATAAATCTACTAGAGACATAAGCAAAGGAAAATTGTCCCATGCTCATCTTAAGTCTTGCTTCAAGTTTTTCTCACCTAAAGTCTTGATGCTCCAAGTCTTGCTGCTCAGAGTGGAGAGCAAAGCTTCTCTTATCCAGTCACATAGATGATGCTGATTTGCAAGACCACGTGTCTGCAGGAAATGTAGCTGGAGACCAAAGGTAGCTAACTATTGCCTTAAAAAAAAACAAAAACAAAACAAAAAACCCAAACACCTTTTGTTATCAATCTTTTTCTTGTGGGAGCCTTGTAGGATTCTGTAAACTTTTGATATGAGACCCTTGTCTGAAATGGTATTGCCAAATGCCAAGTGTTTTCCCCCTATCAGTAGGTTTTGTTTCCACAATATTGAAAAAAAAATTTCAATGTGCAAAGGGATTTAATCTTTAGAAGGTCTCATGCATCAATTTTATCTTCTCCAGATTGTGCATTTATGGCTATATTTGGCAATCTCTTTATACCATAGATTAGGCTTTCTAAGCTTGATAAAAGTTTGTCTCTGATCAACTTTATGATGTGTATATGGTGTGAGATGTGAATCCTAATTCAGCTTTCTACAGGTAACAGTCCAGTTTTACCAGCACCGTTTGTTGAAGAGGTTGTCATTTGCTCATTTGATAGGTTTTCATTGTTGACTCTCAGTTGAACGTGGATAGCTGAGTCCATTTCTGGGTTCTCAATTCTGTTCCATTGGTCTATGTTCCTGCCAATATGCCAGTACCATGCAGTTTTCGTTACTACCGCTGTGTAGTAGCTTTTGAGGTCAAGGAATGCTATGCCTCCTACTTCACTTCTGTGTTTCTGAAGTACTTTGCTTATTCAGGGTCTCTTTCCTCTCCAAATAAACTTGACAATTTCCCTTTCGATTTCCTTGAAAAATGAATCTGGTGTCTTTCTTGGGATTGTGTTGAACATGTAGTTTTGTGGTTGGCTATTATAAATGCAATTTTTTGGTTTCCTTCTCTGAGTACTCTTTGTTACTGTAGAAAAATCTCACATCATGGAAAGACTTTTCACAGAGGAAGATATTTGGATGATCAACAGACACATAAAGAAATGCTCAAAATCACTGGCAATAAAAGCGTGCAAATAAAAGCCACAATGAGATACGATCTCACTCTAGTAACAATGGCAAAGTTTAACAGGACAGCAATTAATAAATGTTGAAGAGATTGTGACTAAATTGAAGCTCTCATCCACTGTTGGTGGGATTATAAAATGTTACAACCATTCTGGAAGGCACTTTGGCATTTCCTCAGAAAAGTGAACATAGACATTCCATATGATGCAACTTTCCATTGCTTGGAATAAACCTCAAGAAAATGAAAACTGAGGAACAAACAGAAACTTGTACATCAATGTCCATTGCAGCATCATTCACCATCATAAGAAGGTGGATACAGCCCAGATGTCCAACCACAGCTGAATGGATTGAAAAATTATGGTACATTCACACAGTGGAATGCAACTCAGTACACAGGAGCAATGATTTGGTAAAACAATACTTAACTTGAGAGGGACTGCAGAACATTATGCTAAGTGAACTAAGTCCCATTAAGACAAATACTGTGTAAGATCCTTATTGTAGAAATAGATAACTAGAAAAACATGTATGAGGATCTAAGCGGAGGAGGATGAGAGCAGAGGAGTAAGGATGGGTGGGGGATAATCATAGGGTTGCAGAATTTGATGGGAGGAAGGAGAAATGAGTTAAGGAATGGGAAAGATCCAGTGTGAAAAAGAATATATATCGACTTCGTAAGTAAACCAGAGTAAAATAAAAATTTCATATTAAAAAAAGTCAGTTTTTAGGATAATATCACACTCCTGAAGAACAGTTGTTAAATTTGAACTATTAAAAAAAATAAATTTGAACTATTGACCAATACTTATTGTACTATGTCTCTGGAGCTTCTTTTGATTAAATGTCAGTAGTTATAGAAAGGGTTCAGGCCTTTTGTTCATAGGATCACTACGAGTTGTACTCAACTCAAGGGAAATCAACAACAACTTCAAAGTAGTCTTTAAAAGTGTATAATGCTCAAAGCAAAGTTTTTTTTTTTTAAACAATAGCCAATGTACATATTTCTTCATTTCAAAAAATTTTAGAAGATATTTTTCATTTAAATGTAAAAATTATTTTAGAATGATAGTTTCAAGGGCTCAACCAGACTCCATGCAGAACATTGAAATAATGTCTACATTTCTCCCCTTTGATCAGGATTCATCAGTCTTTTCTTCAAAATGCTTAGTAATGATGGGTAGGCACCATCTATTTCTTCTGGTTTCTTTAGAGGAAGAAGCTGTTCAAGCAGACAATTTACCACTTATCAATATTTTCCTATTCCTGACTTCCTTCACTTTGTTATTTTAGATGAGTAGAAAGCAAGTGGCACACTTTGGATGATTTCTTCCAAACTTTTAAGACCATAGACATTGTATACCATATTAAGAGATAATTGACCTTGTAATGTTTATCTTGAAAAATTCACTATTTTTGTTCCCTGTTTAGTCCAAAAATACCTCATTAAATATTAAAAGTTTGCTTTTAAAAAAGATGTTTCTTTTAAAACTAGCATGTGCTGACTCAAGCCATCATATTTTCAATGGTTTCATATGCTTATGGACACGAGCCAATGCCATCAAATCCATACCACTAATAGCTGACCTTCCAGGTTTCCAAGGATTGTAAGTTGCAAAGGAGGGTATTGTCCATCTTTCTCCCACAGAGGAGCTGCTGGATTCAACCTACCAGAGAAGTGCTGCCTTGGATTAGGAATTTTCATCAACCTAAGAATGATGCCATCAGAACACTCTAATAAATCTACAAGGATAGAAAATGGACCCATTTGAATTATGATGTTGGTGGAGAACACTGAACACATCACATCATAGACTTTAATAATGATGAACAAACATTGCTTATAAGAAGTAAAACCAGAAAAATCTTTCAAATAGAGGCTATTAAAACTACTTCAGTTACTATGGGTATATTACTAGACAGAACCAGTTTCTGGAGAAAAAAATAATGCTTAGTAAAGCAGAGGGTTCATTCAGAATTTAGAAAACCACCACCAACAGAAAACCTAGATAAACAGATTGACAGAATGGCTATAAAAATGAGCCCAAACACAATGCTTTGTTTGTAATATATATGGTTGTGAAAATTATAAATAATATAATGCATTTAAAATTTTGTAAACCTATAAATTTTGAAATGTAATATTAAAATTTTTATGCTTTATATATAAAATTTTACACATTGCTCTGAACTCATTGTGAAAATAATAAAATAGCTATTTGCTTGAGAAAGTATAACAATGTCCCAAAGTTTGGTTACAAACTATGAAATATGCTCAAGGGAAGATATTAATCAACTGGCATTGTATTTTCAGAGAATAACTTGCTTACTTAAAGCAAATCATTGTTATTGTAAGCATTAATTTTATGGTACATTTTTTTGCTTACGGTATCATAATTTTTGAAAATGAAGAGAAATGCTGTTATGATTCACAGAAAAGCAACTTTGCCTTAGTGAACTCCAATTTAAAATTATCTAAGTCTGTTCCTCATTAACCACTTTGTCTTCTCAGTCACATTGCTCATCTTCATCTCTACCTCATATCAAATGGTGACCGATTGAGACGGTCATCTGCCAGAGTAGAGGGGGAAACCTCACAAACAAAAACCAAAAATACAGCTGTGATCAAGCAAAATAAAAGCAGGAAGCTGAGTCAAGTGGACTAAACTCTTGTCTTAGTTTTGCCAAGGCAAAGGGTGTAGGTCTACTTCTGTATTGAAACGTCTATTTTTAGCAAAGAGTTCTTGAATTAGGTGATCCTGATGTAACCTTTTTTTATATAAGGTTTTTTTTTAATTTTAACACAAAAGTTACAGAAAAGTTAGATTTCATTCATTCATTCATTGATTGTTGTACATTTTTTACCCCCACTACTTCCCTTTCCTATCCCTCAGTGCACTTTTTTTAAAAAAATGAATTTCTAAATATTTTAAGCTGGTTTACTTAGAAAGTTACTGTACATTATTTTTCACATTGGATTTTTGCCATTTCCTTTACCTATGCTTCCCTCCACCATCGTCACCCCCTTTGTTCCCTCCTCCCCTTAGATTCTCATACACATTCTATAATAATGGTTTTATACAGTATTTGTCCTTATGGGACCAAGTAAGCTCACTTGGCATAACACTCCAGTTCCTCCCAAGTTAGAGAGTAATTTATAAAATCATTGCTCGTGCATATTACATTATGTGAATGCACCTTAATTTCTCAATCCACTCTGTTGTGGTTCGACATTAGGGCTGTTTCCAAGCTCTTAAGATGGTGAATGAGGCTGCTATGAACATTGGTGTACAAGCCTCCATTTGAGCCTCAGTTTTCATTTTCTCAGGGTATATTTCAAGCCAAGGAATAGCTGGATCATAAGGAATTTATATATTCAGTTTTCGGAGGAAACACCACAATATATAAGAGTTCCTATCTCGTCACATCCTCTCAAACATTGGTTACTCACTGCTCAGACTTTGCCACTGTTACTGGAGTGAGATTTTATCTCGCATGGTTTCGATTTGCATCTCTCTTAATGTCTGTGATTTTGAGCATTTCTGCATGTGTCCGTTGACCATCTGAGTATCTTCCTCTGTGAAAAGTTTTCAATGTCTTTTGCCCATTTTGTAATTCTGTTATTAGTCTGATTTTTGTGGAAGCCCTGTAGGATTCTGTAAACTTTTGATAGGAGACCCTTATCTGAAATGGTATTGCCAAATGTTTTCCCCCTATCAGTAGGTTTTATTTTCACAATATTGAAAGAAATTTTGATGTGCAATGGGATTTAATCTTTAGAAGGTCCCATTCATCAATTTTATCCTCTCTAGATTGTGTATTTATGGCTGTATTTGACAATCTCTTTATATCATAGACTAGGTCATCTAAGATTGATCTCAGTTTTTCTCTGATCAACATTATGATTTTGGGTTTACTCCCAGGTCTCTGTTCCACCTTGAGCTGATATTTGTGTCTGGTGTGAGATGTGAATCCTATTTCAGCTTTCTGCAGGTAGCAGTTCAGTTTTACCAACACCATTTGTTGATGAGGTTGTCACTTGCCCATTTGATTGGTTTTATTTCCTCGTTGACTCCCAGTTGACCTTAGATAGCTGAGTCAATTTCTGGGTTCTCAATTCTGTTTCATTGGTCTTGCCTACCATTATACCAGTACCACACTATTTTGGTTACTACAACTGTGTAGTAGATTTTGAAGTCAGGGAGTGCTATGCCTCCCAGTTCACTTCTGTTATCAGAAGTGCTTTGCTTATTCAGGATCTCTTTCCTCTCTAAATAAACTTGAAAATTTCCTTTTTGAATTCCTTGAAAAATGAACTTGGTATCTGTACGGAAGGGGAATAGGGGAGAGATGGTGGCCATGTTCTCCCAGGTTTGCTCTGCTCAGGGTTGATATGACCCGGTTGCCAGAGAGAGCATGGTGCTGTTTGCACGCGTGTTGTGGCAGTTTTCGGACAGAAGAACTACTCTGCCTCCAGGAGCCAGGCAACCCAGGCTTGGCCTAGGGTTTAAGGCAGCAGAGGGCTTCAAACCCAAAAGGGCCCTCGAGCCTGTAGCCGTCTGGCCAGTCTTTCATTATTTTTGTTCAGACATTCCTCTAGGTCGTATAGCCCTGGTGTACAAGTTGCTGTACTGCGGTCACTTGTGGTGGCTGTGAGGCTGAACACTGTGACACTGATGTGTCAAATGCATTAACGGTTGGCTACCCAATGTGGGCAGAGAGTGGGGTGGAGCTCCCCGATTAAAACAAGCTTGGAAGGAGGAGTGGCATCCACTCCCATAATAGCTTGCCTCCGGAAACCCTATGAACCTGGAGAGAGGATGAAAGGCACCCAAGTGTCAAGAACTCTCCTTCATAGGGTCGCTTTGAGTCACCTGTGACACGACGGCACTTAACAACAACAACAACAACAACGACAACATATTCACTTCCAAAATAGCTTGCCTCCAGAAACCCTATGAACTTGAAGAAAGGATGAAAGTTATACAAGTGTATCAGGTCTTTCATTCATAGGGTCGCTATGAGTCGCCGATGACTCAACAGCACTTAAAAAACAACATATGCTAAAAAATTATCCGAGAAGCTGGACTTTATGAAGAAGAATGTGGCATCAGGATTGGAGGGAGACTCATCAATAACCTGTGTTATGCAGATGATACAACCTTACTTACTGAAGTTCAAGGAATGCTGCCTTCAGTATGGATTGTGTCTCAATTTCCAGAAAGATTCTTAGTTCTTAGCACTGATCCAATAGGAAATGTCATGATGGATGGAGAGGAGATTGAAACTGTCAACAGCTTCATTTTGCTTGAATCCACAATTAACACAATCTGTACAAGCAGTCAGGAAAAAGGAGATGAGTTGTAATGGGAAATTCTGCAGTTGGGACCTTTCCAAGTTATTGAGGAGTAGTGATGTCAGTTTGAAGACTAAGGTGCACCAGATTCAGGCCATATTCTTTCTGATTACTAGCTATGCATCTGAGACCTGGACAATGAATAAAGATAACAGAAAAAGAATTGATGACTTTGAGCTATGGTGTTGGAGAAGAGCACTGAACATTCCATGGATGGCCAAGAAAACCAATAGATGTGATGGTGCAGCTAGAGTGCTCTTTGGAGGCAAATATGATGAGTCTTCACTTCACATACTTTGGACATATTTCTAGGAGGTGTTATTCCTTGGGGAGGGACATGATGTTGGGAAGGATGGAGAGTTGGCGAAGGAGAGGAAGACACTCAATAAGGTGGATCAACAAGGTGATGCTGAAATGGGCTCTTGTGTGTCAGGAAGTGAGAGGATGGGGCAGGATAGAACTATGTTCAGATCTTTCATTCATAGGGTTGCTATGAGTCATACTTGACTCAATGGCACCTAACAACAAGAAGAATATAATATTTGATATTATTGGTTTAATTTCATCAGATTTTGTTTTGATATCCCCACTGTAATTCTTAATCTAGTATCTGTGCTGTCTTTCCCCCCTTTTGTTAAGCTTGACAGTGCTTTGTCAATATTACTGACACTTTTTAAAAACCAGCTCCTGTTCTCATTGATAGTTTCAATTGTTTTTTTTTTATTTTATATCTCATTGATTACAGTTCTTGTCCTTATAATTTATTTTCTTCTAGAGGCTATCATATTAGATTGTTGCACTTTTTCTATTTAATAAAGTTTTAAGTTACATAATTGTATTTTATTCTTTCTTCCTTTTTTTTAATGTGTGTGCCTACTGCTATGAACTGCTCCCTGATGACTTTCTTTGCTGTATTCCAGAGGTTGTATGTTGTATTTTCATTTTTATTTCTTTCAAGGAACTTTTTTATTTCATTCTTTATTTCTTTTATAACCCAGTCATGTTCTAGCAGAAAGTTATTTAGCTTCCACATGAATGATTTTGAAAGCTTTACCCTCTTGTGGTTAATTTTTAGTTTTATGACTTTGTTTTGTGAGAGGATACTTTGTATTATTTAAAAGATTTTTACTTTGTTGATTTTTTACATTTGTTTAACTTTCTAAATTAGTTTAATTTTTTGTCCTAATATTGATCAGTTCTGGAGAATGTGTCATCTGCCCTTGAGAAGAAAGTGAATTGAATTTTATCTGGGTACAGTACCCTGAATGTATCCACAAAGTCGAGTTGGCTGATTGCATAGTTCATATTTTCTGCATCTTTTTTTTTTTCTTTCTGCATTTCTTTTTAGCTTTTGGTTTTTTTTTTAGTTCACTTATCCTTTGGTGACAGTGGTGTGTTATAGTTGCCTACATTATTGTGGTACTGTCTCTTTCTTTAATTCTGTTACATTGTTTAAAGTACTTTGCAGGTCTATCATTTGGTGATTAAATGTTGATGAAGCTTATGACTTCTTGAACTATTGTACTTGATCTATTGTATGTAATGTCCTTCCTTATCTTTTATGGTAGTTTTCATTCTGAAGTCTATTTTATCAGAGATTAGTATTGCTACTCTTGCTTTTGGGGGGTTTCTCTTTACTTGGAAAATTTTTTCAGCCTTTGATTTTGAATGTCTATCTCTTTTTTTTAGATATGTCTCTTATAGGCAACATACTGATGAACTTTGATATTTTTATCCATTCTGCTACTCTTTTTCTCTTTACTGTCACACTTAGTCCATTCACCTTGATTGGGATTATTGTCAGGCCAAGATTTACTATTTCCACTTTGCTATATTTCTTTTTTCTGTTGTTTCTGGTTACTATAGTCCATCTACTCTCCTTTGGTGTCTCTGTGTGAAAGACTTCACTTACAAGTTCTTGAAGTTTTGGTCTTGTTATCAGAAATTACTGAAATTCCATTTTTCTGCTTAGGATTTAACTCCCGATTCATATTTTATAGAGAACTTTGTTGAGCATAGGTTTCTTGGCAGGCAATTGTTTTCTTTCAACTTTCTGTATCTGCCTTCTCATTGTCTTCTTGTTTGTGTAGTTTCTGCTGATAAGTCAGAACTTAATCTAATGGTTTCTTATTTGACTGATTTTCCATACTGCTTTTAATATTTTATCCTTATATTTTAATTTGGGGAATTTGAGTATGATAAGTCATGATGGTGGGGTTTTTTTCCTTTCCTTTTTTCTTTTCTCTTTGAGTCTAGTCTATTTGGCATTTACTGTGCCTTTGGAATGTGGATTTTCCCATTCTTCATAATTTCTGGGATGTTTTCTTCTAGTACTTCTTCCACAATTTTCTCAACGATTTCCTTGCCACTCCAATGTCTGGAATTCCAGTTAAGCATATATTGTTCCTTTTCATTTCATCCCATGTTTCTAATGTTTTCCTCATTTTCCTTACTTCTCTGACTTTTCTTCTAGTTTGTTTTCAGTGAGGCTCTTATTTTCAAGCTAAGTGATTTTCTGTTCCATTCTACTGTTTTGTCCTACCAGAGTGTTGCATACTTCTGCCAATTCAGTCTTAATATTCTGAATTGCATTTTCATGGTTTTCTGTTATTTCTAATAGTGGTTGGCTGTACCCTCTCTGTGTGTGATGATATTTTAAGTTCTTGTATCTCTTTATCTATACTGTTGATTATTTCTTCTATATTTTGTGTTTTCTTCTGTAATTGTTCAAGTTACTCTTCATTAATATATTTCTTCCGAATTGTTGTCTCTGGGGTATTTACTTTTTTAATAACTTCTATTGTTTCTTCCATCATTTGTGTCTTTTTTATAGTTGTTAAAATATTTCTGCATCAACTTTTTCCTTTTAGTTCTCTCTATCTGGAATATTCTCTGGGTCTGGTTTTTTTGTTTGTTTGTTTGTTGTTGTTGTAGTTTTTGTTTGTTTGTTTGTTTGTTTAGGAGAAGAGTTATTTTGTTTTTTATGTGATAATTAATGTAGCTTGCTGCTTTGTTGACATTATGTGAGTCTTAGTAGATGTTACATTGTTGTATCTATATAATGACCCAGAGTAGGGCAATGTTTTGTGAAGGACCTGTATTTTTGTGCTTCCTTCTCGGGGAATGTTATCCTAAGGTGAAATTATAGTTACCCTCCAGAAACCACCATAGCTAGACAGCAAGGTTTCACCCAATGTACCTGAAAAACAGAACAGGAAGGTCTTGCCCAGACTCATCCTGGCTCGGCTTCCTCTGCTTGGGCTTAAGGGATCCTATGTGGTATAGCTAGACAAAGTGTTTCCCCCAAAGTACCTGCAATATTGGTGGTCCTGGTGCTGGACAGTGGGGTTAGCAGTAGGCTGTCTCCATGTGGTAGGGCAGTGGGATCTCTGAGTGGGATTGTGGTTTGGGCCACACTGAAACTGTGGCCCCTCAACCTGCCAGACAGTGGTTCTGTCACCAGCCAGAATGTGAATTTGCCTTGACTGAGCTGAAGCCTTTAGTAGATCCTGTGGAAGTGCTGGCTGAAAGATGCTCCTGGGCTGGCCATGCCACACAGGCCTTGATATCTTGCAGCAGAGTGATGGTTATGTCTTCAATGAGTGGGTGTCACAGTGCCCTAATGTAACTTTCCAAGAGTATTTCATTCGCTTATGGTCCAGAATAAAGTGAAATAGAAGAAACAAGTACAAATAGATTGGGTCGACTTCTGAGTTGTGATGCTAGAAACTAAGCCACCTATAATTCAAAACAGAATCACCCATAGTAAACAGGTTTTAGTAGAGTTTCCAGATTAATACTGATTAATAAGCAAGTCTGGCTGTACACTTAAAAAAACAAAAGACAAACAGAACATTGATAATCCTAGGAAGTATCATGGAACATTGGCCAATATAGTATTTGAAAGTAATTATCTCAGGTTGAAGATATATAAAATTAAACTTTGGAGGAGTTACCACCTCAAACTAGATTATACCTCAAAGATAAAGATGAAGAAAAGCTTTCTTTGAATAAAAGACATCCATTTGTTGATGTAGTAAGGCTCAAATAAGGGGGGAATAAAACACCACAAAACAGCTGTAAATATCTATCCTTAATTGGAATAGTCATCTAAGTTACTTTGGGCATGTTACAAGGAGGGACCAGTCCTTGGAGAGGGACATCATGCATGAAAAGATGGAGAACCAGCAAAGAGGGGAAGACCCTGGGATAGAGGGATTAACTCAGTAACTGGGGTGATGGGGTAGGTGTTTTAGAGACAATGAGTTTGGTTCAAGATAGAGCCAGGTTCAGACCTGTTGTAGGGTTGCTATGAGTCACAAGTGATGTTTAAGGTGTGATCTCTTTTGAAGGCTGTAATCTTAAAATACAGCAAATGCTACTGTGGTGTACTGTTGATTTGGAATTCAATCATGCCTGAATCTTCAGCAGGTTTGCAGGGGCAACGAATCACAAGGAAGAGATTTCCCATCTTATTTTCCATGGAACAATTGATAGATTTGAACCATGTGTCATTGATATAATAACAGTGTGGCTCCTTACCACTTAATCACCAGAGCTCATTCACAATCTTTAAAAACAAGGCAGAACACAGAGGAATATTTTATGCATGGCAGCTCTGGTGGCCTAGTGGTAAGAAACTGTAAGAGTGTTAAATTTTGTTTGTTTTTTTTTTGTGAAGTGATATCAAGACACTGACAACTCACAGTGAAGAATCAACAAAACTTCTGAACCTTGCTCTTCCCTTCATCACGTTCACCATCTCTGATATGCTTGAGCCCATACAGTCAGTGTGTCAATTAATCTTGTTAGGAGTCCTCCTTGCTTTCTCTGGCCTTCCACACTGTCTAGTAAGATATTAATTTCTAAGGAATTATTTCCTACTGAGAACATGTCTAAAGAGTAGGAGATAAAATTACACTATTCTTGCCTAGAAGAAGCACCCTGGTTGCAATTCCTCTAAGATATACCTGTTTGCTCATTTGACAGTTAATGGGATATTCAATACTCTGCTCAAACACCAAAGCTCGAAGGGATAAATTTTTTCATCTATCATCCTTATATATTGTCCAATTTTCAGTTACAGAGCAAATGATTGAAAGAATCATGGCTTGTACCAGACATATCTTAGACTTTAGACCCACGTTTTTGTTCTTTCACACTTTGGAGAGGTCCATTATGGTAGATTTTCTTTATTACTTCATAATAAAATTTTATTTTAATTGTGATTTTAATAAAAGTTTACAGAGAAGTTAGCTTTTCATTCATTCATTGTTACACATTTTCTTCCTCCCTCTCTTCTCTCTCCGCATTCAATTTTTCCCCCGTAATATTCACTCACTGTTGTACAATTATCTATCTCCCCAACTCTCTAGTCTTCTTTCTTTGCAATGATGTACCTCTTATTCTGGGCTATTGTCATACATATAAAGCCTAATCATACATTCTTTTTAAATAGTTGCTTTCTTCATCTGTTCCAATGCAATGGTCCTTGTATAATATCTCTTTGGATTTCTTGAGTGCTGTTACCCTGGGTGTTGGTTGCATGCCAGGGTTAAAGGAAATCACTGGCAACATCAATCTTTTGTTTATTTATAAAAATCATTCATGTTGGTTCAGTTGTAAAAATTTGTATTTTCTTGATATTGAGATGTAATCCATATTAAAGGTTATGTTCATTGATTTTCTTCAGCAATTGCTTCAAGTTTTTTTCATGTTAAGCAAGGAACATTCTGCATAAGTAGCAATGTTGACAAGTCTTCTTCAAAGCCAGATGACACATTCTTCTGTTTATAACCCTGCTTCTCAAATGATTTGTTCAGCATACAGATAGAAGTCAAGAAAGGATATAACCTTGATGCACTCATTTACTTAAACAGTGCAGTGTTCTCTTTTTCTATTTAAACAACAGCTACTTAGTCTAGGTATAATTTTGTGTATGAAACAGTTAAATTTTCTGGGATCTTAAAAAATAATTGACCTCTCCATTTAAAGCACAAATCATTATAAAGAAATGTGCAGGGGAGCTCTCGTGGCCTAGTGATAAGGAGCTGCAACTACAATCCCAGAGGTGCACGGTTCAAATCCACCAGATGCTCTGCCGGGGAATGAGGGACAATCTTCTGTACCAGTCAGATCTGATTTGATGGTACACTCACACAAAAATAATAAAATAAAATAAAAATTTTTTTAAAAAAGAAATGTGCAAAGAGCTGGAGTCAGAAAATCAGTAGGGCAAACTTGCCAGCATTACTTAAGCTAAAAGAATTAAAGAACAATTAAAGCCTTGATTTGCAAAACTTAAGGATGCTTTGGCCAGAATAGTTAAAAATCCAGGGAGCATTAGATGGAAGGAATACACGGAATTACTGTACCTAAAGAATTGACTGACACAGTATTACTTCATGAAACATCTTATGTTTAAGAGGCAATGCTGATGAAGAAAGAAGTTCAATTTGCTCTAAAGGCATTGCTAAGAAGCAATGCCTCAGAAATTCATATTTAAAAATCAAGAAAGGAGTGTTTTAAGGATGTATCATTCAATAAAAATAAATAACAAAATATGTCAAGAATGTGTCCTGTCTTTGTACCTTTTCAATTTATGTGTAGAGAAGATCATTCAGGAGGTTGGACTTTATTAGAACAAATGTGGCATCAGGATTAAAAGAAGACTCATCAACAACTTGAGTTATGTAGCTAACACAACCTTGCTTGCTGAATCTGAAAATGGCCCAAAGCATTTGCTGCAGAAGATCAAGGACTGTAGTCTGTGAAAACAAAGATTCTCACCATTGGGCCAGTTTCATGACAGATGAGAAAGAGATTGACAGTGCTAACAATTTCAGCTTGCTTAGGTAGGTCCACAATCAATCCTCTTGGTACCAGCAGTCAGGAAATTAGAAGACAAATTGCTTTAGGGATATCTGTTGTCAGAAGCCTGTCCAGAATGTTGAAGAGCAACAGTGTCAGTCTCAAGACTAAGGTGCACCTGATCTAGGCATCAGATCATACTTGATATGCATCAGAAAGCTGGCCAAGGACCAAAGATGACAGAAGAGTAGTGATGCTTTTCAGTTGTGGTGCTAGAGAAGAGTGCTGAACATATCATGGACTTCCAAGAGAACAAACAGATCTTTCCTGGAAAAAGTGAGAGCAAGCCTTTTGGAGGCAAAGACGTTGAGGCTTTTGCTCATATATTTTGGGAATATTGCCAGAAGGGACCAGTCTTTGGAGAAAGACATTATGCTTGAAAAAGTAGAGGGATAGCACAAGGGAGAAAGACCCCAAGTGAGATGGATTACAGAGTAACTGGGGTAATGAAGATAAATGTGTTATGGACAGTGAGTTTGGCAGGGTTTAGAGCTATCAGTAATAAATAAAGTCACTATGCTTCAGTGTTGACTCTACGGCACATAAAAACAATAACGTTGTATATTCCAAGAAATTACAGGAATCAGAAATATGTAGGTGAATAACATTATAAGCTTTATTTATTTTTTGATTTATTTTTTCAACATTGGACATGTTCTTCCTCCCTCCTCTCTCCCTTCTCTTAAAACTCTCCACATTGCATCCCTTTTTCCACACTGTTGCCATATATATAATGCCTAATCATCTCTTTTTCAACCTTCATTTTAAAAATTTATTCTTCAAAGTCCTTTCCACCAAACTACTATGTTTTGTGAAATTAATTTTTCTTCTTATTTTAAATCTCATATATAGTTAAAAAATTAAGTTGACAGCAGTGGGTATGAATTCAACAAATTATGCTAGTTTTTCATATTCTCCTACATGGAATTAATTTACTGAAACAAGCATTTGGATGTATTATGGACCTTTGAAAAGCTGATAGAGAACAAGAAGGTGACTATAAGCATGTGTCAATAAACAAAAGCAGTTATCATTCTGTGTCTTATACTTTGGCATGTACAAATATTCTAAGAGTTTTTGAAAAAATAGTACACCAATGATGAACAAAAACCAGCTTGTCGTTCATAGAAATAAACTAGAGGTGAAAAATTACATGTGTGTATATGACTGTGCTTATACAAAACCTATACTTAGACCAGGAGGCAGTCATCAGAACAGCTCAAGGAAAAACTTCATGGTTCAAAATTGGGAAGGGTTTGCATCAAGGATGTGTCCTATCGCCAACTCTTTTCAATCTATATGTGGAACATATTACCCAGGATCTGGGCTCTATGAGAAGTGTGGTATGAGTATTGGAGGTAGAGTCATCAATAATCTGTGTTATGCAGATGACACAACCCTGCTTGCTGAAACTGAGGCCCTGAAGTGCTTGCTGCAGAAGGTCAAGGACTGCAGCTTTCAATATGGATTGAAGCTCAACATCAAGAAAACAATGATTCTCGCCACTGGGCTGATTGGCAACACCATGATGAATGATGAAGAGATTGAGATTGTTGACAGCTTCAATTTGCTTGGCTCTATAATCAACACTCTTGGCACCAGTAGCCAGGAAATCAAGAGACAAATTGCACTGAGAAAGTCTGCTGTCAGAGACCTCTCCATAGTACTGAAGAGCAATGATGTCAGTCTGGAGACAAAGGTGCACCTGATACAGGCTATGGTTTTTGCAATTACTTGGTATGCATCAGAGAGCTGGACAATGACTAGGGATGATAGAAGGAGAGTTGATGCCTTTGAGCTTCGGTGCTGGAGAAGAGTATTGAATATACCATGCCCTGCTAGGAGAACAAACAAGTTTATCCTGGAGAGGGTGAAACCAGGCTGTTCCTTGGAGGCAAGGATTCTGAAGCTTAGTCTGACATACTTCAGACATGTTGCAAGGAGGGAACAGTTCTTGGAGAGGGACATCATGCTTGGGAAGGCAGAGGGACAGCACAGGAAAGGAAGACCCTTAATGAGGTGGATTGATTGAGTCACTGTGGTAATGGGGATGAGCATGTCAGAAACAATAAGGTTGGAAAGGGATAGAGCAAGTTTTAAGGCTGTTGTACATAGGGCCACTATGACTAGCAAACAACTTTACGGCATATAACAATGAAAAGAACAACAACTACAACAATAATATTTATGTATATATACATATATGTAAACAAAATGGGAAACCATTTTAAATTTATTATTTCGTTTTTGGTGTAAACCTTGCTTTAACTTTTAGTAATAGTGGTCTAATAAAATATCATTCTGTTTATAACATTTCTTTCAGAATAATGCTCTCTAGATATATTTTGTAGTGAATTTCAGAGCAGTGCTTTCGTACAAATATGAGCAAATCTATTTGAATAGTTTGCCTCTCTCATCTTTATTTTTACTGACTTTTTATCTGAGATCTTGATCTTAGATATTTGATATATTAAATATTACAAATGGCCCAAAAATATTACTTACTACTTCCAAAACTTTATCTAGTCAATCTTATTTTACTCTCTATTGCTTTTTAAAAATATGTTTAATTCCATAGCATCATGAGGCCCTGGAAATTCTTACTTAGGCCTATCATTCCTTTCCTGCCATTTCATATATTGGTGAAACTGACCCATTTAGCTAACCTACACTCAACCTTGTAGTAAGTCTGTTAAAAAACTTATGCAAAAAAACTCCCACAACTATGAAATGTAAAGACAATAAAATCTGTTTGTATAATCAACTGCAAAATAACATGGTATCTGATTTTTTCAACGAAATGGTAAAATAAGGTGAACATGTACTTTTCTATGAAGTTTAATGTAAATTGTAGCATCACTTACAAAATAGCTATACGTTGCTGAGTTCTTTGTTAAAGGCTAAGCATTACTACATTTTGAAATAATAAAAAAATAATCACTATGACCTTTACAACTAAGGCATCATTCCTACATAGTTTTACTGGCACATGTTACTTTAATTTAAAATAATAAAAATAAGCAACTTTGTTATACAAAGCAATTATCTTTTCATTTATAACTTAGAAGCTTGAGTTAATTTTATTTGTAGACAATTTCAGTGTCCTCCTCAAAACTGAGTAAAGCACAAATGGGGAAAATACTGATTTTATAGCTTCATTTCAAGCAGAGATAATGGAAGATGTACTTTTGAAAAGATTTTCCCATTCATCTTTTTCTCTATTAAATTTATGAAAGTTAAATTATGAGAAAACAAATATGTTCAGCACAATATGTAAACAAATAATTTTAGCTCAAATTTATTTCATTTGAATCAGAAGAAACTCATCATAGAAACTCGACGGCTTTTCTAAGACTATACGTCACATGAGATTTACTATCTTTATCCTGTGGAGCATCTGGTAGATTCAAACTGCTCGAGAAGGCATCAGCCCTGAGTTAGTAACACAACACCTGGTTGAATATGTGGCCAATGGAGCATTCTAAAACACTTTTAAAAGTTCTTTAATGAATCCATAATTAAGATGAAGAATGAATTTATATTAATACAATCTAAAAGATCTCAACCTTGAATATATCAATCTTATCTTAATTAATTTTGATAAACATGTTAGCCTATTCAATCTCTTTTAATAAAGAATTGAGTCCATTTTTGCCCTACAGCATTCCAGCTAAAAAGAGATTCATATTTTTAACACAGTTCTGAAAGTCACAGAGAGATCAATATGTAGAAAACACTAAATCTCAGGAGGAAAATCTTAAGAACAAACTTTTTCAACTTCAAACGAAAGAATCAAATGTGAATCCTAGCAGATATAAAGTTGTACAGCATTTCTTAAAATTCATTCCTTGCTCACTGTACTCTGATTTCCAAACTCAAAATTCAAATTCATTGACATTGAGAAAGCTTTGACTCATAGTTGACTGACCAGTGTGTTTCAGAGATTATAAATAACATGAAAGAAGATGACTCATCTTTCCCTCAAGGACCTGTTGGTGGATTTGAACTACCAGAGACTTGTGCAACTTTTGAGTCGCAAACCAACTGCTTACTGACTACACCACCAGAGTTCCCTATTCCAGTCTCAAGGACTAGATATTACAAACATATGAATTAATGCATTTTTATATTTCCAAGCTCTAATATAGTGTAGGTTATTGGTTGTTTTAGTTTAAATTCAATATTTTGTCTATCGGGATGGGTGTGTCAGAAGCAGTGCGATTGGCACAGGATAGAGCAGGATTTAGAGCTGTTGTACATAGGGTCACTAGGAGTCACAAGGGACTTGATGGCACATAACAACAAAAACAACCTTTATATACAGATATATTATTTTTAATAAAGATATTGTTTGCTCTTGTTATTAGGTGCTATTAAATCTAGTATGACCCACAGAGACCCTATGAACAGTGGATCTGCACCCTATCCTATCCTGTGCGATCTTCACACGTTTTCAACATACTAGAGCCCATTGCAACAGTCTCTGTGCCGATTAACCTCGTTGAGGGTTTTCTTCTCCTTTGCTGATCCTCCATGCATCCTATACCTCTCAAAGAAATAGCCCTTCCTAGCAACTTTCCCAAAGTATGTGAGGCGAGACCTCATCATCATTGCTTCCAAAGAGCACTCTTATTGCACCCTCTCCAGACATATTCATTTGTTCTTTTGGCAGCTCGTGGAAAGCTCAGCTTTCTTCTCCAACACCACACATCAAAGGCATTCTTCTTCTGTCATCTCTGTTCATTGTCCAGCATTCAGATGTATAGTGATGTAAGTGATGGGGGTGGGGAGAAATGATGGCCTGAATAAGATGTACTTTAGTCCTCAAAATGATGTAATTACCCCTCAATAATTTGGAAAGGTCCCCAGTTGCAGACTTTTCAAATACAATGTGTCTCCTGATTTCCTGACCAAGTGTTTTAATCATGCATCCAAGTAGAGGAAGTTGTTGACAGGTTCAGTATCTTCTACATCCACAATTATGTTTCTTATCAGTTCAGTGGTAAGAATCTTTGTTTTATTGAAATTAAGGTGTAATCCATATTGAAGGCTGTATTCTTTGGATTTGTGAAAGGAGTGCTCAATTTCTCCTCACTTTCAGCAAGTAAGGTTGTGTCATTTGCATAACATAGGTTGTTGATGCATTTTTCTCTGATCCTGATGCCACATTCCTCTTCATAGAGTCTAGCTTCTTGAATAATTTTCTCAGCACACAGATTAAATAGGTGTGGAGAGAGAATACAAACCTGATGCACTCTCTTTTTATTTTAAAACACACAGTGTTCTCTTGCTCTGTTCACACAGCCACATCCTGGTCCATGAATTAAGTGCTCTGGAATTCCCATTTTTCTCAATATTAGCAACAACTTGTTAATGAACACATTGTTACTTTGCATAGACAATAAATACATTAATAAAAACAATAGACATTCTTCTGATATTCCTTGCTTTCAAGCAAGATCCATCTGACTTTAGCAATAATATCCCTGGTGTCACGGCCTTTTCTAAATCCTTCTTGAACTTCTGGAGGTTCCCTATTTACTATTCTAGCCATTTTCTAATGGTTTTCAGTATTGATATAGGTCCACAAGAACCAAGATATCATCTTGAGTTTAATCCATCTGAATTTCAAGATCATCTTAGGAATTGTTATTGTATTGTAAAGTGCTGTCGAGTTGCAAGGGACTCAGAGCGACCCTATGAAGGAGAGTCCTTGATGCTTGGGTGCCTTT
>NW_006399835.1:8344152-8347449 GCF_000299155.1 Elephantulus edwardii | reverse complement strand
TGCTGCCTTCAACCCAAGGCCAAGCGTGGCTTCCCTGGCTCCTGGAGGCAGAGTCGCCTTTCTCCAGAGACCGTCACAACACCATCTTAGGAATAGATTTGAGAAATTGAACACCAATAATCAAAGACCTGATGTGTTGTGGGATGATATTAAAGATATCATTCATGAAGAGTGCAAAAGGTGATTTCAAAGACAGAGAAAAACGAAAAAAAATAAATAAATAAAAACCAAAATGGATGTCAGAAAAGATTCTGAAAACTTCACTTGATCATTGAGAAGGGAAATATGCCAAAATAAAAGACTTGAAAAGAAGATTTCAAAGGGCAGTTCAAATGGAAAAAGTAAAGTATTCCAAAGGAATGTACAGAGAAGCAGAATTGAAGAACACAAAGGGAAGAACTCCCTCTGTATTTTTCTCAAGGTGAGAGAACTGAAAAACAAATTTAAACCTCCAATTGCAATATTGAATGATGCTATGGGCGTATATTGAATGATCCAAAAAGCACTAAAAGAAGATGGAGGGAATACACAGAAACACTGTACCAAAAAGAATTGATTGACCCAAAAGTTCAGGAAGTACCATTTGAGCAAGAGCCAATGGTAATTAAAGAGGAATTAGAAGTGGATGTTATCTTCAGAATTTGTCAAATCAGCTCCAGCTCATAGCAATCCAAGGTACAATAAATAGAAACCCTCTCCATTTCTGCACTATCTTGACAATTGTTATGTCATTTTATTCCATTGTTACAAACCTTGTGCCAATCCATGCCATTGAACATTTTCTTTTTCACTGACTCTTTAGTTTAGCAAGCATGATGTCCATCTACATAGACTAGCCCTTTCTGATAACATGTTCAAAGTACTAGTTGTAAAACCTTGCCATCCTTGCATCTAAAACAGATTTGCTCATTCTTTGGCAGTCTATTGTATGTTTGATGTATTTCATGAGTATCATAATTTAAAAGCATCACTTCTGCTGCAATTTTCCTTATTTATTGTTCAGCTTCTACAGGCATATTAAGTTGAAAAAATTATATGGTTAGTTCAGGCATACTTTGGTCAGCAAAGTGACATATTTTACTTTTAACATTTCTAAGAGGTGTTTTGGAGCAGATTTACCAATGTAATGTGTCACTTGATTTATTGACTTTCTTCCATCATTATTGATTTTGGATTAAAATAAAATTATATCGTTTACAACTTCATTGCTTTCTCCATTTATTATTATACTACTTATTTGTTCAGTTGTAAGGGTCTTTGGGTTTTTCTGTCTATTTAGTTTTTTGTTTTTTTATATGTTGCAATGTAATCCATACTGAAATGCTGTTATCTTTGCTTTCATCTGTAGTGTTTACATTCTACAGTATAATATTCAACTAATGCATAATCATTTAAAATATGCATATGAAACATGAATGTCTATGAAATATGTATGCATATGAAGAAGAAGATGGCATTAATAATAGAGGGAGACTCATCAACTATCTACATTATGATGCAGGTGAAACAACCTTATTGTAGAAATTGGGGAAAACTTAAAGTGCTTTCTGAAGGTCAAAGACAACAGCCTTCAGATTTAATTGTACCTCACTATGAAGGAAACAAGAATCGTCACAACTGAACCAAAAGGGATTTATGGGAAAGGTTGAAGTTTCCTAGTATTTCACTTTGCTTGGATCCACAACCAATACCTCTGGTAGCAGCAACCAAAAAATCAAACACATTCACTCTGTCAATCCTTCTCATCCAGAGTCTTCCTCTTCTGCACTAACCCTCTACCCTTTTCTCTTGGAGGCGTGCTCAACATTTGTGAGATGAAGCTTCAAAGTCTTTGCCTTTATGGAGCAAAGTGATTTCATCGTCTCCTGGTCAGACCTATTAAGGAGAAAATATTCTCTTTGGAAGGATATCATGATTCTTAAGGTGGTGGTTGTTGTTATGTGCCATCGAGTTGCTTGTGACTCATAGTGATCCAGTGTACAAAAGCCCTAAATGCCACTCTATCCTGTTCTAGCCTCACCATCTCAAACACACTCATTCCCACCAACCCAATCACAGAATCAATCCATCTCATTGAGGGTCTTCCTCTCCTGTGCTGTTTCTCCACTCTCACAAGCATGACGTCCCTCTCCAAGGACCAGTCCTCCTTGCAACATGTCCAAAGTATGTCAGAAGAAGATTCCGATTCCTTGACTCCAAGGAGCATTCTAGCTTCATCCTCTCCAGGACAAACCTGTTTGTTCTCCTAGCAGTCCATGGTATATTCAACACTCTTCTCCAGCACCACAGCTCAAAGGCATCAATCCTCTATCAGCCCTATTCACTGTCCAACTCGCAATGCATAGCACATAATTGCGAAGACTATAGCCCGGGTCAGGTGCACCTTAGTCTCTAGCCTGACGTCATTGCTCTTCAGTACTCTTGAGAGGTCTCTCACAGCTGACTTTCCAAATGCAATTTGTCTCTTGATTTCCTGGCTGTTGGTGCCAAGAGTGTTGACTGTGGAGCCAAGTAAACTAAAACTGTTAACTATCTCAATCTCTTCACCATTCATACTGATGCTGGCAATTGGCACAGTAGTGAGAACCTTTGTTTTCTTGCTGTTGCGTTTCAATCCATATCGAAGCCTGATATCCCTGCCCTTCTGCAGCAAGTGTTCAGGTCCTCCTTAGTTTCAGCAAGCAGGGTTGTATGATCTGCATAACACAGGTACTGGGACACTAGCCAGGGACCCCTTAGATGCCATTGCCAGAGAAAGTTTTAAGCCTGAGGGCCACAGGCTTTAAAAAAAAAACCACAAAAACAAACGAAAAAAAATTGTGCACCAATCCTAGATGACACATCCCTCTCTCCTGGGAAGCTTTCTGCTTGCATCAGCACCTGGCTACAAATAGAAGACAAGTGGTATTAACCCACGAGAAGTAAATCCTGGAGTGGAAGTTTAAGAAAAAGCACTTTTTCACAGAACATTCCAAGACAAGAATCCGTTGTTGATACTTGTGCATGACAGTTGTACTTAGAGACTTTAAACTGAAGTCATACTAGCTACATCATAAGAGCCTGATAGCAGCATGATGTGTTCAGAATTACAGAAATCCTGATGGCTTGAGACTTAGGCCATCACATCAAGGGCTGGTCAAGGGGAGAAGGAAGTTGAATGATGTAGGCAAAAGTAAGAAGGGGTTTTGGTGAATTACGAAAAGGGAAAAGGGTGGATTAAAAAAAATGTCGCAAGGGTGAGCAGCAACATTGACTCTATTGGTAATTTTTCTAACTGGGTAAATGTCTTTCATCTGC
>NW_006399835.1:8338639-8344052 GCF_000299155.1 Elephantulus edwardii | reverse complement strand
CGGCACATAACAACAACAACAACAACAACAACATTGTGAAAGTTTACAGAAATGTTGGATTTTCATTCATTCACTGAGACACATTTCCCTCTTACCCCTCTTATAGCCCTCCTCCAATTCACTTTATGGAAAAGGCAATTTCCAGTATTATCTGGAAAGGAAAGAGACCCTAAATAAGTAAAGCATTACTAAAATGAAAAGCAAGGTAGGAGCCATCACACTACCTGATCTCTAAGCCACGGTAAATAAGACAACTTGTTATTGGTTAAGTGACAGACACACAAATCAGAGGAATGGAATTGAGAACCCAGAAATCAACCCATTTGCCTGTGGCTGACTGATCTTTGACAAGGATACCAAAATCAATTAAGTGAGAAGTGAACTGTTTGTTTTTTTGGTTTTTTTTTTAACTTTTCATAAAAACTCATGTAGATAATAGTCTTTAGTGTGACAATTAATTCTTCATACATTAAAAAAATCTAGGAAATTCTTTAAATATTAACTATTTTAAATTAACTAGTATTTTAGTTACTTATATTGTACTACTTGAACAACTCAAATATATGATGGATGTATGCATATACAGCCAGGAAAGTTTTGAAGAATAGAAAAAAAGATCCTGAACAAACCCCCAAATAGTCTAAAATGTTTGGAGAAATATGTTAACTCACATATATGTGTTCATTCAGTAATAGAAGTATACTTAGGGCAAAATCTATATAAAAATAACACACCGTTTTGAGGATTTATATTTAAAAATTTCTATTGTTTTTGAGGCGATATCCTGAGTCTTCCAAATATTATTTCCCAAAACACTCCCCTGTGGCAGACGTGCCACAGTCAGCTACCGGCAGGTCCTTGGACTTGTGCCAGCACCAAAACCCCAGATGAGGCGCTGCTGTTGGTGGTAGTGTGTACAATGGAGTCAGAGTCAACCCATAACCAACCCTGTGGTGGGTTTTCAGAGGCAGTTAATCACATGAGAGGAGCCTGCCCGTATTTCTCCCTGGGAGTACTAGCTGGTGGATTTGAACTGCATGTCTTCGGAATTGCAGCACAGTTTCATTCCACTAGCCCACCAGAGCTACAACTGAGCCACTATCTGGGTCAAATACTCACATTCAGAACTCCATCCTGCTGTGCTGCCGTGGACCTTAGTTGGGGCCAGAAAAAGTGTTCTGCATCATGATATTTGTATGTCTCACACTATGGACAGTTTGCTATAAAGGTACAATAGCTATCTGGCAATTTGTTATATTGGGGATTCATTTGCATGTTGCTAACTGATTTATAGCCGATGCTTCTTTACTATTTGCATTTAATACTACAACACTTGTATGTTAATCCACTGTACAAGGTAAAGTGTGGGTATTGTGATTCTACTGGTGTGTCATATGCCTGTAGTGGACAGGTTGTAGCAGAGCTCTTATATTAAGGAAGCTTCTGAAATAACAGACCTTTGAAAACCCTAGGAACAACAGAGATAAACTCTCCATAGTCATGTACTATTATATAAATCATTTGATTTATAAAGGGAGTTCTGGTGGCTAAGTAATGAGATGTTGTGCTGAGAAT
This sequence comes from Elephantulus edwardii, assembly GCF_000299155.1. Taxonomy (NCBI): domain Eukaryota; kingdom Metazoa; phylum Chordata; class Mammalia; order Macroscelidea; family Macroscelididae; genus Elephantulus; species Elephantulus edwardii. Next base: position 8,342,477 of record NW_006399835.1, on the reverse strand, counting down.
CCAAACGCATGTGATTCAAATCCACCAGCTGCTCTGTACAATGGCAACAATCTTCTCTGTGTTGGATTCTGTGTGATTACAGTCCTTGAAAGCCTACTGGAAATAAGTGGGTTCTAACTCGATGGTACACAAAAACAGCCTTAATATCATATACATCTAGAAAACAAGCAATCACAAAGCAACAAGTACATCGACCACTTTACTCCTATCAGCCTAAAGTATTTTAATATACAGAGTCTGTTTCTTTTTCTTACCAATAGTTATTATTGCCAAGCTGTTTGTATAAGCTGAATATTTTAATATTTGTAAGACTGATATTATCTGTTCTTCACTTCATGTTACTGCAAAATTTAGCTTCACTTAGATAGATACATGAGAAAAAGAAAAAGTCAGAGAAAGTTGTTTTTCATTATTCAATATAATCTTTCAATTTTTGTTAAATATCTTTCTTATCCAATTTCCACCAATTTATATACTCTTTTCTTAGCAACTTATATATTATTTATATATGGAAAAGGTGAACCAAATTGAATCTTCATTTTGAAATTTTATTTCTACTTATTCTATTGAAACACATTTGGCACTTAATATTATCACATTTTCATTAGTGTTTTTAGAAATCCTATAAATGTGCATATTAATCAGTTTATTTCTAAATGATTCCAATAGATATCTTAAAACATATTTGAAATTGTTAATAAATAGAATAAAGAAAATAATAAAATCCTATCTAGACCGCAGCAAAAAGCAATAAAATCTTTTGCCTATCATATGAAATATTAGATATTCATTATAAACTCAAGCACAATATAAGATAGAAGCAATAAGATCACTTACATACAAAATTGAATTTCTTCATAAGCTTCCATTTATAATCTTGCATTTATATATTAAAATCCTAATATTCACAAGGGATAAATTCACATGCTTCAAATTTTTTATGAGACTTGAAGAAAATGAAAAAGTTCTGATTCCACTGAGTGAGAGAAAAAAGATATTACAACACAGAAAATTAAAGTCATTATAATCTATCATGTCATTTGTTAGATCTAAGGGCTATTTGCTGTTTTTTATGAAACACGGATGTTGGGAAAAGATCATTTCAAAGTTCTTGCATTCATTTTGTTATGTGTATATTTTCTGAGCAGGAAAAAACAAGTGACTCTCCTTAGGAAAAGAATCAAATCAGATTTTTCAGGTAAACACATAGAATTTCTATTAGCATTTTTAAATGTATTTTCAAAAATATGAAGATGTATTTGAATGATTCATTAAGAAAAAATACAGACATGAGAAAATATTAACTACTTCCAACCATGCTGTGCCACAGCTTCAGCTGTAATTGGATTATACCCCTGTATTGACAAGCATCTGGGAGAGCCACATAAGTTTAAAAGAGAATGGTCAAGTGTAATGCAGTGTGTAGCTGTCTTTGTAGCTATAAATCATGCCAGTGCTGTATCCTTTATGCTGTAATCAAGTACATAAAAACAGAACAACTTGAAACCAAACAGTGGTTAAACAGGCCCGTTGAGCTTTCCTGGTTAAATTGTGATATGCCCTCTTAGTCATAAAAAGAATATGAAATGGTATTGTTGAAACATCACAGTAGCTATGCAATTATAGTTTAAAGTACTGTGCTCATGTGAAACCTATACATAGACCAAGAAGAAGTTATCCAGATGGAACAAAAAGATATTGCATAGTTTGAACTCAAGAAAAGTATGTGTCAGGGTTATATCCTTTCTCCATACCTATTCAGTCTGTATGCTGAACAGATTATTCAAGAAATTAGACTATATGAAGAAGACTATGACATCAGGATTGGAGAAAGATTCATCAACAACCAGTATTATACAGATGATGCAACCTTGCTTGCAAAAAAGTGAAGAAGACTTGAATCAATTACTACAGAAGATCAAAAGACTACAGTTATCAATATGGATTACATCTCAACATCAGAATAACAGAAATCCATATCACTAGATCAACAGGCAACATCATGCTGTCGAGTGGGAACCAAGTCATAGTTGACTCTCCAGTGGGTTTTCAGGGGCTGTATATTGCATGGGAGGAGATTGTTCATCCTTCTCTGGAGCAGCTAGATGGATTTGAACCATGTGCATTTGGATTGACAGCACAGCTTATTAATACTAGGCCACTAGAGCTCCCATGATAGATGAAGGAAAAATAAGGAAGTTGGCAACAATTTAATTGGATCTACAGTCAGCACCTGTGTAGTCAGGAAATTTTTTTGTTGCACTGGGGAAATCTGCTGTCAGATTTCTCCCAAGTACTAATTAGCAAAGATGCCAGTTTAAAGACTTGAACCAAGCCAGTCTTTTCAGTTACCTGCTATGCTTCAGAGAGCTGGAAATGGTGTAGGATGACAGAAGAAGAATTAATGTTTTTGAGTTGGAATGGTGAAGAGTTCTGAATATTCTATGGACTGTTAACAAGTATGTCTTGGAGGAAATAGAGCCTGGGTGCTTCTTAGAATGCAAGGATGGTGAAACTTTGTCTTAAATTCTGGCCATGGAGAATTCTTTCAGGAGTGGTCAGTCCTTGGAAGAGAGACATATTAAGAGATTAGAGGGTCAGAGAAAGAGAAGACCCTCAAGGAGGTCACTTGTCACAGTGTGATAGAGATTTTGAGGATGGCACAGATAGGGCAAAGTTCAGATCTGTTGATAAGGGCACTATGAGTCACTATGAGTAGTGGACTTGATGACATATAGCAAATTTTCATTTAAATATTTTTAAAAAATATCTCTTCGAAATTTTGCATCTTTTAAAAACATACACATTTGTCTTAAAACTAGGTTATTTAAATCCTTCCATAAGGGTGGGGTGGGTTCCCCCCCATTAATATAATCTATCATTTCTTCCAATAATGTTTTAGAAATTTTTTTGTATTTTTAATTGTTTTACTGACAAAGTATACATTGCATTTCACACTGTTCTTCACATTGTGTTTCAGTACAATCATTCTCATGCATTATGTTTAATAAAGTTAATCAAAGGGTACAGATGAGTAGGGGAGAAACCACCAGGTTGCAAAGTTTGGTAGGTGGAGAGAGGGGGACAAGGAAAACAGAAAGATTTGGGTGAAAAGATAGGGTTAATGATGGACAAGGTCTTCAATGTTTTTATCCTGTCATTCACTTTACTTTTCCCTTATCCCACATCCACTGAATTGCTTTTGTAGAATACATGCAAGAACAAAGCATTGTTGTCAAGTCCATTCAGTTCATAGCTCCTCTCCATGAGGCTGTAAATCTTTACGGGGGAGACTTCCTGTCTTCTTTCTGAGGAATGATGGATTCCTGATGTACTCAAAAGTGCTGACCTAGTAGGTAGCAGCACAACAAGCAGTGCACTGTGCCTTTGTATATAAGAATATCTGGGAATGCTTATCATGGCTTTTTTTCCCCCCTCAAAAAAGATGTCTTTTAGAGAGTAGAGGTAACTGAAGTCTTTGTTATTTGAAAAAGGGGGAGAACTAACCTAGACTGTTCATGGTTTGCACTTAGAATTGCCCTGACCTTCCAGCTGGCAAAAGTAGCTGGAGTAAGGGTGGGCTGCATGACCAAGTTGACATCTTTAAGAAAAGGTTTTAGGTGTTTTGGAGAAGATAGGGTACAGAAACCACTTGAAGAGGCAAAATTCTAGATTTTAAAAACACATTTGTCTTCCTGTATCCCAGTTGTGCTGTTCTTGGAAGTCTGTGAATTTGGAATTCCTGTAGTAGCTGTTACTCTTTTGGTCTCCAAAGGTGGTATAGCACTGGTCTGTGCGTTGCTGTACAGAGGTAACTCGTGGTTGCTGTGATGCTGAA
>NW_006399835.1:8334971-8338539 GCF_000299155.1 Elephantulus edwardii | reverse complement strand
TGCATCAGAGAGTTGGACAATGACTAGGGAGGACAGAAGGAGAGTGGATGCTTTTGAGCTGTGGTGCTCGAGAAGGGTACTGAATGTACCCTGGACTGCCAGGAAAACAAAAGGTTCGTCTTGGAGAGGATTAAACCATGCTACTCCTTGGAGGCAAGGATTCTGGGGCTTTGTCTGACATACTTTGGACGTGTTGCCAGGAGGGACGGTTCCTTGGAGAGGGACATCATGCTTGGGAGGGTTGAGGGACAACGCAGTAGGGGAAGACCCTCTTTGAGATGGAATGATTCGGTGACTGTGGTAATCGGGATGGGTGTGTCAGAGGCAGTGCGGTTGGCGCCGGATAGAGCAGGGTTTAGGGCTGTTGTGCATAGGGTCGCTATGAGTCAGAAATGACTCGAGGGCACATAACAACAACAACAACAACAACAAGGAAGAAAGATTCGCCATCTACTTCTGAAATGACAGGCCTTCAGAAATCCTAGGCACAATAGAGCACACTTCGACTTCTTAAGGTAGAGGGTCTTTAAATGCATGGATTGCCGCTGTGAGTGAGTCAGTGAGCTCAAACATAGCAGTGATTGAAAAAAAATAGTTTATGAGGAGGCATTTCTACATCCAAAATGAGTCAAAACTAAATTGTTCACCCTTAACAATACAATTTCAATAATTTTGTATATATTAAACTGAGAACTCGAACCTTGTCTTCAACTAAATTTCAATTTTTAATTAAGAAGTAAAATAATTGACTTGGTAGATAAACAAGCATCCTAGTATGTAGGAAGTTATGCTGCCAACACAAAGACTTATGGTTAGAATCCTTAAAATTCTCTGCTCAAGGAAGATGGGCCATCTCCAGTGACATTTGCAGCCTCTGAAAACTCAATAGAGGATCATTTATGAGCGAGTCAGTTCTGACTCAATGGCAGTCAGTTGTTGTTGAAATGAATCCTAGAATCCAAAGTCCAAGTGCTGTTGAGGTGGTTGGCTACTGTATAAAAAATTGACAGTTTTTACTCATCAGCCGAAAAGTAATAGTCTCCTTCCCTTAAGATTTGTTGTTGTTTTTGTTAGGTGCTGTCACAATTTCAAAGCAGAACTATTTATTTTCTTGCCAATCCTTCAAGACTCTTCTCTAGCACCACAACTTGAAGACACCAATCTTTCTTCTGTCATCTTTAGTCATTGTTTAGCTCTCAGATCCATAGCAAGTATTTGTGAAGACTATGTACGGCCTGGATAAGGCACACCTTAGTCTCTAGACTGACATTGTTGTTTTTCAGTACTCTGGAGAGGTCCCTGACAGCAGTTTTTCTCAATGCAATGACTGTTGGTGTTAAGAGTATTGAAAAGAGGCGATAAATATACTGCTTTGGAACAGATGAGGGAGAGAACTGTTAAAGGAATATAAGATTTGGCATTATTTTAATGAGACGATTACAGAAAAAGTGCATATAAAAGTGGACTATGAACTGGGGGGATTGTATAACAAAGATTTTTTTTTCTTCAAAGAGCAAAATGAACTTGGGGGGAGAGGTGGACAGGAAGGAAAATGTGCAACAATTAATGAATTAAAAAATTAAATGGAAAGAATATGTTATAAAAATAATTCTTGAAATATATTTTTTCTTTGTAGCTTATTTATTACCAGTTGTTGGGAAAAAAATGGGAGGGAGCTTATTGTGGAATTGAGCAAGCTGTAATTTTTAACAACCTCAATCTTTTCTCCATCTCTCATGATGCTGCCAAATAGTCCAGTGGTGAGAATCTTTGTCTTACAGAAGCTGAGCTTCAATCCATATTGACGATTAAGTTTATGGCTCTGAAAACCTAGTGGACAGTCAGCATACGTTGGAAGTAAATATAAGGCTGTGTAATTTGGGGTTTTGATTTTTAAGTAGAACTGAACAGAATCACTCAGGTTTCCTGAGACAAGACTATGAATCTTTATGAAAGCCGACTGGAGGTATTTCTCCAACCAAATGGCTGACTAGTTCCAACATTGACCTTTTGGTAAGCAGTTGAGTATTTATCCACTGAACCAACAGTGATGCTTTGTTGAATATATTATCGTTCAAACAGCAATATATTCAAACCAGCATCCCATTGAGTTGGCAATGCAATTCCTTACCACGAGGCCATCAGAGCTCCTTTGAAGGTAACAACCATATATTTATTCTCCATTCATGTGTTTGAATGTTCTTCCATTCAAAGAAAACGTTCTTTGAACACAAAATAGCTCTTTTGACTAAGATTTGTGTCTCTATTTGTTATTTACAAAAATTGCCTTAAATACAATAGAAGCAACTAAAAATGGCAACCAAGTTTCTCTTTTAATTTATACAGTTGATTTAAAAAGATCACTAGTGCTACTTATTTGCTTTTAACTATTATACACTTTAGAAATTTAAAGTCTTAACCTACTACTAACTTCTGTTTAATTCAGAGATTTAAAACATTTGTGGTTTTGTTTGTTTTTACTTGTAGTTTTACATTTTTTTGAAACTATGTTCCTTTTCGTTGTATATTTCTCATTGCACACCCAGAATGGAGAACTCCTTGAGTATTAGAAATAGGTTAAAAAAGATTAGTGTGGTTTAGAAAATTTTCTACAACAGAAATTTATTTCACCTTAATTTGAATAAATTTAAATAGTGGTAGTGAGGCTGAACTTTACACATACTTCTTACTTTCCCATATTGAAAAATATATTTTGTAATGGAGAATTATTAGCCATCTCAGAGATTTTTTTTATTCCTCTGTGGTTATACAAATCTTAAGAACAGTATCCATTAAATCTCTGCTATATTCATTAGTTTTTTCAAACAGAAAATTCTATAGGAAATTGAAAGTTCTGCCAATTCTCTAGAGACAAATCTCAGAGGTAAGAATTGATAATTAAAGGCAAAGAAAGCAATTCTATCTTCCTGAATTCTAAAATAGTTTGGACAAAGCCATCTGGTGCAACAGTATATGTGTAGTCCATATTTTTTAAGTAGGTAATTATTTGAAAATGCAAATTTGTTGGTCTTTTGATTTATTAGTATTCAGCAAGGCTGTATTTTAGTTCATATATTTTTATTTTTGCCCCTCTATTTCCCTCTTTGTAGGTCTTATGTGAGTGATTCCTTTTTTATCTGATTATCCAATACTGCACTTAACAGTTGGTTTTCTAAATATTTTTTAAACATTTATTTTTACTGAGATATAGTGAAAGTTGCCAGAACCCGCAGACCTCCCCATCTTCCCAGGTAATCGGAGACACCAGGAGCATGTGACATCCGTTCCAGCAGAAAGGAGTTGGGCATCTCACACGAAAGCTGCCAGAACCCGCAGACCTCCCCATCTTCCCAGGTAATCGGAGACACCAGGAGCACGTGACATCCAAGAAAAACCGATCTACATAGCAATTCTACAGGATGCATCACCTTTGACCGATAAATATTGCGACTATACTTCAGAGACACTGATCCCAACATAAGGAACTACCATCAGCTGATGTGTTTGAAATCACAGAAGCCATGGAAGCTTCATATATAAGTTATTAGATGGAGGGCTGGTGAAAGGA